>NC_083101.1:68009355-68316622 GCF_949774975.1 Lagenorhynchus albirostris | reverse complement strand
TCCAGATGACAGTGCTGTGTCTTTAAAAAAAAAATCACAGTAGTTGCTGTACACAGAGTAGAGGGAGAAAAGAGCAGAAGCAAGGAGTGCAGTTAGAAGGTAACTGTAGCAGTCCAAAAGAGAGATAATAATGGCTTATATTAAGGCAAAGGAGTGGGAGTGACAAGAAATGGCAAGATTTGAGATACAGTTTAAAGGTAAAAATGCTACTGATGGATTGGAGGTATGAGGGAAAAGAGAAACTAAGAATGACTTCCAGTTTGTGGCCTAACCAAGTGGGTGGATGAGGGTGCCATATATTGAGATGGTAAAGTCTGAGGAAAGAGTAAGTTTGAGTACATACACCCAACATTCTGTATCGGACAAGTTAAGTCTGAGATGCCTACTAAAACATTCAAGCGGAGAAGGCACTCCATACAGTGTGGCGTTTGATAAAGATATCAAGGCTGGAGTCAATAGTGAATTAATGATACTTATAACCACAAAATTAAATAAGATACCCTAAAAAGTGACAAATACTAACACAGAAAAGGCCTAAGCCGAGGGCACTCCAACTTTTTTTTTTTTTTTTTTTTGCGGTACGCGGGCCTCTCACTGCTGTGGCCTCTCCCGTTGCGGAGCACAGGCTCCGGACGCGCATGCTCAGTGGCCATGGCTCACGGGCCCAGCCGCTCCGCGGCATGTGGGATCTTCCCGGACCGGGGCACGAACCTGCGTCCCCTGCATCGGCAGGCGGACTCTCAACAACTGCGCCACCAGGGAAGCCCCACTCCAACTTTTGAGGCAAGGGAAGAGAAGCTAGAAAACAAGACTGAGAAGGAACTGTCATAAATCAGACAAGATTCAGGATGACATAGCATTCAGAAAACCAAGTGAGGTTTTCCCAAAACTAGGGACCGATCAATCGTGTCAAATGCTGATGAGAGGTAAAGAACTTTAAGACTGAGAACACTGACTAGAATGGGTTTAGCTGGTGAAGGTGTAGAAGAGCCAGCCTGGAGCGAGTTGGAGAGAAAACGCAAAGTAAGAAAATAGAGACGATAAGTATGAGCAAGTCTTTGCAACAAATTTTTCTCTACATGAGAAAGAAAGGTGTGTGTGTGTGTGTGTGTGTGTGTGTGTGTGTGTGTGTGTGTGAGACAGAGAGACAGACAGACAAAGACAGATTTTGAGATGTTACAGCATGTTCTTACGCTTGCAAATATGATTCATCAGGAAAGAAAGATGATGCAGGGCACAGAAAGGATAACATCAGAGGCAAAATCCTTAAATAGACAAGAAAACGCAGCACAGATGGAGGACTTGGCATATACATAGAGAAAGAGAGAGAAAAAAGAGTAAGGAAAGAAAAGAGAGTAAGTAGTCTTCTTAGTAATGAAAGTGGAAGAGCAAAATGACTAGGTAATACTGAGGGCACAAGGGATATTCGTGGCCATAAATTTAAAGTGAGACCAGTCAGCACTGTTGTTTGTTTTCTCCAATCACACTCAGCTGCTCAGGTTCAAGGGAACACAGAGTTTGCAACGAATTGTGTTTTATCAGGGCTGAAGTTTTGCCCTAAATTACAGTGAAGGAAGAAACAAGAGAGATGATAAACTGACCCCACAAAATAGTACAGAACATTAGCAGGCATTACCATTTTTATTCAATGAATCAATGTAATTGGGTAAGGAAAGAAGTTACTGTATGAGGTGCATGATGGACAGTGCAAGAGTTGTGTGACTAATGGCCTGGTGGTCTAGATAGAATCCAGGAAGTGTCAAAATATGGTATCAAAGTATGTGAGCTGGCAGAAAAAGAAATGGAAGTCAGAATTAGATGCTTAAAATACTTTAAGTTATAGATCTTGATGATAAAGTCTAGGGTAATGGCTCTCTATTCTAACTACACATTAGAACCTAATAGAATACTTACTAAAATCAGACCAAGAAAATAAGAATTTCTGAGGGTGGCACACCCCCATCAAAAATTTTTAAGCTGCCCAGTTAATTGTAATATACAGTCAGAATTGAGAACCAATAGTCTTGGGTGTAGTTGAGGCAAGTTAAAGAGAAACCTGCAATCTGCAGATTCAAGAACATCTAATGAAGTCTTGTTCTATTATTCCCAATATAAATAAAAGCATGAGCTATGTTCTAAATATTTTACATGCATTAACTCATTTCATACTCCTAACAACCCAACAAGGTATAACTAGTATTATCCCCTTTTTTAATGAAGAATGGAAGAGAATGAAAGTATACAAAATTAAAACTCCTAGGTAGTATATGAAGTACTATAACACTATTTGTAGGTAAACTGCTGAAAGTTAAAGATGCATATAATAAACCCTAAGGCAAGTACTTAATAAAAAAGATGTATAGTTAATAAACCAATGTGGAGATAAATGGAATAGTAAAATACACTCAATCCAAAAAGGAACAAAAAGCAGGACATTAAAAACAGAGAGAGGGGGCTTCCCTGGTGGCGCAGTGGTTGAGAGTCCGCCTTCCAATGCAGGGGACACGGGTTCATGCCCTGGTCTGGGAAGATCCCACATGCTGCGGAGCGGCTGGGCCCGTGAGCCATGGCCACTGAGCCTGCGCATCCGGAGCCTGTGCTCTGCAACGGGAGAGGCCACAAGAGTGAGAGGACCGCGTACCGCAAAAAAAAAAACAGAGAGAGAAACCTTAAGAAAACAGGAGCTGAACCAAGATGGCGGAGTAGAAGGACGCGCTTTCACTCCTTCTTGTGAGAACACCAGAATCACAACTAGTTGCTGGACAATCATCGAAAGGAAGACACTGGAACTCACCAAAAAAGATACCCCACATCCAAAGACAAAGGAGAAGCCACAATGAGACGGTAGGAGGGGCACAATCACAGCAAAAGCAAATCCCATAACTGCTCGGTGGGTGACTCACAGACTGGAGAACACATACCACAGAAGTGCACCCACTGGAGTGAAGGTTCTGAGCCCTACGTCGGGCTTCCTAACCTGGGGGTTCGGCAACGGGAGGAGGAATTCCTAGAGAATCAGACTTCGAAGGCTAGTGGGATTTGATTGCAGGACTTTGACAGGACTGGGGAAAACAGAGACTCCACTCTTGGAGGGCACACACAAAGTAGTGTGCGCATCAGGACCCAGAGGAAGGAGCAGTGAACCCAGGGGAGACTGAACCAGACCTACCTGCTAGTGTTAGAGGGTCTCCTGCAGAGGTGGAGGGTGGCTGTGGCTCACCATGGGGATAAGGACACAGGCAGCAAAAGTTCTGGGAAGTACTCCTTGGCATGAGCCCTTCCAGAGTCCACCATTAGCCCCACCAAAGAGCCCAGGTAGGCTCCAGTGTTGGGTTGCCTCAGGCCAAACAACCAACAGGGAGGGAACCCAGCCCCACCCATCAGCAGTCAAGCGGATTAAAGTTTTACTGAGCTCTGCCCACCAGAGCAACAGTCAGCTCTACCCAAACCAGTCCCTCCCATCAGGAAACTTGAACAAGCCTCTTAGATAGCCTCATCCACCAGAGAACAGAAAGCAGAAGCAAGAAGAACTATAATCCTGGAGCCTGTGGAACAAAAACCACATTCACAGAAAGACAGACAAGATGAAAAGGCAGAGGGCTATGTACCAGATGAAGGAACAAGATAAAACCCCAGAAAAACAACTAAATGAAGTGGAGATAGGCAACCTTCCAGAAAAAGAATTCAGAATAATGATAGTGAAGATGACCCAAGACCTCGGAAAAACAATGGAGGCAAAGATCGAGAAGATACAAGAAATGTTTATCAAAGACCTAGAAGAATTAAAGAACAAACAAACAGCGATGAACAATACAATAACTGAAATGAGAACTTCACTAGAAGGAATCAATAGCAGAATAACTGAGGCAGAAGAACGGATAAGGGACCTGGAAGACAGAACGGTGGCATACACTGCCGTGGAACAGAACAAAGAAAAAAGAATGAAAAGAAATGAAGACAGCCTAAGAGACCTCTGGGACAACATTAAATGCAACAACATTCGCATTATAGGGGTCCCAGAAGGAGAAGAGAGAGAGAAAGGACCAGAGAAAATATCTGAAGAGATTATAGTCAAAAACTTCTCTAACATGGGAAAGGAAATAGCCACCCAAGTCCAGGAAGCGCAGTGAGTCCCATACAGGATAAAACCAAGGAGAAACATGCCAAGACTCACAGTAATCAAATTGGCAAAAATTAAAGACAAAGAAAAATTACTGAAAGCAGCAAGGGAAAAATGACAAATAACATACAAGGGAACTCCCATAAGGTTAACAGTTGATTTCTCAGCAGAAACTCTACAAGCCAGAAGGGAGTGGCATGATATACTTGAAGTGATGAAAGGGAAGAACCTACAACCAAGATTACTCTACCTGGCAAGGATCTCATTCAGATTTGATGGAGAAATCAAAAGCTTTACAGACAAGCAAAAGCTAAGAGAATTCAGCACCACCAAATCAACAACAAATGCTAAAGGAACTTCTCTAAGTGGGAAACACAAGAGAAGAAAAGGACCTACAAAAACAAACCCAAAACAATTAAGAAAATGGTCACAGGAAGATACATATCGATAAGTACCTTAAACGTGAATGGATTAAATGCTCCAACCAAAAGACACAGGCTTGCTGAATGGATACAAAAACAAGACCCATATATATGCTGTCTACAAGAGACCCACTTCAGACCTAGGGACACATACAGACTGAAAGTGAGGGGATGGAAAAAGATATTCCATGCAAATGGAAATCAAAAGAAAGCTGGAGTAGCAATACTCATATCAGATAAAATAGACTTTAAAATAAAAAATGTTACAAGAGACAAGCAAGGACACTACATAATGATCAAGGGATCAATCCAAGAAGAAGATATAACAATTATAAATATATATGCACCCAACATAGGAGCACCTCAATATATAAGGCAACTGCTAACAGCTGTAAAAAAGGAAATGGACAGTAACACAATAATAGTGGGGGACTTTAACACCTCACTTACACCAATGGACAGATCATCCAAAATGAAAATAAATGAGGAAACAGAAGCTTTAAATGACACAATAGACCAGATAGATTTAATTGATATTTATAGGACATTCCATCCAAAAACAGCAGATTACACTTTCTTCTCAAGTGCGCACAAACATTCTCCAGGATAGATCACATCTTGGGTCACAAATCAAGCCTCAGGAAATTTAAGAAAATTGAAATCATATCAAGCATCCTTTCAGACCACAACGCTATGAGATTAGAAATTAATTACAGGGGAAAAAACGTAAAAAAGACAAACACATGGAGGCTAAACACTACATTACTAAATAACCAAGAGATCACTGAGGAAATCAAAAAATACCTACAGACAAATGACAATGATAACACAACAATCCAAAACCTATGAGATGCAGCAAAAGCAGTTCGAAGAGGTAAGTTTATAGCTATACAAGCCTACCTCAAGAAACAAGAAAAATCTCAAATAAATAATCTAACCTTACACCTAAAGGAACTAGAGAAAGAAGAACAAACAAAACCCAAAGTTAGCAGAAGGAAAGAAACCATAAAGATCAGAGCAGAAATAAATGAAACAGAAACAAAGAAAACAATAGCAGAGATCAATAAAACTAAAAGCTGGTTCTTTGAGAAGATAAACAGAATGATAAACCATTAGCCAGACTCATCAAGAAAAAGAGGGAGAGGACTCAAATCAATAAAATTCGAAATGAAAAAGAAGTTACAACAGACACCACTGAAATACAAAGCATCCTAAGAGACTACTACAAGGAACTCTATGCCAATAAAATGGAAAACCTGGAAGAAATGGACAAATTCTTAGAAAGGTACAACCTTCCAAGACTGAACCAGGAAGAAATACGAAATATGAACAGACCAATCACAAGTCATGCAATTGAAACTGTGATTAAAAATCTTCCAACAAACGAAAGTCCAGGACCAGATGGCTTCACAGGTGAATTCTATCAAACATTTAGAGAAGAGTTAACACCCATCCTTCTCAAACTCTTCCAAAAAACTGCGGAGGAAAGAACACTCCCAAACTCATTCTATGAGGCCACCATCACCCTGATACCAAAACCAGACAAAGATACTACAAAAAAAGAAAATTACAGACCAATATCACTGATGAATATAGATGAAAAAATCCTCAACCAAATACTAGCAAACTGAATCCAACAACACATTAAAAGGATCATACACCATTATCAAGTGGGATTTATCCCAGGGATGCAAGGATTCTTCAATATACGCAAATCAATCACTGTGACACACCATATTAACAAATGGAAGAATAAAAACCATATGATCATCTCAATAGATGCAGAAAAAGCTTTTGACAAAATTCAACACACATTTATGATAAAAACTCTCCAGAAAGTGGGCATAGAGGGAACCTACGTCAACATAATAAAGGCCATATATGACAAACCCACAGCAAACATCATTCTCAATGGTGAAAAACTGAAAGCATTTCCTCTAAGATCAGGAACAAGACAAGGATGTCCACTCTCACCACTATTATTCAACATAGTTTTGGAAGTCCTAGCCTCAGCAATCAGAGAAAAAAAAGAAATAAGAGGAATACAAATTGGAAAAGAAAAAGTAAAACTGTCACTGTTTGCAGATGACGTGATACTATACATAGAGAATCCTAAAGATACCACCAGAAAACTACTAGAGCTAATCAATAAATCTGGTGAAGTTGCAGGATACAAAATTAATGCACAGAAATCTCTTCCATTCCTATACACTAATGATGAAATATCTGAAAAAGAAATTAAGGAAACACTCCCATTTACCATTGCAACAAAAAGAATAAAATACCTAGGAATAAACCTACCTAGGGAGATAAAAGCCCCGTATGCAGAAAACTATAAGACACTGATGAAAGAAATTAAAGATGATACCAACAGATGGAGAGATATACCATGTTCTTGGATTGGAAGAATCAATATTGTGAAAATGACTATACTACCCAAAGCAATCTACAGATTCAATGCAATCCCTATCAAATTACCAATGGCATTTTTTACGGAACTAGATAAAAAAATCTTAAAATTTCTATGAGACACAAAAGACCCCAAATAGCCAAAGCAGTCTTGAGGGAAAAAAATGGAGCTGGAGGAATCAGACTCCCTGACTTCAGACTATACTGCAATAATCAAGTAATCAAGTAATAATCAAGTAATAATCAGTAATCAAGACAATATGATAGTGGCAGAAAAACAGAAACATAGATCAATGGAACAAGATAGAAAGCCCAGAGGTAAACCCACGCACCTATGGTCAACTACTTCATGACACAGGAAGCAAGGTTATACAATGGAGAAAAGACAGTTTCTTCAGTAAGTGGTGCTGGGAAAACTGGACAGCTACATGTAAAAGAATGAAATTAGAACACTCCCTAACACCATACACAAAAATAAACTCAAAATGGATTAGAGACCTAAATGTAAGACCAGACACTATAAAACTTTTAGAGGAAAACATAGGAAGAACACTCTTTGACATAAGTAACAGCAAGATCTTTTCTGATCCACCTCCTAGAGTAATGGAAATAAAAACAAAAATAAACAAATGGGACCTAATGAAACTTCAAAGCTTTTGCACAGAAAAGGAAACCATAAACAAGACAAAAAGACAACCCTCAGAATGGGAGAAAATATTTGTAAATGAATCAACAAAGGATTAATCTCCAATATATATAAACAGCTTATGCAGCTCGATATTAAAAAAACAAACAACCCAATCCAAAAATGGGCAGAAGACCTAAACAGACATTTCTCCAAAGAAGATAAACAGATGGCCAAGAAGCACATGAAAAGCTGCTCAACATCACTAATTATTAGAGAAATGCAAATCAAAACTACAATGAGGTATCACCTCACACCAGTGAGAATGGGCTTCATCAGAAAATCTACAAACAACAAATGCTGGAGAGGGTGTGGAGAAAAGGGAACCCTCTTGCTCTGTTGGTGGGAATGTGAACTGATACAGCCACTATGGAGGATGGTATGGAGGTTCCTTAGGAAACTAAAAATAGTATTACCATATGATCCAGCAATCCCACTACTAGGCACATACCCAGAGAAAACCACAATTCAAAAAGACACATGCACCCCAATGTTCATTGCAGTACTATTTACAATGACCAGGTCATGGAAGCAACCTAAATGCCCATCGACAGACAAATGCATAAAGAAGATGTGGTACATATATACAAGGGAATATTACTCAGCCATAAAAAGGAACGAAATTGGGTCATTTGTTGAGACATGGATGGATCTAGAGACTGTCATACAGAATGAAGTAAGAAAGAGAAAAACAAATAGCGTATATTAATGCATATATGTGGAACATAGAAAAATGGTACAGATGAACGGGTTTTCAGAGCAGAAATTGAGACACAGATATAGAGAACAAACATATGGACACCAAGGGGGAAAAGCGGTGGGGGGCAGTGGGGGGTGTGTGATGAATTGGGCGATTGGGATTGACATGTATACACTGATGTGTATAAAACTTGGGCTTCCCTGGTGGCGCAGTGGTTGAGAGTACGCCTGCCAATGCAGGGGACACGGGTTCATGCCCCGGTCTGGGAAGATCCCACATGCCGCAGAGCGGCTGGGCCTGTGAGCCACAGCGCTAAGCCTGTGCGTCCGGAGCCTGTGCTCCGCAATGGGAGAGGCCACAACAGTGAGAGGCCCGCATACCGCAAAAAAACAAAAAAAAAACCTTATAACTAATAAGAACCTGCTGTATAAAAATAAAAAAGCTTAAGAAAACATAGTTGTCTCAAACAGTGATACCTATCCCGCTCCCATTAGCAGAACAAAGTTCATGATGGAGTCGTACTGAACTCTCTCTTGGTAAATATAAGTGGTCAAGTGCCCTTTTCTTAGCTCAAATAAAGTGACTTTTCTTCAAAGATAAAAAAAAAAAAAGAAAAATAATACACGCAAACCCAACCATACCAATAATTTCACTAAATTTAAGTAGTCTACCAAGACAAATGAAAATATATGTCCATGGTACTTGAAAAGATGCTCAACATTGCTCACATCAGGGAAATGCAAATCAAAACCACAATGAGATATCACCTTACACTGGTCAGAATGGCTATTATCAAAAAGATAACAAATGACAAATGTTGCCGAGGGTGTGGAAAAAAGGCAACCCTCACGCACTGTTGGTAGGAATGTAAATTGGTGCCACCACTGTGGAAAACACTATGGAGGTTCCTCAAAAAACTAAAACACAACTACCATATGACACAGCAATTCCACTGCTGGGCATATATTTGAAAAAAAAAAAAGAAAACACGAGTTCAAAAAGATACATGCACCCCAATGTTCAGAGCAGCATTATTTACGATAACCAAAATATGGAAGCGACTTAAGTGCCCATCAACAGATGAACAGATAAAGGAGACGTATGGTGTGTGTGGCGGGGCCAGGGAGCACACACACAGTGGAATACTACACAGCCATAAAAAAGAATGAGGGCTTCCCTGGTGGCGCAGTGGTTGAGAGTCTGCCTGCTGATGCAGGGGACACGGGTTCGTGTCCCGGTGCGGGAAGATCCCACATGCTGCGAAGCGGCTGGGCCCGTGAGCCATGGCCGCTGAACCTGCACATCGGAGCCTGTGCTCCGCAACAGGAGAGCCCAGAACAGTGAGAGGCCCGCGTACCACAAAAAAAAAAAAAAGAAAAAAAAGAAAAATACAAATAAACCTGAAAAAAAAAACTGTCCATATAAAAACTTGGATACAATATTCATAGCAACACTACTCAAAATAGCCAAAATGTAGAAACAACCCGAATGTCCATCAACTCATGATGTGGAATTTCCATGCAATGGAGTATTATTCAGCCATAACAAGGAATGAAGTACTACTGATACATGCTGTGACGTGGATGAATCTAGAAAGCATTATGCTAAGTGAAAGAAGCCAGACACAAAAGTCAAACATTATACTATTCCATTTACAGTAAATATCCAGAATAGGCAAATCTACAGAGAAAGCAAGCAAACTAGTGGTTGTCAGGAGGGGGAAGGAGGGGGGAAGGGGAATGGGGAATGACTGATTAAAGAGAAAAAGATTTCCTTTCGGGTGATAAAAACAGTCTGGAACTAGATAGTGATGACAGTTGCGTAACATTGAGAATGTACTAAATGCCACTGAACTGTAGATTTTCAAGTTGTTAACATGGTGAATTTTATATTATGTGAGTTTTGCCACAATTTTTTAAAAAAGGAATGAAGTACTGATACATATAACATGAGTGAACCTCAAAAACATTATCCTAAATGAATGAAGCCAGTCACAAAAGATCACATACTATATGATTTCATTTAAATGAAATGTCCAGAATAGGCAAATCTATAGAAACAAAAACTAGATTAGCGGCTGCCTAGGGCTGGGGTGCGAGAGAGGGGGATTGGATAGTGACTACGAATGGACATAAGATTTCCCTCTGGCATGATGAAAATGCTCTAAATTAGATTATGCCAATGGCTGTAAAACTCTGTAAATATTCTAAGAACCACTGAATTGAACCCTTTAAATGGGTGAATTTTATGGTGTATAAATTATATCTCAATTAAGCTGATTTTCAAAAGCAAATTGTCAAGTGATCTAACCACTCCTAAATAAAGACAGGAACTATTAGACTGGGTTATAAAAAAGAAAGACTCAATTCTAAGCTATCTACAGGAAACAAATTTTAAATATAAAGACACAAATGCATTAAAAGTAAAAGAATGACTGACTTTTGACAAAGGAGCAAAGACAATTCAATGGAGAAAAGATAGCCTCAACAAGTAGTAGTGGGAAAATTAGATGCCCATATGCAAAAAAGAGACTGAGACCTTACACTTTCTACAAAAAATAATTCAAAATGAATCATATACCTAAATATAAAATACAATACTATAAAACTTCTAGAAGAAAACACAGGAGAAAAATCTATATGTGATCTTGGGTTTGGCGATGAATTTTTAGATACAACACCAAAAGCACAATCCACGAAAAAAAACCTGACAAGGTAGACTTTACTAAAAACTTCTGCTCTGTTAAAGACACTGTTAAGAGAATGAAAAGACAAGCCAGAGAATGTGATAAAATATTTGCAAAAA
This sequence comes from Lagenorhynchus albirostris, assembly GCF_949774975.1. Taxonomy (NCBI): domain Eukaryota; kingdom Metazoa; phylum Chordata; class Mammalia; order Artiodactyla; family Delphinidae; genus Lagenorhynchus; species Lagenorhynchus albirostris. The sequence goes on along the minus strand of NC_083101.1, from coordinate 68,305,481 downwards.
ACATATCTGATAAAGAGCTGGTATCCAAAATACACCAAAAACACACAGAACTAAACAGTAAGAAAACAGACAACCCAATCAAGAAATGGGCAAAAGATCTGAACATATACTTCACCAAAGAATATATACATATGGCTAACATGTATATGAAAAAATGCTCAACATCATTAGTCACTAGAGAAATACAAACTGAAATACTGAGATGGCAATACAGACTTATTAGAATGGCTAAAAAATTTCTTAAACTGACAATACCAAATGCTGATGAAGATGTGGAACAGAACCTTTCATTCACTGCTAATGGGAATGCAAAATGGAACAGCCACTCTGAAAGACAGTTTGACAGTTTCTTACAAAGCTAAACATAAGCTTACTGTATGATTCAGCAATCACACGCCTAGGTGTTTACCCAACTGATTTGAAAATTTATGTCCATACAAAACCTACATACAATCACCAAAAACTGGAAGCAAAGAAAATGTCCTTCAATAGGTGAACAGATAAAACAAAAACAAAAACCTGATATGTTCAGCGATAAATGAGCTATCAAGCCACAAAAAGACTTGGAGGAACCTTAAATGCATATTGCAAAGTGAAAGAAGGCAGTATGAAATGCTAATATGATTCCTTTTACATGACATTCTAGAAAAGGCAAAAACTACAGAAACAGTAAAAAGAGATCAGTGGTTTCCAGGGTTTTGGGGTTTGGCAGAGAGGGCTGAAGAATTGAAGTGTGGAAACTTCTACAGATATAAAACTATTCAATATGATACTGTAATGGTAGATACACGACATTACACATTTGTCAAAATTTACAACACAGAGAGCGAGCTTTAATGTATGCAAAATTATCAAAACCATTGAGGAGGTCATGGGATCCACTGAAGGAATGTGGAGTAGGTCAAGAGAATATAACTACTACAAATGTTTGAAAACAACCTCACTGAAGGTGTCGGGGTGGAGGGGTGGCGAGATGCTGGCCAAAGTAACTTTAGAAATGAGTAGAGTCTTTAAAACTAAAAGCAACAGGAACTGCAAATAGGCACTCTAGCTGATAAAACTGTTTCACACAGGGGTATGAGTTAACAGTTCTGATACTGCTATACATGTATACTGGAACTGAACAATTACATAAATGGATGACAGACGGTGGGAGCCAGGTTTCTCATTGTCGGAGCAGGTATTTACAGATAAGCAAGGGGAGAAGTATCCATGTAGTAATGGATTAAAGTTGGAGCTCACCACGAATTCATATTTAGTTTAATATAAATACAGATGGTGATATATAGGAAGAGTTATAGGTATACAACGGGTTACTATACACAAGTATATTTCCTTGCTCAATCAACTAAGAAGACATAGAAGCAACGACATCCAGTAGCAATCAGCACACCAAGCATGTAGATCTTGCTTTCTAACACCGTCCTCCAACAAGAGGAACCAAGGCTCCTTGAAGAAATGACTGATTATAGGACTGGGACAGGAAATACAGGTATCCTTTGCTTTTCAAAAGTTCACTATATGCCACTTCACTTTTACAAAAGACCTACATAAGCATCTATTTTTGCTAATCCAAAACAAATCTGAAAAAAAATTACACTTTTATGCAAAGAGGTGAAAAGCAAAAATAACATTCAGCATTTGTTTTATTTTTTATTTATTTATTTATTTATTTTGCTGTACACGGGCCTCTCACTGCTGTGGCCTCTCCCATCGCAGAGCACAGGCTTTGGACGCGCAGGCTCAGCGGCCGTGGCTCATGGGCCCAGCCGCTCCGCGGCATGTGGGATCCTCCCGGACCGGGGCACGAACCCATGTCCCCTGCATCGGCAGGCGGACTCCCAACCACTGCGCCACGAGGGAAGCCCTATTTTTTATTTTTTTTAACATCTTTATTGGAGTATAATTGCTTTACAATGGTGTGTTAGTTTCTGCTTTATAACAAAGTGAAGCAGCTATACATACACATATATCCCGATACATACAATGGAACATTACTCAGTCAGCATTTGTTTCGCAGCAAGCAGTTATAAAGGCAGTGTGCACCCCAAGCAGAGAGAGGAGAATGGCACCACCAAGCTCCTTCCCCAGGAACTACACTCCGCATCTCAGCATCAAGCTGATATAGCTTTGAACTGTGTAAGCATCTGTGCTTCATCTTGATTTATTGTGTGCATTCGTTAACAAGATGTGTCCTAAAGTAACTGTTTCTTCACTTTACACCATTCTGGCTTAGGAAAGGTTTCATAGGAACACTCTAGTACTTTCATATAGCAGGGGAAACCTTTATACAAAATGAGCCTGCACAGACACGGAAAACAAACTTATGGTTTCCAAAGGGGAAAGGGGGGGTAGGGACAAATTAGGAGTTTGGGATTAACATATACACACTACTATATATAAAATTGATAACCAACAAGGACCTACCGTATAGCACAGGGAACTGCACTTAATATTTTTAATAACCTATAAGGGAAAAGAATCTGAAATATATATATACACACACACACACACACACACACACACATATACACAATCACTGAATCACTTTGCTGTACACCAGAAACTAACACAACATTGTAAATCAACTATAATTCAATTTTTAAAACTTGAGAAAATATTTAAAAAACAAAGTGAAAAAAACAATAAAAACAAAAAAACCCAAAATGAGCCTGGAGCATTTTTTCAGTGCCAGAATTAACAAACATGCAAACAAACAAGAACAACAACAAACCCACATTTATGGGTGTATGTCAAAGGAGCATAGGAACCAACTAAAAGAGCTCCCAATAGCCAAGGCTAGAACAATTTGAACAAATAAAGTAGTACTGGATTATAACCCAAAGCATAAAATAAATATCTGTAAGTCCATGCTGATATAAATTAATGATATGAATAAATTAATAAATGAAGGAAAAGAGACAACTCTCCCATGCAAAGGAATTCTAAATAACTTAAGCAGATACTCTGTCCTCAAGGAGTGTGTAATCCCCTACTCCTTAAGTGTGGGATAAGCTTAGTGACTTCTTCCCAAAGAGTACAGAATGGAAAGGGGGAGGAGAGTAACTTTACGGTGAAGAACATGATAAACACGACCTCAGCCAGGTAATCATAACCAACATCAAAATCACAAGTCATGTTGACAGTATGTACCCCTGAGATGATGTAACGAAGGTGGCACTTTATCTCTGCAATCTTCCTCATAATCTAACCTTAAAAAAAACAAAATTGGAAGAATTCCAATAAAGGGAAATCCTGCAAAATGCCTGACCAGTTCTCCTCTGAAGTGTCATGGTGATCAAGAACAAGGATAATCTAAGAAACTGTTACACCCAAAAGTAGTCTACGGAGACACAACAACTAAATGTAACAAAGTGGTATCTGGATGGGATCCTGGAACAGAAAAAGGACATTAGCTAAAAACTATGGAAATCTGAATAAACTATAGACTTTAGTTAATAATAACATATCAATATTGGTTCATTAATTGTAACAAACATACCATACTAATATAAGATGTTAAGAACCTGGGTCTGGGGTACAGAGAACTCTCTGTACTATATTCTCAATTTTTCTGTAAATCTAAAATTGTTCTAAAAAGTAAAGTATTTTTGAAAAGGTACAAGGATGCAAAAATATATGTTATGTACATTTTAATCATAAGAAAGCTAGAGTGGCCATATTAATAACAGGTAGACGTCGGAGCAGGGATAACGAGAAACATTTCATAATAACATAAAAGTTAAATCATCAGGACATAATCCTAAACATGTACAGATCTAACAAGAGAGCATTATATAAGCAAAAACTGACAAGTTAAAGGAGAAATAAACAGATCCATAATTAAAGAGAATTCAACACTCCTCATTCAGTAATTCATAAAACAGGTATGCAGAAAATCAGTAAGGATACATAAAATTTGAAGAACACTATCAACTAACTTGACATAATTAGTATTTATAGAACATTCCATCCAACAACAGCAAAAATCCACAATCTCTTCAACTACACACAGAACATTCACCAAGATAAACCATATGCTGGCCCATAAAACAAGCCTGGATAAATTTACAGTAAGTCCCCTATACATACAAACATTCAGGTTTCGAACTTTCAAAGACATGAACGTGTGTTTACATGTCCAATCACGTAAATTATTTCAAGTATCTGGCGTACATCATCATGTGCCTGCATCCTCTACAAGTGGTTGTGCTTTTGTGTACTTTACTGTACAGTACTGCTGCTGTGCAACATGAGGAGCTTACTAATGAACACCTGATGGAATTGGAGGCCCAGAGAAAGGACGAAGAGAGACAAGAGGAAGAAAAAGTAACTGAAGAACTGAAGAGATTGACGACGCAGGAAATGGCAAGGGGATTTTCTTTATTTGAGGAGTCACTGTTAGTTTTTGAGGCATAGGACTCAAACATAGAACGGTACACGAAGGTTGCAGCAGCTGTTCAGAATGCAATCCAGTGCTACCGTGTCATCTATGACAGAAAAAAAGAGCTACTACCCAGACATCACTGGAACGTTTTCTCAAGAGGGTAGATAGAACTGAATCTAGCAAGGAACCAGAACCTGTGCCATCAACGTCAGGCATGAATGAAATTGCAGCCTGCCCTCCATCCCCTATGGCTGACGATCCTTCAGCTCTACCATCTCCCACGTCCTCTCGCTCCTCCAGTCAGTAACTCTTCTTGCCTGTTCACTTGGTGCCAGCCCCTGTAAGCCAGCTGTTGTACTGTACACTGTACTTTTCAAGGTACTGTACTGTAAGATTAAAAATGTTTTCTTTATTTATTGTGTTTGTTTTTTATGTATTATTTGTGTGAAAAGTATTATAAGCCTATTATAGTACAGTACTATATAGCTGATTGTGTTAGTTGGGTGCCTAGGCTAACTTTGTTTGACTTACAAACAAACTGGACTTGTGAACGTGCTCTCGGAACAGAACTCATTTGTATGCAGGGGACTTACTATAAAAGACTATAAAACATACAGAATATGGAATGAAATTTGGAATAACAGAAAGATATCTTATAAAATTTCCCCGATATTTCAAAACTAAACAACACTCTTCTAAATAATCCATTAATCAAAAAAGAAACTGTAGGGCTTCCCTGCTGGTGCAGTGGTTGAAACTCCGCCTGCCGATGCAGGGGACACAGGTTCGTGCCCCAGTCTGGGAAGATCCCACATGCCGCAGAGTGGCTGGGCCCGTGAGCCATGGCCGCTGAGCCTGTGCGTCCGGAGCCTGTGTGCCGCAACAGGAGAGGCCACAACAGTGAGAGGCCCGCGTACCGCAAAAAATTTTAAAAAAAAAAACTGTAAGAGAAATCAGAAAATATTTTGAACTAAATGAAAATAACAGAAATCAATTTGTGAGATGCAGCTAAAGCAATGTTTAGAAGGGTATTCTTCTAAATTTATTATTTTATTACTTATATTAGAAAAGAGGAAAGCTTTTCAATCAGTAATCTAAGTGTCCACCTTGAGATGTTAGAAAAAGAAAAGCAAATTAAACCAAGAGTAAGTAGAGGAAAAAATTAAAAGAAGAGAAATCAGTAAAATTGAAAATGCACAAGCAATAGAAATCCATGAGTCTAAATCAAGAAAAAAAACAGGAGGCAGAAATTACCAATGAGTAATGAAAGAAAGTACATCATTACAAATCCTTTAGACATTTAAAAACTAACAAGGAAATATTATAAACACTTTCATTCCATTTTCAACGTAGATGAAATGGACATTTTTTTAAGACACAAATTCCCAAAACTGACATAAGAAGAAACAGAAAATCCAAACAGTCCTATATATATGAATTGCCAATAACCACCAAAAGTAGGAAGAGGCAATGAAGGACTCTTTCCTGAGCCTTCAGAGTGGGCACCTTGATTTTAGACTTACAGTTTCCAGAACTGTGAGAGAATAAATTTGTTAATTAAACCACATGATTTGTGGTTATTTGTTATGGCTACCCTAGAGAAACTACAACACATGTTAATATTTTGGACGTAGTAGAATAAAAAATGTATTAAAGGTATGAAATTTAATTTTTGTTACTTCTTAGTGTGGAGCTACTAGAAAACTTAAAATTACACATGTGGCTTACATTATTTCTAGTGAAGACCACTAATCTAGCTAGTGCAATAAGGCAAGAAAAAACTAAAGGAATACTGATTGGAAATGAAGAAGCAAAATTTGGCTTTTTCTGTAGACATGATGATTATGTATTAAGAAAATCCTAAAGAATCCACATAAAAGCTACCAGAACTGAAAAGTGAATGCAGTAAGATAGAATACAAGGTCAACTTTGTATTGCATTTTTATATACTATCAAGAAACAATTTTGAAAAAGAAAATTTAAAATACAGTATCACTGGGCTTCCCTGGTGGCGCAGTGGTTGAGAGTCCACCTGCCGACGCAGGGGACGCGAGTTCGTGCCCCGGTCCGTGAAGATCCCACATGCCGTGGAGTGGCTAGGCCCGTGAGCCATGGCCGCTGAGCCTGCACGTCCAGAGCCTGTGCTCCGCAACAGGAGAGGCCATAACAGTTAGAAGCCCGCGTACCGCAAAAAAAAAAAAAGTATCATTGACAATAGTTAGCATCAAAAAACATGAAATACTTGGGGAATCAATTGAACAAAATGTGAGCAATACCTATAAAATGAAAATTACAAAACACTGCAAAAAAAACCCTAAAGATATTTAAATAAAGAAAAGATATGCCGGGCTTCCCTGGTGGTGCAGTGGTTGAGGGTCCGCCCGCCGAGGTGGGGGACACGGGTTCGTGCCCCAGTCCGGGAAGATCCCACATGCTGCGGAGCGGCTGGGCCCGTGAGCCATGGCCGCTGAGCCTGCGTGTCCGGAGCCTGTGCTCCACAGCGGGAGAGGCCACAACAGTGAGAGGCCCGCGTACCGCAAAAAAAAAGAGATATGCCATGTTAAAGTATGAGAAGACTCACTATTATTAAAATGTCAATTCTCCCTTTCAGGCTTATTGTAGAAACTGACACTCTTATTCTACAATTTATAAGAAAATGCTAAGGATATAAAATAACCAAAACAATTTTGATAAAAACACAATGGTAAAGGAAAAACACTACCTGATTGCAAGGCTTGCTATAAAGAAACAGTAATGAAGACAATACAGTATTGGTATAAAGACAGACATTTAGACCAACAGAACAGAGAGAGACCAGAAACCAACCCACGGTTAATAAATAAATTAATTAATTAATTAAAAGGAATCACATCTCACATAACCTCCAACCCAGTAAGGGGGACTAATATGAAGAAAGGAAGAGACAGAGGGAGGGAAGGAAGGGAAGGAAGAAAAATTAAACTCTACAGAATAAAATAACAAGATGCTATGATAACACCTGATCTCGCTAACTAGACAGTGTGATCAGGAAAGACCTCTCAGAAAAGTAACAGGTAAATAGAAGAGTACATGTAAAGGCTCTAAGGGAAGGAATCTAAAAGTAGGCCAGTGTGACAGGTGCACAGTAGGCAAGGAGAAAATAAGACTACAGAGATAGGGCTTTTCAACCAGAGGAAAATGTCTGTATAGTTCTCTATTCTATCAACTTTTTTCCATCCCTACCACTGCTGTTCTCAATTCTCATCTAGATGCCTACAAGACCTCCTAGCTGATGAACCTGCAGCCTCACTCAAGCTGGTCTCCCAAATCCATCCTTCGCAACTGAGCCAAAGATATTTAACAGCTTAAAATTATTAAATGGCTCCCTGTTCCCTGCAATGTATAGTCTTAATTTCCTTTCTGACTTTTAAGATCCTTCATGACACAGCCCCTACTTACCCCTCCAGCTTATGCCCCACTTCCCTCCAAAACTACCTGTGGCCCCACACTAAGTTACTTGCATCTTAATAAAACCCACCACATGCTTTCATTACTTTGTGCCTTTTCACATCTTTGAGTTTTAAATCAAATGTCTCCTCTGTAAAGCACCTCTAATACACACCAAACACACTTAGGTATTTCTCTCTGCTCCTATAGCATCATTTGCTCTATTCTAGATTTGTCATGATGTGGTAGTTATGATGCTTACCTACAAGACTATGATGTTTATCCTACTAGACTTTAATATACAGACTGTATGTCATTCATCTTTTTATCCCTAGCAGATAGCACAGTACCTATTTAACAAAGACTTTTTTGCATAATTAAAAAATAGAGACTCCTAACATTTATGCTTTTAGGATCTAAGCATCCCTAAAGTAAGCATACACAATGACAAACTAGATTCAAGGAATCCTTTAAAATATTTCAAAGATTTAAAAAATCCTATAAAATGACTCTTCCATAAGTCAAATAATTAAAAATCTAGATTTTTAAATATTAAATTTGGTTGAAATGCGGTCCTCTTAGAAATATTTATGCCCCACAATATTACCATAAGAATTAAAAATTTTAGGGACTTCCCTGGTGGTCCAGTGGTTAAGACTCTGTGCTTCCAATGCAGGGGCTGCGGGTTCAATCCTGGTCAGGGAACTAAGATAGGTCGTGGCCAAAAAAACTAAATAAATAAATTATATATATATATATGAATATTACTTATTATATTGAAAAATAAAATTAATAGAATTATTACAGAAACTTGTAGCAAGTAAGAGAAAATTACAAATTTATATTTTAATCCCATTCAGTGAATTCAAGTCACAAATGCACATCTACAGTTTTCACCTTGCTTTCAGTTCTCAATCAAATACCATATTGTAGGAGCCCTCATGATCCACTGCAAAGGAAGTAGTTCAAAGAATGTTTACATTTTCAAAAGTTTAATTTGGCTTGGACCATCATACTAGCAAAAAGATTTCATTATAGCATTATTTTAAGATTGAAAAAGTGGAATTACTAAAATATTAAAAGACAGAATAGAGAACAAACGTATGGACACCAAGAGGGGAAAGTGGGGGGGGGGGGCGGGTGTGGGATGAATTAGGAGATTGGGATTGACATGTATACACTAATATGTATAAAATAGATAACTAATAAGAACCTGCTGTATAAAAAATAAAATTCAAAAAAATAAAAGAGTAATGGTTAAATAAACTGTGACAGTACAACTTTGGACTACTACAAAATGATAAAATATAGCAATATGTATTACAATATTATGTTTAAAAAGACAATTGTATGAACATTAGCCACAGAATTATACGCAAGTATAGACAGGATTAGTATAGTATTATACTAATATACTATAGAGGACTTCCCTGGTGGCGCAGTGGTTAAGAATCCACCTGCCAATGCAGGGAATACAGGTTCGAGCCCTGGTCCGGGAAGATCCCACGTGCCGCCGAGCAACTAAGCCCGTGCGCCACAACTACTGAGCCTGCGCTCCAGAGCCCGCGAATCGCAACTACTGAGCCCACGTGCCACAACTACTGAAGCCCGCGCGCCGAGAGCCCGTGCTCCGCAACAAGAGAAGCCACCGCAAGGAGAAGCCCCCGCTCGCTGCAACTAGAGACAGCCCACGCGCAGCAACGAAGACCCAACGCAGCCAAAAAAATAATAAAAATAATAAAGAAAACCTTACTTAAAAAAAAATATATATATATATAAAATAGAAGTATAACAGAACTAGACTACAGAAAATTGTAAATGTAAGCAGGGAGAATTCATTTCTTTCTTTTGAATTTCTCTTAATCATGTTATATTCTTTTCCACTAAAAAGTTAGTTTTCAAATAGTACATGAAGAGAATTGTATTACATTTACTTACTTATATGTAAGTATTATGTACTGACATAAATTTAAACAAAAACTTTAAGTTTAAAAACTACCTAATTTTTTCCCACAAAATACTAAGTTTTAAATTTCAAATAATAAAGTTATCTGATTTTGGAATTTCCTACAATCTGATGCTAAAGACCTACCCTTTTACACCAGCTATACTATGTAAACTCATTCCCCACGTTTTAACACTTTTAGAGTAATCTCCAATTCCCACAAGGCATCCCATCACTGCAAGTCTGTCAAACTGACAATCTTAAAAAGGAGGTACAACTTGTGGTACCAGCACAGAGAAGATAAAATTTTAATTCATGTGCTATGAAAGCTTATTTGCCCTTACTAAGTTTCAGCAGATACATTATACTGGAAATACAAATTAAAACAAATTCCATTTGCAAATCAAAAAGACCAAATGAAACAACCTGCCTCTGACTCAGCAGCTTTTTTACTTTACAACCTGTACTTAAGCTGCAAGGATAAGACTGAAACCTAACTTTCAAACTGAGAAGTAAAACCAGTGCAAAATCAATATTTGTCTTGGCAGGAAACTCCAATAAAAATATGAGATGTTTTGGTCTCAACTTGAGATATAGAAAAGCAAAGGTGCCTCCTTGGGTTATTATTTATCATGCAAAATCCCTTGTCTATAGCTACAAATTAGCTTTTATTGCAGATACTTAACATGTTTCTTTATAGGCAGCGCCTCAGCCAAATAACCTTCCAAATCTGGCACCATGAATTGTTACAGCTTACACACCACTGCAGTTCCTTGTAATTTAAAACATTTGCGTTTTAAGAACAGTCTCCACACACCAACTCTACTGCCAACTTCTCCAGCTGAAAGCTCGAGTTTATACTACAAAATACTATATTTACTCTCAACGACAGAATGCGCTCATTTACAAATTACACAAGAGTAAATGACTCCAATACACAACTTAAAAATGTCTAACATCATACCTTTTCCATTATCCAAATTAACAAGTCTCAACAGCAGTACACTAAGTGAGGTACTATGACCAAAGTTAACTGCCATATCATCAGTTCAGTAAAATCAGTAATACACAAGACAGACCCCTAATCCCAATCAACTATTTAGCAAAATGGCCACAGGGGATACCAATGAGGGGAAAGTGTGGATTGAGTTTGCCATTACTAGAAAAACGAGTCAAAGCAAGTCTGTACGAGAGGCAGATTAACCTCATGAATACAAATCTAAGTTCATTTCTGAGTTCCAGTCTCACACCAAGAAGGCAATTTATCAAATTTTTAACAGTAACACAAAGAACAGGGCAAAAAATAAAATAGAGAACTTTTTTTTTTCATGGTAACGTTGATAAAGAACAGGTATCCTTCAATGCTCAGAAATGAATTTTTCCTTTTACAACCAGTTTTTCTCTTATCACGTGTACACAGAAAATCCTACAGTTCTCTGCATTTCAGATAGCTTAATACACACGATCACCTCAAATCAAATATTTATTGAAAACTTACCTCCTTAGCACAAACATTCTCTCCTTACTACATCCTTCGCCTTCTAAACTGAGACCGGAAGGGAAAACCTACTCCTACGATAAATTAGAGTCTAGGGAGAACATCTTAACACGAGTTTGCACACAATTAAGCAGGTTCAGTAAATCAATTACCCAGACTACAATGCTTGACAATTTCTCTGAAGCAAAAACACACAGCTTAGGGTTCATTACTGGAGATGACTCTTTCCCTCGCATTTACACAAGTAACTTCGGTAACTGCCCTAAATTTTCCCGTGTGAAACAAACAGTTAATAGGAAGGAGGGGGAGTACTATTTAAAAACTGGGTCATTTCCTATGTATTCTGATGAAGTACGATCTTCGAGAAGGAAAAGGTCTATGAAGCAGAAAAAGAAAAGGAGGGGGGAATAGATGACAGCATCCTCAATGCAGAAAAGTTACAGCTCTTTACTGGAGTCAGCAATAGGGGCTCATTAGTTGGTTTTTTGGTTTAGTCACTCGGAGTTGAATGAAACCTGCCTTCCTAAAAGTCATCGCCAACAAAGAAGCCCTGAGGATCCGCCACGGCAAGGCGGAGGAGGAAATGTCCTCAATTCACCTGAGACACCTGCCCAGGTCCCCAGTTCTCTCCCCGCCCTGGCCCCCAACCCCCTCGGGTACCCCGGTCCACGCCCCTTGCCCCCCACCCAGGCGGCAGTCTCCTCGGCGGTCCCGAAGGCCCAGACCCCTCGCGCTTCCTTCCACCGCAGTGGCTCTCCGCAGCCGGGGCGGCGGCACGGGGAGGCCCTTCCCGAGCGGCCTCTCCCCCATCACACCCCGCAGGCTCCGGGGACTCCCCGCCCCCGGAAACCGCAGAGAAACTAGGCCGAGAATGCCAGTCCAGGCCACTCTACGCCTTCTCGGCGACCCCTGCACGCCGGCACTCGGAACCCAGCCCTCCGAGCTGCTACCTGCCCAGCGCCCACCCGGCCCGGGAGCGCGGGTCTAGATGACGGGCGGCGCAGGGTTCCTCCGCGAAAGGCCCTCCGCCGCAGACTCACCTGCCGCCCGCTCCTCCTTCAGCGCCACCCGGGCACAGCCCCTTCCTGAGGCATGAAAGCGCCGGCTTCGGGCCTGGGCGCCCTCGACAGGGAAGGGCCGGGGATTTGCTCTGGCGGCCGCCGCCGCCACTGCCGCCACCACCGCCGCTCTGCGCCTGCGCCGTCTCCCGGGCTGGGTCTCGAGGGGCGCCGCTTGCAACGAGGGGTAACAGCCGGGAGCGCGAGCTCGCGCCGGCGCCTCGGCTCACCCGAGGCCGGTAGTGCGGGCGGCGGGTTGCCTAGGAGCTGCGTGCTGCACTGCTGCCCCGACAGCTGACGGCCATGTTTCTGTTCCCTTTTTCTTTTTTTCTCCCTCTCCTTCCGCCCCTTTCCACAGAACAGCACTTTCCTTCCCCCCTCCCGCTCCCTTTCCTACTGCGGGGGCGGTGGAAAAAGGCGTGGGGGAGGGGTGGGGAAGGGAGGACGCGGGGGCGGGGCAGCGCTCGAGCCCCGCCCCCGGGGAGGGCCGAGGCTGCACGGCCACTGCTCCCCTCCCCCACGCACCCCGCCGCGACACCCTCAGGGCGCGGGGGTGCCAGTGCCGACAGCCCGTGAGCCCCGCCTCCGCGTGCGCGCGGCGGGTCCCGAGCAGAAACAGAGCCAGGGAGAAAGGACTCAAGGTACTGCTTTGCACCCCTTCCTGCGGCTCTCAGACTCGCCTGTGGTGCGGCTTTATTGCCTTGGCCTCAAGCAGGTGGCGGCTGATCTTTTCCGGTTTTTCAAAGGCGAGGAAAGGGATTCCGAGTCCCTCAAAGTCACTGAGGACAGTGCTGAGAGAGACGCAGGTCTCTGGATGAGAAGTTTCCTTCCCAGGATGGGAGTTGGAATTCCCACGTATGACAGAGGGCCTCTCAGGCAGTAGAGAGACCCGCCGACTGGGGCTTGCCTAAGTCCTTCCTGACTGCAGCGGCCCTTCAGAGTCCTTGACCGCGCTCGGTGTCGCTACCTCGCCAGAGATTTGGGGATGGGAACTCGGTACTTGGAAATTGCTCGTTTAAATAATCAGTCCTCTCAGGCCTCCTAAATAACTGTAGCCTCCTTATCCACACGGCTGCATGCATGGTCCGTTCCCTTAATGCAAACTTTATGAGATATTGTTAACTACGTTTTGAAATAATTATATATATGTAATTATATATACATGGAAAAATAACAACTAGTTATTCAGGAAGAAGCAAATGGTTTGAAACAAATTAGGAGAACTCTTTTACCTCCTGGCAAAAAAAACTGGCGAGTGACTTCACAGATTCCATGGCAGGTCAGAATTAGAATTGGCAAGATCTGTGCACTAACGATGAGTATTCACATACATAAGGATCATTTTCCTGAGAATTACTCTCTCCTTATTAAATCTGTATTTTTGCTGAAAAGTATGAGATTAAACCTCGGTCATGAGGGTCCTGTTGTCAACTTACTTCCAAAGTTTATTGCATATATGGATAGTTTAAATTTTGTAGCCAATAGCAGAAACTATTTCCCTGACCACGTTAGCAGTAAGAATTGATTCAGTAGAAAGAAACAGCAATAAAAAATGTCTTATTTAATAATAGTTTGGAGTCATTCTGAGCCTAGTGGAAACCAGTCTTTGACAGTGACCATCTGGACCGAAGTTTATAAAGGAACTAATACTTCAGAATTCAGCTTGTTCACTTCTTGTCCTTCCTTTCTCCAGGGCAAATTAATTAATAGTTTAAAATCATTTACAAGATTTTGTAATGGGTACATTTTATTAACAGTCATAGATTGAGGGGTTTTTCCCTCTTTTCACAGTTTTTTGCACCCACAGAAATGAAAAATGGAAGAAACCAGTATATCTCTTCCATTTGATTGAGAAATTTTTCTCAATTTGCAGTGTAGGATTTAAGGATATCTTTAATTTTTTTTTCACTATTTTAATTGTCCTATAGATTTACCATACATTTCCATTGCCATATTCTACCCAAAATTTCATAGAATGAACTTGTATGTTTGGGGTCTAATTTTTTGTCTAAGGTAGCTATTAAGTCTGAAAGTCCTTGAGTCAGCAGCAGCCTTTTCAACTGCACTCTTATGGACCCAGGGCTAAAATAAGTTCCTCTTAATTTTTAACACATATTTACTGTCTAAAAAGTGGGAAGGGAGCTGGAGAGCCCAACATAGCATAACATGTAGCATAATTGTTTTCGTGATGGTATCACAGTTTCCATTGAGTCTGTATAGATACAAGAATGCATAAAAGAATCAGCCCACTGAAGAGGGGCATACAGACGTCAGATTGGGCATGGTCAATTTCTGCAGACTTCTGCAGATCAGCAGTGCAAAGAAGTTGAATGGAAACGTTGAAATTTTTCTTAAAATAAGCAAGATGTTGTAGGCAGACATCTTCAGTGCTGCAGCAGCCACGTTATTTTCATCTTCCTAGTTGTTGTCTTCAAAAACCCCTAAACATTGCTTTTCATAGAAATATTCAAAGACCTTTATACTACTATGCTTTTTTTGTTAGGCTCACAAGTTTTATTTTTTAGGTTCCACATATAAGTGATAACATATAGCATTTGTTACCATTATCTATTGTCAGATTTCTCTATCTGACTTAATTCACTAAGCATAATACCCTCTAAGTCCATCCACGTTCCTGCAAATGGCAAAATTTCATTCTTTTTTATGGCTGAGTAGTATTCCACTGTGTGTGTGTGTGTGTGTGTGTGTGTGTGTGTGTGTGTGTGTATCACGTCTTTATCCATTCATCTGTTGATGGCCACTTAGGTTGCTTCCATATCCTGGCAATTGTACATAGTGCTGCTTTGAACATTGGGGTGCATGTATCTTTTGAATTAGTGTTTTTGTTTTCTTCAGATATATAACCAGTAGTGGGATTGCTGGATCATATGGTAATCCCACTTTTAGTTTGTTGAGGAACCTCCATACTGTTTTCCACAGTGGCTGCACCAATTTACATTCTCATGAACAGCCCTGTGATAGCTTATGTGTATTCACATGTCACATTTTCTTCCAAATCCCCAGTACCTAGCAGAGTATCAAGTACATGATAGGCTCTCAAAAAGTACTTGATGAATGACTGAAATAAATCAGACCATGGTTCCCTCACTTTCTTCTACTCTGTCCTTAGGCAGATTACTTAATTTTACTCATCTTTAAAGTGTGTGGAATGATGTTCATAAATAAGCTCATTTATTAATTTATAATAAGCTATAATTATCAAAGAGACCAGTTCAGTAATCAATACTTAGCATATGTGATAGATGGCCTCTCATTCATTATAGCTTACCCTGGTAATGATCCCTGCCTCCTGGTTTATGCCCTTGCGTAATCCCCTTCCACTGACTGTGGGGTGGTCTTACTGACTGGCTTTAACACGCAGAATACATCAGAAGCAATGAGATGTCTCTAACAAGATGAGGTTATAAAAAAGACTGGGGCTTCAGTCTTGGATTCTCTCTCTCACCTTCTTGGGTTGCTCACTCTGGGGGAAGCCAGCTAGCATGTCATCAGGCAGCCTTGTAAGTGATTTCAGAAGTGGATCCTCCCCAAGATGAGCTTTGAAATGACTGCAGCCACAGCCAACACTTTGATTGCAGCCTCTTGACAGACCCTGAACCAAAATCCAGCTAAACTGCTCCTGGATTCTTTACTCACAGAAACTATGAGATAATAAATGTTTCTTGTTTCCAAAATATTGGTGTAATTTGTTGCACAGTAATAGATAAATAAAACAGCACAGTAATACCTAGAAGATAGCAAGTGCTCATTAACGGTAGCCCTTCCTGGGAATTCTCTGGCGGTCCAGTGGTTAGGAACCCATGCTTTCATTGCTGAGGACCTGGGTTCAATCCCTATTCGGGGAACCAAGATCCCACAAGCCATGTGGCATGGCCAAATAAAAAAAGGTAGGTCCTCCTTTATTGATTATATCTGGGTTCAGCATGTGATACTTAGCATCCTATAATGCCAAGTTAAATGACAGTGTTTACAGTTGCAGTAAGAGAAAGTATCCAGGATAAGTGGAGAGACTAACTTGCCTGATATGTTATTTGTAAACTATCTTTGCTTCAAGAGAATCATTAAAATGTATTTCATATGATGTCTAGGACTTGCTTCAGAATAATACAATGGGAGCAAGAAGGTGAGTAAGTAGGGGTTTAGGTAAAATAAAATTGGACATGTGTTGAAGCAGAATGTTTGGTACTTGAGGGTTCCTTATGTTGTTCTCTACTTTTTATGTCTTTTTGAAATTTTCCATATTAAAAAAGTTGTTTTAAGTATTCCATGAAATTGTAAGTTTAGAGTTGAGGGGAATCTTTAGAGATTATCTAGTCTAATTAACTCATTTAATAGATGGGGAAATTAAGGCCCAGCAAAGTTTATTGACTTACCTAGAGTCTCCCAGTCTCAGTTTTGGTGATTTCATAATTGAGTATTGAGTAGAAACTACAGTTGACACTTGAACAACATGGGTTTGAACTGCGCAGGTCCACTTATACGTGCGTATTTTTCAGTAAATGCATGCTACAGTACTACACCATCTGTAGTTGGTTGAATCGTTGGATGTAGAATTGCAGATATGGAGGGCTGACTATAAAGTTATATGCAGATTTTTGACTGCATGAGGGGATTTGCACCCCTAACCCATGTGTTGTTCAGGAGTCAACTGTACTAAATTCATGGCTCTTTATTTTCCCAAACAGAATAACTTGCTCCAGATTTCCTATAATCCACACCTTGTAGACTAACAAGGTACTGGTTCCAGCCCCTCATAATCAGTTTTCAAAAACATAGCCTTTGAAGGCCTGGTGCTTCATACCTGTAGGCACTCTTAGTTACTCTTTTAGAAAGAGTTTTTAGTAAGAATGACATCAACAAACACTAGATCTGCTTTATTCATACGATATCTAAATGACTCTGTGTGTTCTGCTCTCCGCAGGGAGCCCTAGCACACTCTTCTCTTTGTGCTGCACTCCAGTATCTTATCTGGCTGGGGACTCTGTCTCAACTTTATCAGAACAGGCTCATCTAGAGTCTTTCAGAGTTACTCAGCACATTCTTTATCCAGCTCTCTCCAAACACGGCTGGAGTAGGAGTGGGAAGGACTGACACAAGGCTCTTGGTCAGAGGAGAGTAAGTGTTCCCCGAGAACAATGTCCCAACAGATCATAAAGAAGAGTTTAGAGAAACTGAACTCTTAGCAGGGAGAGAGAAACAGAGAAAGATAATGGGCAGAGAGGCTGAACAGGAAGGTAGTCTATATGAATATCTGAGTCACAGAACCTGCTGCCCATGACTGGCTTTTATGAGCTCCCGACAGTATTTCAAGTGGAGGAAATAGTCCTCCACCCTCACTCAGTCTTTCCCCACTGTTGGAAACCAGTGTCTGTGCTAACTTGAATACCACTTTAGCACCTACCAAGTCCAAATATGGCCATCTGCCCTAAATGGCACTGGTCCATATCTATCCATCCAGACATGTTCCTAGTTTCCCAAAGGCCACAGGACTGTCACTTATCCTGAGCTCAGCACTTACCTGTTTCCTCCAAACCCGTTTTTTTCTGGGCCCCAGTTATGATATTCCTCACATCATAGCAAGTTGTCCTGAGCACCGATCAAAAATAGTTATATTTATTTCAAAGATTAATTTTTAAAAACATTTTATTATAGAAAACAATAAAATATAAACAAAAATAGCAGTATAATGAACTCTTCTGTATCCATCATCCAGGTTCAACTCATAGTTAATCTTGTTTCATGTGTGCCCTTCTGACTTCTTTCTTTGAGTATTTTGAAGCGAATACTCAACATCTCATTTCATCTGTAAGTATTTCAGCATGTATCTCAAAAAGATAAGGACATTTTAAAAACCATACCCACAAAGCCATTCTTGCCATTAAAAAAATTTTTTAATCAACATTTTAGTAAATACTTTGTTAATTTTTTTTAGTGACAAAGAACCTAGAAATATTGATATTGTGTCCTCTCTCACCCCTTCCCACTCCTTATGGATCTATTCCCTTGGATACAACTCCTGCCCAGAGGGTTTGAGTTTGCTGTACACCTCTTTGATTGGTGAACTAGTAACTAGAATGTTACTGTCCCATTCCCAACTTTTTTCTAGTTTCCTCCATGCTTCAGAGAATATAAGGTAGGGATTCTTTCCTTTCAAGTTTCCCCCCCTAAAGATGGTTCATTAGTCAGTACAAAAACTCCATAATACATAAGAATCAGAGACTGCCTAAAAATCTCAAAAGTGATACTCTATTTCCAATTTACAGTTAATATGAGTGCAATAGGCAAAATAATGCTTGACCTGCCCTAACAAAAAAAGAATTGGGATCTGATGCTGATACCCTTTAATACCTATTCAAATTTCCCCCTAGTTTTATAGTTCCTTTCACACAGAAAAGGAGAAAATGAACTAAAGTCAATTCTAGAAGCTGTCTCTTAAAGGGATCAATAGAAAACCATTATTTCAACCCCTTTTTGTTCCAGGTTTAAGCTCTTCTTCATCCTTAAGTGATCTCATTCAACTCAATGGCATTAATACTATCCGTGTGTTGTTCACTCCCAAATTTACTGCTCTAGCTCTAGTTTTCCCTAAGCTATAGATTCAACCGTCAGACTACCTCCAATGTCTAAATGGCATCTCACACTTTACAGGTCAAAACACAACTCTTAGTTCCCTCCCTGTCTTGCATCTCCCCCCACAAAAAAAACTATTCCTTTTTAAGCTACCTCATTTCATTACTTGATACCATCATCTCCTCTCTGACCAAATGATGTCCTCCTCAATCACCAGATTCAAAGGTGGATCAGCTGAACTGAAGACATCATTTGGCAAGCTACAGGAGAAGTGGAGCAGGGGTCAGCACTGGGAGAACTGTCCAGCATGTTCAGGGCCAGCGCCAGGGACCAGCACAAGGACCAGCGTCTATAGAGCATTGATTGCCTTTCAGTGGTGCACAACATGCAGTCATGTGAAGTTGTCACCTTAGCTGTGTGTTTGGTGGTTGAGTGTTGTGGTCCTTCCGTTGACAGCAGCCTGCACATAGCTGTGGTTCTTGACTAAGAGAGTGTAAGCCTGTGTCCTGAGACTTGAACCCCTAACCACATTGTCCATGTAAACAACTACCCCTTTTTACATTTTTAGGATACAGGCCAGGGTGACTTGACACCCGCAGGAACAGTGGTAGTACAGAAGGAAAAGCCTTAGCACTAACACTTGGGAGGGACTGGGCAAAGATGAAACCACCACCTTACAGAGAAAACGTGTTAGATAAGCTGTGTTCCTGCATGAGTTACAATGCTGTTGACCATGAGTTCAATGTTAATGAATCGATGATATTAAATATGGTGTCTTTAAGCAAAAACACACACAAAACAAGGTGATGTGTTGATTGGTTGACACAAATGTTGTGAACAGAGGCTCTCAGAAACCTAACCGTTATTTCCACTAAGAACAATGGCTCAGTGTTTGCTAATTCAGTATTCTCTGCCTACCCTATTTAAAACAGCACTCACACTATATCATCTTGCCCTGTTTTCCCCATACTGGTCCCTGACATTTATTGTCTGTTTATGTGTTTACTATCTCCCCTACCAGTATGTAAACTCCATAAGTATAGGAACTTTTATTTCATAAAACTTTAATTTTATTTTATTATCCTGGTACCTAGAACAATAGTAATACTCCGTAAATATTTGATGCTGAATCATTCGGATAATTAAGCAGCCCTTTTAGGAATCCGTTCTCTCCACCAATTTTCAACCTTTATGTTTCTGATTGTTTTTATGTCCTTAGGATTGCTGAAGCCCTAGCACAGGTAAACCCCAACTGGTCCTGCATCTCCAATCCTGCAGATATGCCTGAGCATGTCTGAAATCTCTGGGACTCTTATTATCCATATTTCTTCCTTGTGCAATCTATGTAAGAAGGTTCTTTGAGTTGGATCCAGAGCTTTCAATATGATTGTAAACAATTCTATGATAGCAATAACCATAAACTGACTAATGCCTAAAAGAGAAGAGCAAGTTACCAAATTCTGTCTTAACTGACTTGAATGACATGTTAATTCTCAACTAAATGGTTTATTTACTGATGACTGCTGCCTTCAAGAATTATTAGAAGGAATTCCCTGGCGATCCAGTGGTTAGGACTCCATGCTTCCACTGCTGTGGGCCCAGGTTCGGTCCCTGGTGGGGGAACTAAGATCCCGCAAGCTGCGCAGTGTGGCCAAAATAATAATAGCATTTTGAGCATGTCGAAAGGAAAATTATATTGTGTTTACTTTAGTTGTAAGGTTATTTGCTATTTTAATACTCTTTTGATGTGCTAATATCTCCTAATGAAGGTCATTAATTAAGAAAGTAAAAGGAGAAGGCAAGATTCTGCAGAAAATTTACATCTATTCCCACTACTCCCCTAAACTACAGATCCATATTTCCTAGGACTTACTAATCATTCCACGTAGATTTCTACAGTCAAATCAAACTCAGTCAAAACTACATTCATTGGGAAAGAATAGAGCAGACAGTCTTTTGAATCCTAGTGTTTTTTTTAATTGAAGTATAGTTGATTTACAGTGTTTCAGGTGTACAGCAAAGTGATTCCGTTATATATATATATTCTTTTTCAGATTCTTTTACATTATAGGTTTTTACAAGATATTGAATATAGCTCCCTGTGCTATACAATAGGTCCTTGTTATTTATATACTTTATGTATAGTAATGTGTATCTGTTAATCCCAAATCCTTAATTTATCCCTCCCCCACCTCACCCCCATCCCCGCCTTTGGTACCCTAAGTTTGTTTTCTATGTCTGTAAGTCTACTTCTTTCTTTCTTTCTTCTTTTTCTCAGGAAGAAAGTCTGTTTCATGACACAGCTGGGTCTGGTTACAAACATCAGAAACTGCAAAAGGAAGACAGGCAGTTACATGGACGGCTGCATGAAGATGGCACAGGAGAGACACAAGTACAGTAGCCACAGCAGCAAAACATCCTTGAGGAAGATACACATGACCACGAGGCACACATGGCGGGTCCCCAGCAACATCTATCTAGATGGGTGGACAGGACCTACTGCCAGCCAGCAGCCAGGAGGGGAAGGGGAGGGAAGGCGCTGGGTGCTCAGAGCTCCAGGATGAGATGTCATCGCTGCCCCACTGACAGCACCCTGGATCCCCCTCCCACCGGGGCTATCTTAGCGGCAAAGGCAGAGCTGGCATTTGAAGTTCCTTGACCATGGCCGCTCCCCCAGTGCAGTCAGCCTGTCCAGGACTCCTGGCCCCCTCTCCTTGCACCTTGGCCATTTGGGGGCAAGTCAGGGAGGCACATCCTTTTGTTGCGGGTAGAGGTAGGGAGAGCCAAAGCCTTTTTGCCTGAAGTGGGAAGCAGGAATGTGGGGAGCTGGTCAGAGAGAATGAGCTGGGCTTTACTAGCAAGATGGGTCACCCCAACCCTGCCCATGCAGGCCCAGGTCCTCTCTGTGCTGATGTGGGACCCTTGTCATCTCTGCCAGAACACTGTTCTCTGCCTGGAAGCTACCAGGACCCCTCAGTGGGCAGAACCGAGGCTTCACACGTGCCTCTGGGCCCTCCGTGAGTCTATTCTGTTTTGTAAATAAGTTCCTAGTATTTTTACTTACTCCCTGGGCAAGTTATTTAATGTCTGTATTTCCTCATGCATAAAATATCCATCTTGCAGAGTCATTTAAGATTAATTATCATTTGCCACAACTATTGATCAAGCATTTACTATTGGTCAGTCACTATGCTAAGAACTTTCATTGTCTACTACTCCAGCCATACAGGTGAGTTGTCATTGTGCTGTCTCATGAGATAATGTATGTAAAGCCCTGTCATAGTGACTGGCGTGTACTTGGACAGGGGTTGGCAGACTGCAGCCCTTGGGCCAAATCCAGCCTGATGCCTATTTTTTTTTTTTTTTTTTTTGTACGCGGGCCTCTCACTGTTGTGGCCTCTCCCGTCGCGGAGCACAGGCTCCGGACGCGCAGGCTCAGCGGCCCTGGCTCACAGCACTAGCCGCTCCACAGCATGTGGGACCTTCCCGGACCGGGGCACGAACCCGTGTCCCTTGCATTGGCAGGCGGACTTTCAACCACTGTGCCACCAGGGAAGCCCCTGATGCCTATTTTTATAAGCTAAGTTTTGTTGGAACACAGCCATGCCCATTTGTTTACTCTTTTCTGTGGCCGCTTTTGCACTATAATGGCAGAACTGAAGAGTTGTGACAGAGACCATATGGCCTGCAAAGAGAAAAATATTTGCTATCTGATCCTTTACAGAAAAAATTCACCAACTCTTATAGTAGGAGACCAACAAAAGTTACTTGGATGTACCTTTTTTTGGCCATGCCTCGCAGCATGCGGGATCTTAGTTCCCTGACCAGGGATCAAACCTGGGCCCCCTGCAGTGGAAGCCTGGAGCCCTAACCACTGGACCACCAGGGAAGTCCTCAACTTTGATGTACTTTTTATCCAAACAAGAGGCCAGAAAAATAAAGCACACGAGCAGGGCTAGATAGTGGGTCACGAATGACTACTTCCAAGGGTGAAAAGATTTTTACCAAAAAATAAAAATAGGGCTTCCCTGGTGGCGCAGTGGTTGAGAGTCCGCCTGCCGATGCAGGGGACACGGGTTCGTGCCCCGGTCCGGGAAGATCCCACATGCTGCGGAGCGGCTGGACCTGTGAGCCATGGCCGCTGAGCCTGCGCATCCGGAGCCTGTGCTCCGCAACGGGAGGGGCCACAACAGTGAGAGGCCCGCGTACCACAAAAAAATAAATAAATAAAAATAAAACAAAGGAAGAATAACAGAAATGGATGTAAATAGAGATCCTAATTTGTGACTTCCAGCTACATTGCCTACTGCAGAGTGAGCAGCCTCTAATACAGAGTGGCAAGCAACACGCTCATAGAAGAATTAGAATTCTCTGGAGAGAGCCAGGTAGCAAGTACTCAGTGAATAGGTTAAGGATGTAGAGCAGAAATCTGTTTATCATGGAAAATGTCAGGAGGCAGAGTAGAAAGATTTGTAAAGGAAGAGCAAGAGCAGTGGCGGCTCTAGAACGTTTATAACAGAAGGAACTTAGGAGTGTCACTGGTTGAAAAAAATGTCACTTATCCATACCAAAGAATGGGTGTAACTGAAGGAGATCCTAGGAAATCTGAAGCTGTTCCCTAACATCCCATAGGCACTCTCAACCTCTCCACTATTGGGAGGTTGGGAGTGGGAAAGGGAAGCAAAAGTGTGGGCAGCACAAAAAGCCATTACAAAAAGGACTTATATTTTGAAAAGTGACTGAAGATGATGACAGGAATGATAAACATGGTGGTATCATCTGGCTTCATGATTTTCAAAAGGATTCTTATTATACACTTGCTTTAGCTTGGGTGGAAGCTCAGGTTGTAGGAGAATCAGTAGCCTGTTGAAGATGATGGTCTGATCTGTAAACTTTGTAGGCCAGAAGTGAACAAGCCTTACAACATTAGTCCTTTAACTATAGGTAGTCAGCAGTGTTTACCAATCAAGTCATTTTCATTCTTTAACCTGTTGGAATTACGGCAATCAGAACATCAGATTATAGAAAGGTAATTTGAAATATTTAAGTGGTTAAAAAGAAAAGAGAAAGTGAAACCATACTGTCAGAAGTTCTTAATCTTGCTTTTTGGTATGCTCTTGCTGTTTTTTCTTTTTTTATAAAATAGCACCATCTTTTAAAATGCTTTTTTTAATTTCAGAAAAGTCATGTAAAAGGATAGATAATGATTTCTGGAAAGTGTAAAAAATAAACAAGGAACCGTCTGCAGTGTTGTTTCAGGGGAGTTCTGACTCATTAATATGTACTCTAATCTGTACTAGGTTTCTTTTTATCATTCAGGGTTTACAAGCTTTTTTTTACTGTGCATTTTGCCAGTCATGGCATCTCCAGAATTTTTAGGCAGAGTTCAAACTTGTTTCATATTGATAGAGTCAATATCTTAGGGTAACGCTTCTGAAGATGCCATCCTATTTGGGGGCAAAACTCAGAAGCATTTTTAACTTTACCTATTTAGATTAAGTTCAATGACAGCTTATTTTCTTTTTCACTTTGATCCTAATATTCTTCAGCTCTTTAATTTTTTAAACATATGAAAGTTATTTTAGAGCTGGACTTATAGACTGGTTTGCTCAGAAGGCACCTAAATCACAGCACTATTAGTAATGTTGCTCTGGTGTGCTGAAAATAAAGTTTTTGAGCCAAAATGTTAGAAAAGGGTTTACTTATAGAGAAAGGCCCACAATTATGTATATAATTCAGCCAGAAAACCTGTCTAAATTACCATTCATATTAAGTAAAGAAAAGGCAAAGGGCTAGTAATTTTTCACTCATTTAGTAAGTATTTATTGAGTATCTACTGTATGCCTGCACTGTTCTGGGCACTGAGGATACAGCAAGACAAAACTCACAAAAATTCCTGCACATTCTAGTGGGGGAAGATAGACAATAAACAAGGTATATAGGAAAATAAATAATATGGTAGAGGGTGGTAAATGTTAGAAGAAAAATTATGCTGGAAAGGGGAAAGGGGGCTGTTGCGGATAGGGTATTTACAATTGTTAACAGGGATGCCAGTGAGCTTTGAACACTCTAATATAAAATGCTCTGGGGGGGTGGGGCTTCCCCGGTGGCACAGTGGTTAAGAATCCGCCTGCCAATGCAGGGGACATGGATTTGAGCCCTGGTCCGGGAAGATCCCACGTGCCTCAGAGCAACTAAGCCTGTGCGCCACAAGTACTGAGACCGCATGCCACAACTACTGAAGCCCGCGTGCCTAGAGCCCGTGCTCCGCAACAAGAGAAGCCACTGCAATGAGAAGCCTGCGTACCACAAAGGAGCATAACCCCTGCTCGCTGCAACTAGGGAAAGCCCGTGCACAGCAACGAAGACCCAACGCATCCATAAATAAATAATTTTTTTAAAAAAAAGCAAAATGCTTTGGGGCTTATAAGACACTTAGCTGGAAGCTTGAAGAGGGTTCCAAGAGACAGGAATTGGAACTGGTGGTAACTTGCCCAATTTTCTGATTACTTAAGACCTTATGCATAGGCAGAACATTATTTCATCCCCAGCCTCCCCTATCTTCTTCACCTCCACTACCACTTCTCCCTGCCACTTGCTTTTAATTTACCCAATTAAAGTGAAAGGGGGGGAAACAAGTGTTAGAACTATTTTTGCTTACATTTTGAGCCTGATGCATTTTTTAAAAAATATAAATTCTGATGAGTTCTAGAAATGGAAGCCATATAAGAGCTAAATTCCCATAGCTTTTGCTATTGCAGGTAAACTGATCACTGAATCCACCCTAGAATTTCTTTCCATTTGAGATATAGCACAGAGTCCTAGAAGGAAATGAGTCAAGAGTTTTGAGTTTTGGGTACCAGGCATGCCACTACCTACCTAGGCAACCGGAATCAGGTCCTCAGCTGAGAAACTCTAAAGCGCCGTGATTCTTCTTCTTTTTAATCAATTCAAGTCATTAATTACGTAAACCTAGATGAAATATAGCTTCCCTTTTTGTTTCAGGAAGTAAATATTCATGGCTAAGATGATTAAACTGGGTTTTGTGTATGAATTAAACAGAATATGGATGTTATGACTGAGTTACATGACTCTTTGGTCTCCAGGAATGTTTTTCATTAGGAGCATGTATCAAATTCTTTGCGTATATTTATAATTTACATCAAAGTGGATTTTTAAGTGTAGAAAAGATTAATTTGCATAAATTAATATCAATTTTGATTAAAATTTGAATAGCTTTAGAAAACTAGAATATTTATTTAAGATCAGTTTAGGGAAACTGTATTTTTTTGCTTTTTGACCACGGCATTATACATGAATAAGAACTTGGTAAATAATGATAATTAATTATAATAGCTGCCAGGCAGTTTGAAAAGTGCGTTTTACACATTAACTCAGTTAAGACTTACAAGCACCCCATGAAGTAGGTACTGTTATTTCCTCCACTTTATAGATAAGGAATCTGGAATTCAGAGAGATTAAATAACTTGCTTAAGTCCTTGAGCCTAAATTTGATCCCAGGTTTATCTGACTCTGACTGGCTCATTATCAGTATTGCTTCCCTAGGGAAGAACGTTCTCATATGAGGTGGCTAAACACTGGCAGAAGAAATTGACAAGAGATTTGGGGAGAGTTTGGTGCATGTTGTGTGAAAGCAGGGATCTTGAGTAGATTACCTCAAGTGATTCCCATCTATCCCAAAGTTTGTACACCTGGAGCTGCCAGTTCTTACTTAAATTTAAAATATTATTTGTTGTAATTTATGTAACAAATGAATATCCATTAATCCTGACATTTGTGTTTTTATTTGCAAGAGAATCCTCAGTATGTCCTTCTGATCTCAGAAGATCATTCATTACAAGCCTATTCAAATAGTACATGCAAACTGCTATCAAAAAAACTAAAACTCAACTTTATTGTAACATAGCTTTTTGCCTTTACAATATGGTCCAAGAATATTATGCCTAAAGCACTTTTGATAACAATATTCCAATCTATTTCATTTGGATTTATGTATCACTTAGTGTTTTTATATATAAAGGTACTTATCTTTTCTCTTGCAAGTCATTATTACATAGCAATTTGTTAGTTCCAGGTTACTGAACACGGAGAAAAATTCTAACATTGCATGAGATATCTTATAATTTAAAAATTTTCACTGTTAGTTTCAATTAGTCTAAGAAGTGTTTTTTTACCCCCAATTAAATTTCAAGTAATATGCTGAATAGATTTCATTTAATAGTCACTCATGATTCAAAATTATAGTATGTTAGCCAGCATTAATTTATGTTCCCTCAACTTGGGCCTTTAAATAAAGATATGTTTTTAGACATTGACTACAGTATACAAAAGGAAATTGTCAATTAATATATCTGCTTTCTTGAGGTCAGTAGATCACATTAGTGTAATTTAGCCATAGAAACAAGTGTTATAAAAATAGTACAGTAAAATAAAGCAGCTCTATCATGAAACTGAGCCATGTTTGGCTTTTCTATAGAGTTCCAAATCAAGTAAGTCACAATGAGAGATTATTTCCGCATAGAAGAGAATTCTCACAAAAGTATTGCATGAAAGAAGAGCTGTGTCTTAAGTGTCTAAGATATAAGAATTCTGTAGGGAAGTAAATAGGGATGTGGACTGAAGGGCCAGGGAATAATTCATGTACAAATAATCAGCACAAAGCATCAACCCTGGACACGGGTTTTGGCCCAAGGCTGGCAGATTACCAAAATTGGTACAAGTGGACTGCAGGGAAGGGTTTGGGAGGAAATATGCCCTAGTGTCTGCTAGAAGCCATCTGGTGATAATAAGGGAAGCCGGTCTCTGATGACAGAGCCAAATTACGTGGGGGAAAAAGAGAGAAATTCACAAGGAAATGGAGCCAGAGTGTGACTGAACTGAACCTAGAGCCCTATCCACCTCTGGACTTCCATTTGTGTGAGTCAGTAAAATTCCTTCTTTTTAAGGTCTTTTGAGATAAGTTTCTGATACTTGCAGCTAAAACATCTTAAAGGAATTCTTGACATGTTAGGGATCTTTACCACCTTTTCATTATATGTGTTGTAAATATTTTCACTTCAGACCATAGATTATCTTTTGTTTACCTATCAGACTTTAAAATCTATTTAAAGTTATGAAGATTAAAACAAGTGTGGTATCAGGGTTCAACTAGGAAGACGGATCAGTGAAACAGAATATTTAACTCAAGAGACAGATTTAAGGATAGAAAATAATTTACATTAAGATAAAGTTGAAAAACGATGAATTTTTATTAGTGGTGCTTTGTGACTCATACTACAGCAAAATAAATTGCAATAGATTAAAGGTGTAAATGTCAAAAAGTAAAGCCATAAAAATGCTAAAATGAAAAATAAAATAACTTTATAATCCTGGCACAAGAAAGATCTTTCTAGGCCTGATGCAAAAGGTAAAAACCATACAGGAAAAGATATGATTACATTAAAATGTGTTCCATTTTTCTTGTTTAACATTTTTCAGTTGTGAAAGTAGTATATATTCATTGTGAATTCATTGTAAAAACATAAAAACATCAAGCAATACAGAGTTGTATAAAATAAATAGGGTCTCCTTCTTTTCTTCAATCCCTTACTTCATAGGTAACTATTTTTAATAATGTGGATTATGTATTTCCAGACCTTTATCAATACATATATACACATATAGTGTGTGTACCTAAATACATAACTTTTTCAAACCAAGAATCATTCTTAGTAATATTTTGCATCTAGTCTTTCTCCCTGAGCACTATATCATGGACATCTTTCTTTGTCAGCATATATAGAGCTACTTTACTGTTTTTAACATCTGCCTTGTATATTCCATTATATGAATGAACGATAACGTATTTAATCAACCACTTACTAATGTATATTTTGGATTTTTCTAGCTTGGGAAACTTCCTTACACAAAAGGTTGTAATAAATATATGAAGGTATACTATTATTAATATAACCATTTTTTTCAAATCAATAATAAAAATATAAGCAGCACATTTACATAAGAAATAACGTAAAATATGATATTTATATGGGAAAAATGGACAAAAACAATGCAGGACAATTCAGATGAATACAAACAGCAAATAAATATATACAAATATATGACAAATAAATATTTGCATTTACCGGTAATAGGGAAAAACACAAATTAAAACAGTGAGATATTACCTTTCATCCAGTAGATCAGCAAAGAGGAGGGGGGAAAAGGAATAAAAAAAGAGAAAGTAGTGGTGTTGGGAAAAAGGCATTTTTATAAACTAAAAGAGAAGTGTTAATTCGTAGTACTTTTAGCAGGGCAATTTGACAGTGTTTATTAAATGGCTTAAAAGTATGCATAACTTTTATCCAATGAGTCTATTTGCAGAAATTTTAACGAAGAAAGTAAGGCTACATCTTAGTTTTTAGTTAAGGTAATTACAGGATTGTTTAAATCCAATAGTTTAAAAATAATTTAAAATAGTAAATGTTCAACAACTTAATTGTAAAACGTCTATGAGATGGACTCCTATGCATCATATTAAGAATCATGTTGAAAATATATTTTTATATGGAAAAGTGCAGGCTAAAAAATAGTATGCACAGATGATTGCTTTTTAAATTAGTGGGAATATGCATACACGTATGCATAGAAAAACACTGCCACTGAGATTGGTGAGGTCGCGGAGAATTTATTTTCTTCCATTTGCTTAACTGTATTTTCAACGAACACATATTATAATCATCTAACAAAAGCTTAAAATGTTTAAATGAAGGCTATGTTAAAATATAAGTGTATCAGAAGTAGACTGTGAAGGAAACAAAAGCAAACGAGAACAGCAGGATTGCTATTGGTAAGAGAGGTTTGCTTACTTTTTAAGAGAACAGCAAATGACTCCCTGCCATACAAGGATGTGTTTTTGAGACTATTATCTCTTTATTCTCTTTGAGACTATCATCTCTTTTATTCTTTATTCTCAAACCAAGTGAAAAGAGACCAAAGCAATAGGAAGAAACTGGTAAGGGCCTTTCACTGATCTGGAGGGTAAGGGGTAGTAAGAAAATTAAACCTCAATTAACTCTTGAAGTAATTTTGTGTAGCAGGAGAATAGTATGGACTTCATTAAGCTGGAGAAAAACCTCACTGAGCTCTTGTTACCAGAGGAATTTTGAGACTAGTTTGGCCTGACGTGTGGGGACCATCTTGGCAGGAGACCTTTTATAAGACTTATATTCAGGGTCAATTAGAAAGAAGCCTTCCCACTTGGTCTGGGCGTAAACCAAAATATGATATATTTTGAAATGTGGTAAAAGTATTATATTTAGCTTATGTGTATGCTTTCAGTAAAATCTTGCCTGATAGGGGTATTATCTAAATAGAGTATTTAACAATAGCCCCTCTATGTTTCATATTAGAGAGAAGAGGGATGTAAAATGTGTTAATCTACCTCTTGGTTAATCATCCCTTCTCCTGAAGTCCAGTTTTTGGATTGTGTGGCCCTAATCAACATAACACCAAACATTATTTATAACCATGAAGCAAAGGAACAATGACCACAATGCTGAATTTGAAACCTGAAACTACATCAAACCCAGCAAAACTATTAAGCACATACATGATTAATGGGCAAGTGCCTTTTGCAAGTTGGGCTGTTATGTTTAGATTTTTGGCTATAGCTTGTTATAGCGTACAAATGGTAATTCTCTGTTTGATAAATCTACAAGCGATGACCTCTTTCAAGTGCGTCATGCAGTGTGTTCTACCTACAGACATCACAAATGAAAATTAATTCCCAGGACTTCCTCCTCAATATAATAATGTAAACAAATGTAAGGTCTACTAATTTATTTGCTTAACACTGTTTGCTAAATACCTATACTGGCTGATGTAATCCATGACATAGTCAGATGTCAAGGTTGGCTGCCAGATAGGAAACTTTGGCTTCATGAGAGATGAAGTGACCTCATCTCCCTCTAAACTTGCCAGATCCACTCACATAGGCAATTGTTTACATTTTTAACTCTCTGTAGAAAAATATACAGGAGCTTACTATTTGACACCAGTCTTCCCGTACTTTCTTTGTAGTCTGAATCTTACTGTTGCGTTTTTAGCCTTGGCACTGTGATTTATGACTTTAGCTTTGGATTCTGATTTTAGTTTATTTTGGATCCTACCTTTGTCATACTTTTTCATTTTTGTTCCTTCCTGACCTGGTATCTTAATTCAAATTTCTGAACTTGACAAGCTCCACCGACACACCTCTTAAACTGAGATATTATTTCCTAAGTCCTAGAGACTAAAACCACAGGGGAAATATTAGCTCAGCTAGAAAAGCATATGTCTTAGTCTCTAGATAGGATCTCTTCTTAGGTGGAGGGTCCTCACGTAAAAACCAAAATTTGTTAATCCAAAAAACATTGTGCAAGAATTATCTGTTTGTCCAGGCTTTTCCCCCAGGGAGACAAGAAGAACCTGCTAGACTAGTTGCCATCGCTCAATTAGAAAAGACGTTTACCACACACACTTGAAACCTGTCTGTCGTTCATTCAGCGCTCATCTCCTCATTTACTCTCCTGATACAGACACACTGGCCCACACAGCTTGTCTGGTTCTCCGTTTATTCGAAGGAACTAAGGTTTCCTTGTACCTTGGCTCTGTTCTGGTGTCATTTCACTGTTAAAAGTGTTCTGATTTTATCACCACCCATCACTCCAGAGAAATTTATATCTGTGAACACGTGAATAATAAAGCATCAGGTACATGGTTACTTGGTATGAATTTGGCTGAATCACTCTTAGCTTATTGTGAGTAAATGAATTTAATGTTAATTTGTTTGAATTATAATGTTAAATTATTAACACCCATAACATGGGCCTAGAGCTGTTTGGATTACTTAATAACTGAATATCTGAGAGTATCACTATAATGCTATCATATTGTAAATGTAAATGTCTTCTTTGGTACAATTTGAGAAAACCTTAAGGCCTTCAGTTTCCCACCAGCCTGTCACAAGGCATGAAATTCCACTGGAGGGACTCATTTCTTTAAGTCTTTGAAAGGAGCTCAAGACACCTAATAAAATGTATTTGTGTATGTATGTGTGTGTGCACGCCTGTGTATTTCAAAATGTTAACAATTATCTGGAGACAGTAGGATTATTATTGGTTATTTTCATCATATGTTTCCCTATTTTCAAAAATTTCTATATTGAATATGTACACTTTTACTATCAGAAAAAAAAAGCTATAAAAATGTTTACACATCCAAGGATGGTAAAAATCTAAAGCTACTCTCAGCAGGTAGCACCTAATTGAATATGTATTTCTCAAATCTTCTACATTAATGCCAGGTAGCTAGAAACCAGACTCCTTCAGAAATTGGTATAAGATCCCAAAGGAAGTAAATCTTGATATTGATAATGTTCTTGTTTTTAAGCGGAACACATATTCTTATAACACATTCTTTGGTATGTATCAAATGTCACACTAAAATATTTTTTAAGTTAAAAAAAATTCTGAGGGCTTCCCTGGTGGCGCAGTGGTTGAGAGTCCACCTGCCGATGCAGGGGACACGGGTTCGTGCCCTGGTCCAGGAAGATCCCACATGCCACGGAGTGGCTGGGCCCATAAGCCATGGCTGCTGATCCTACACGTCTGGAGCCTGTGCTCTGCATCGGGAGAGGCCACAACGGTGAGAGGCCCGCCTACCGCAAAAAAAAAGAAAAAGAAAAAAATTCTGAAAGGGTCAAATATAAACTTATTTTCCCAGTATTGCCTAGGACTGTCATGGCAGGATTCATGCAGATGGACTTCTTTATAGATAATGCTGCTATATAAGTAGCATTTATAAAAATATTTTAGAATGTGTAAGACCCATATTAGGCTAAAGTTTACCCCATTTTATGGTAAAGTTTAAACAACTGAAATTCAACTTAAAGTTGTGATGATAAGCATCATATGATATTTACTCACATCAGATTAATGCTCCTTTTCAATGTCAGGTAAATTGATCCTTGATTTCATGGGAATCCAAGGATTAAAGAAGGGCTAGGGCTTCCCTGGTGGCACAGTGGTTGGGAGTCTGCCTGCCGATGCAGGGGACACGAGTTCGTGCCCCGGTCCGGGAAGATCCCACATGCTGCAGAACGGCTGGGCCCGTGAGCCATGGACACTGAGCCTGCACATCCGGAGCCTGTGCTCCGCAATGGGAGAGGCTACAGCAGTGAAAGGCCCGCGTACCGCAAAAAAAAAAAAAAAGAAGGGGTAGTTTCCTCCAAGGGTAGCTAATTGTCTATTGCATTTTCACATATATTCATGGAAAATTTATTTGTCTTCCATTTACTTATTCATCCATTCATTTACTCATGTATTTCCCACAATGTGCTAGGCATATGCTAAATTTGTGCTAGGGATATTGTGGTGAATAAACCAGACGTGGGCCCTAACCTCAGTTTATAGTCTGGTGTTTCTGGCATGCCACTCTTACCAATTGTATCTTGGGTTTTTTGTGGGGGGTTTTGAGATATAATTCACATTTCATAAAATTTATCTTTAAAGTACTGATTGTGTCTTCATTCATTTATTCAACTCTTTATTTAGTGCTAGTTACATGTAAGGCAGTGTGTTAGATAAGTGAAATAGATATAGACCCAACCCTCAAGAGTCTTACAGGGAAGATTTACTAGATAGTAAGAATGCTAGAATTCCACTTCTTTATTTACAGTGATTAATCTTTTACCCCCCAGTTTTACTGAGATACTGACATAAATCACTGCATCAATTTAAGGTACGGCATAATGATTTGACTTACATATACTGTGAAATGATAACCGCAGTAAGTTTAGTTAGCATCTATCATCTCATATAGATACAATAAAAGGAGAAAGCAAAAAGAAAAAAACAAGTTTTTCCTTAGATGAGAACTCTTAGGATTGGTTAATCTTATATCATCTTTACCTATCACATACCAGGATTAATTAGAATTAATCTATGCTTATACTGACTTTCCCCAGAATTGATGGATGATTTTCGTCATTTTTGGCATGAAGTTTGTTTTTGTTTTTCTTTTTAACTTTTAGCCTTTTCTTTCTTAAGATTGATGGAACGCAGATCCAATAGTTTGAGTGCTCCACAGCTTTCCCTGTCACTAGGTATAGCCAGTATGGTTGATGTCTTTGTGAAGCTAGTACTCCAGCTATACCCAAGCTTTAAGGCACAGTCACCAGGGATCTTATTAAAATTTAGATTGTGATTCAGTAGCTGTGGGTTGGACCTGAGATTCTGCATTTCTAGTAAGTGCACTGGTGCTGCCCACACTGCTGGTTCGTGGACCCCACTTTGAGTACCAATGACTTAGACCACATTTCTAGGGCTAGATCTGCTGAGCCTCTTCCTCGGGTGTTTCTGTTTGAGGGCTGCCATGTTCCTCATTCAACACAGTCTCTCCCCATCTTGGCAGCACCTTAGCCCCACAATCCCTGCTCCAACTACCACCCCGACCCCGCCCCTGCCAACTCCTCAACTGGTTTCTTGTTCTTAGGACATCAAGTACTTACCTGTCTCACAGCTGTCTGACTAGAGGCCAGTTCCTAGTCTCAGTAGGAACCCCTTTGTTCTGCTTTTCCTTGAGGTGCTGTCACCTGAAAGAGAGGACTGTACTGCCTCCCTCCTTTCCTTCCTTCTTCCTGGGAGACGCAGATCCTCTGTTTGTATTTATGGCCCATTAACTACCTTTACCTAAGAGATAAGAAAGAGCAATGGAAACCAGCTGCCCTTTGTTCAGACCATATTCCACTGACTTTGATAGCTTTTCCCCTGCTCTCTATTTTCATCCAAAGTTTGCTGTTTATTTTATAGGTTTGGGAAAGGTGGGTATAGCTCAAGCCTTGTTTTGATCTCGGTTGGAAATCCTTAAGCTCTTGAGTGATTGGTAAACATTTCAGAAGCCAATAGCTACTAGACTTTGTGTTAGCTGTTTTAGAGTCACATAAACTTTGAGAATAGGAAGGCGCTTTCAAGTTTTACTTCAACCCCTTCACGTGACAGTTAGGAAGCAGAAGCCCATGGAGTTTCTGTACCTTAGCAAAGACTGGGATGCTGAATCCCCACACCATTATTATTATTATTTATTATTATTATTTTTTTGCGGTACGTGGGCCTCTTATGGTTGTGGCCTCTCCCGCTGCGGAGCACAGGCTCCAGACGTGCAGGCTCAGTGGCCATGGCTCACGGGCACAGCCGCTCCGCAGCATGTGGGATCTTCCCGGACCGGGGCACGAACCCCCGTCCCCTGCATCGGCAGGTGGACTCTCAACCACTGCACCACCAGGGAAGGCCCCTCCCACACCATTTAAATTGTGCTCCATGGTACTTAGATGTGGCTGTGCTGAGTTGCTTTTGTTTGGAGCAGTGGAGGCAAAGCCTTTCTTCCCTCCATACCTTAACTGAAGGAGCTCTATTTATGATACTTTCATCTGTTCCACATGCTAGACTTCCAGCTGATATCTTATTTGAAGAATGAGTTTTATATATAAAAAAATTTTAAACCATTTTATTTCACCATGCTACCTGCAAATTTATCTTATTTCACAGTCATATCTTTCTATTTTCATTTAATTGTAGAGTGTGAGCCAGATCTAAAATTCTACATCTGTAGAAAAGCTAAGGAAAGGAAGTCTGACACTTAGAACATTTAACTATAATATTAAATACTCCTTAGTAGTGGAATTTTATGTTAGTCATCAACTCATGCTATGAAACTATAAAATTTACACTTAGAAAGACAGAACTTGCATTACCCATTCAATCTCCATTATATTTTCATGATACTTTTCCAACCCTTACACTGGAAATTAAACATAGCCATTGACTGATTTTCTCTTGAATCTTGTTAAATTTAACAGCTTTATTGAGCTATAATTCATTCACCATATGGTTAAACTTATGCATCAACTTGACTGGGATAAAGGATGCCTAGATAGCTGGCAAAACTTTTCTGGTTGTGTCTGTCAGGGTGTTTCTGGAAGAGATTAGCATTGATTCAGTAGAATGAGGAACGTGGGTGGGCATCGCCAAAACCATTGAGGGCCAGAATAAAACACAAAAAAGAGAAAAGGGTGAATTCCCTTTGTCTTGAGCTGGGATGTCCAAACTAGGACCTACACCATTGACTCCCCTGATTGTCAGGCCTTCAGACTCAGACTGAATTACACCACTGGCTTTCCTGTTTCTTCAGCTTGCAGACAGCAGATTATGGGACTTCTCAGCCCTTGTGAGCCAATTCCTATAATAAATTGCCTCTTATGTATATCTTTATATATATCCTATTCTGTTTCTCTGGAAAATCCTGATTAATACACCATATAATTCATCAATTCAAAGTATACAACTCATGCCTTTTAGTGTATTCACAGAGTTGTGCAACCATCATCACTATGTAATTTCAGAACATTTTCATCACCCCAAAAAGAAATGCTGTATTCTCCATGCCCCTTTCCCCCAACCCCTGGAAACTACGAATCTAATTCCTGTCTCTGTGGATTGCCTATTTTGGATATTTCATATAAGTGGAATCATACAATATGTGGCTTTTTGTGTCTGGCTTCTTTCACTTAGCACGTTTACAAGGTTCATCCATGTTGTAGCATTTATCAGTGTTTCAGTCCTTTTGGTGGCTGAATAGTATTCTGTTGTATGGATATATCACATTTTATATATCTCTTCATCTGTTGATGGACATTTGAGTTGTTTCCACCTTTTGGCTAATGTGAATACTACTGCTATGAAGAATGGCATATAAGTATTTGTGTGAGTACTAGTTTTCAATTCTCTTGGGTGTATACCCAGGAGTAGAATTGCTAGGTCATATGATAATTCTATGTTTAACTTTTGAAGGAACTACCAAACTGTTTTGCATAGTGGCTGCACCATTTTACATTCCCAGTAACAGTGTACAAGATTTCCAGTTTTTCTACATTCTTGCCATATATCTAGAATATATGAAGTATGCCCTTATCAGATAATAAGATTTGCAAATATTTTCTTTCTTTCTATGGTTTGTCTTTTCACTTTCTTTCTTTCTTTTTTTAAATTGAAGTATAGTCAATTTACAATATTATATTAGTTTCAGGTATACAGCATAGTGATTCAGTATTTTTGCAGATTATACTCCACTATTGGTTATTACAAGATAATGGCTATAATTCCCTGTGCTATACAGTATAATCCTTGTTGCTTATCTATGTCTTTTCACTTTCTTGAAGGTGTCTTTTGAAGCAAAAAAGTTATACATTTTGTAATATCCAATATATCTATTTTTTCTTTAGTTGTTTGTGCTTTTGGTGTCATATCTAAAAACCATAGCCTAATCCAAGGTCCTGAAAATTTACACCTATGTTTTCTTCTAAGAGTTTTATTTAGCTCTTACGTTTAGGTCTATGATCCATTTTGAGTTAATTATTGTATATGTTGTAAAGTAGGGGTCCAACTTTACTCTTTTGCCTGTGACATCCATTTGTCCCAACATCACTTGTTGAAAAGACTTTTCTGTCGCCATTGAATTGTCTGACATCCTTGTTGAAAATCAGTTCATTGTAAATGTCAGGGTTTCTAGACTCTCAATTTTATTTCATTGATTTATGTGTCCATCCTTATGCCAGTACCCCACTGTTTGGATTATTATAGCTTTGTACTAAGTTTTGAAATCAGGATGTATGAGTCATCCAAATTTTTCTTCTTTTTCCAGATTATTTTGGCTATTCTTGATCCTATGCATTTCCATATTATTTTTAGGATCATCTTTTTGATTTCTACAAAGAAGACAGCTGGGATTTTGATAGGAGTTGTGTTGAATGTGTAGATCAGTTTGGGGAGTATTGCCATCTTGGCAATATTAAGTCTTCCAATCTATGAACATGGGATGTCTTTCCGTTTATTTGGGTCTTTTAACATTTCTTTCAACAATGTTTGTAGTTTTCAGAGTACACAATTTGCATTTCTTTTGTTAAATGTATTCCTAACTATTTTATTTTTTGATGCTATGATCAATGCAATTGTTTTCTTAATTTCATTTTTGGCTTATTCCTTACTAGTATATAGAAATATGATTTTTAAAATTTATTTTGTCCCCTACAACCTTGATGAACTTATTTATTAGTTCTAATAGTTTTGTGGATTTCTTAGGATTTTCTATATGCAAGATCATGTCATCTGCAAACAGAAATTGTGTTCATTTTTTTCTTTTTATTGCCTAGTTGCCCTTGCTGGAACTTCCAATTCAATGTTGAATAGCAGTGGCAAGGGAATTCCCTGGTGGTCCAGTAGTTAGGACTCCCCGCTTTCACTGCTAAGGGCCTGGGTTCAATTTAACCTTCAATGAACTGAGAAGCTAACAGGAATCCTTAGAGTGGTAGTTCCTCAGCTTGGCCAAGCAGAGTTATCTGGGAAACTTCATAAAAATACAAATTCCCAAGTGCTATCCAAGGAATTCTGACTGAGGAGGGTTTGTCCTTGGCATCTGTGTTTTTAGAAACTATAGTAATTTGTTTCTCTGACCCCTTTGATCTGTACCTCTGTTCTGAATAATCAGTTTGCTTTGAAAACCTGTTTGTCTTCAGAGAGGAGGTAATACACTGACTCTTGAAGCATTACTGAGTTGCAGGTGAAGTTTCACCCAGTCAGCCAAACTATAGAGTCATTGAAGTCATCTAAGAGGATGGCCTCTCTCATATCCCTGTTATCTAATTGGTTGCCCAATCTTGTCAGTCACACTTCAGGAATATCTCTCAAGCCCATCTCCTCCAATTTTCCCACTTCTTAAGGTATTCATCCTCCTGTACCTGGTCTATATCAGTTTATCTATTTGTTCTCTATTTTTTCTCTGTAGCTGTCTCCACGCTGCCACCAAAATTATCTCTTATCTATCACATTATATCTTTGTTGAAAAACCTTCAATTGCTCTCTTTGGTCATAAGATGAAATCCAGACTCCTTTGTTTGGTGTAAATACCCTTCACTCCCTGACTCTAGCGCACTTTCCCAACATCAGCTCATGACACCTTTCTCCTTGTACCCCACAGTCTTTCACTACTACTGACTTCTTTGTCCCCATTTCTTGCATAATAATCTCTGACATTCTTCAAGATCCAGCTTAGATGTCCTTCTCTGTGATGTTGCCCCCAATGGTCCTCACTGACTTACTAACTTATTCCTTTGTAACTATAACAGTGCCTGCAGAATGACCAGTGTGATCCCTGATAGGTACAGAAAGAAAAAATTAGAAATTTAAAAATATATCTGTGTGTGTGTGTGTGTGTGTGTGTGTGTGTGTGTAAGTTTTTAAATGCAAAGGCAGGGCAGTTCAGTGGTTAAGAAAACAGGTTCTGGAGCTAAACTGCCTGGGCTTAAATCTTGATTCTGCTACTTGCTAGCTGTCTTTGATTTGGACAAATTACTGAACCATTCTGTGTCTTGGGGACTTCCCTGGCAGTCCAGTGGTTAAGATTTCACACTTCCACTGCAGGCAGTGCGGATTAGATCCCTGGTCGGGGAACTAAGATCCCGCATGCTGCGAGACGTGCCCCCCCCCCCCCAAAAAAATTCTGTGTCTCAGTTTTCTCATCTGTAAAGTGAATATCGTTCCAATCATTGATTGCTGCATTACCAACCACTCTAAAGGTTGGTAACTTAAAACACCTCTTCATTATTATCTTCCAAAATCTAGGGGGATGACTGAACTCACTGGGTGGTTCTCATTTGGGAATCTGTCATATGCTTGTAGTCATATGGTGACTGGGAATGGAATTATCTGTAGGCTTCTTCACTCTTGAATCTCACATCTGGGCTAGGAGGGCTGTAATAGCTGGGGCTCCTCTGGTATTTCTCTCTCCACGTGTCTAACTTGGGCTTCTTCTCTTGGCATCTGGCTTCCCCCAGAACACAGTATTTAATAATAGAACATCAGAAGTCCCAGAACATTACTTCTGCTTCATTATATTAACCAAGTAAGTGACTAAGGTCAGGTCAGCTTCAAAGGACGAGGAATTAGATCTCCTGATGGGAAGTATGTCAAAGAATTTGCAGCCATTTTAAATCCATCGTGAATATAATAATAGTGCCTACTTCAAGGTTGTTATGAGGATTAATTGAGTTAATGTTTGTATAGTGCTTAGAATAATGCTTGGCACTTAGCAGTGTCATATAGTTTTAGCTCTTTATTATTATGAACATGAGTGTAATTGATAGATGTAATATATTTGGTTGTATACTCAATTTTCTTTTCTATGATGGAAGACATATAACATTTGAGGACTGCTCTGAGATATCATTTACCAAGTTTTTTTGTTGAGTATTAGTGTCCTTCTGAACGTAATACTGTGTGAATCACTCAGGGTCAGGGACTTTGTCAAAGTATTTCTTTATTCTCCAGTGCTTCGTACAGTGCCCAGCACATGATAACTGCTCAGTGATTTTTTTTTTTTTTTAATAAATGGGTGGAAAGAATGAATGGAATATGGTAACATTGCCTGGGATCAGTGGGGTTTCCAGGACATAGAACTTTCAGCGCTAAAACCAAGAAACTCTCAGGGAAACCAGGGCAAATGGGTCACATTAGGAATAAATGAATGAATGCATTTTCAAAGAGACCAAAGTTGAAACTTAATGGTGGAGTGAGGTTACTTAGGCCAGTCCACCAAAGCTTGGCAAACTCATAAATCAAGTTGAAACTTTTTTTAAGCATTGGAGTTTTTTGGTTGGTTTGTTTTTCTTTATATGAAAACTTACTTGAGCACAGTACATATTAAACAAACTGGGCCCTGGTTGACGTGCAGGACAGGGCACCTAGAGCTTTGGCTTTGGCCTTTTTTTCCCTTCCCTCGCTCCCTTTAGAGGCCCTTAGAGCATCTCCGAAAAATCCTGGGGCATTACTTTGAAAGCCACTTATGTCGTAAATCATAGCTCCAGGGCCTCTTGAAGTCCCTGAAATCTGATCATTTGGCTCCTGTTAAACTTATATTCTGCAGCCTGGATCCTCCACCTGGCAGGAGGGGTAGGAGATGGGTAAGGCAGGTGGACAGCTCCAGGGCAACAAAGGGGTAGAAGAGGAGCTTTCTAGAACAAGAAAAGAAGCTGGGCCAGACCTTTACAGGCTCTCCCTGAAACAGGAACAGGGCCATTTATGAAAGGGAAGCAGTATCAGCACCAGGAGAGCTCAGGGGCAAGAAGGGTGAAACAAAAGGGGCCAGTTGTTTGTGCTGTCATTTGCAAGTCAGGAACTGATTGACTTCATAAACATTTTATCATACCTGACTATTTTATCATACCTGACTAGTTTTTGTGTATATTAAGATCCTTGTACAAGTGAATAATCTTTTTTTTTTTTTTGGCCACACAGCGCAGCTTGCAGGATCTCAGTTCCCGACCAGGGATCAAACCCGGGCCACGGCAGTGAAAACCCAGAATCCTAACCACTAGACCACCAGGGAACTCTCAAGGAAATAATCTTTGTCACAGTAATTCCACTTCTAATAATTTCCACTGAGGATACAATCACAAATGTGTGCAAAGAAAAAAAGATATATACAAGGATATTCATTGCAGTTTTATAAAAGTAAGGTACTCCGAGAAGAAGAGATATGTGAGTTGAACATTAAAAGGTGAATACGAATTAACCAGGCCCTTTGGGCCAAGAATAGAAAGAAGACAAGGTGGTCCATTTAGGGGAAACAGCATGTACCAAGGTATAAAGATGTGACGGGTTTGGTATTGGAGAACTTTAAGAAATTGGGAATTATTGGAGCAAAGGATACACTGTGAATGGGGGAGAGGATGAGGCTGAAAGGGAGGAAAATGTCAGAGGCAGAACAAAATTATAATTCATATTTTAAAAAATCACAGTAATTTTACTCTTTGAGTGAAAAACAGGTTCTTTAGGTTGGCATGTGTACACAGAGAAATAAGAAAATCTAACCCTGTGTGTAGGAAATTCAAACCAAGGAAAGTAGTGAACTACCCTTGAGTTTAAATGTTGTTTGAAACAATAAAGTAAGGAAGATTCATGAGTCACGGTACTTTGATGTCAGATACAATCATCTCTATGTATGATACATTGGTCAAAGTTCAAGCACTGGTTATCTTTATAAAGATATTGCTCTTCTGTTTACAAAGTCTTCTCAACAGTTCTAGAATTATTTGGCTAATGTTTTGTTTCTCATGCAAAAAGTTATGCTTTTAACCAAGTTGATTGTAAAACAAAAATTTGCCTATTGTTAATAGATTTATGCTATTTGCATAATAAAAATTGCTCCAAATTTACCATTATCATATTGACTCAATCATACTACACTGTTGCTGTCACTGGCCTGTTTTTAAACTCCTCTTATAGGAGTTTAACAGGCAAAATCAACATCTTTTTGCTACTTCTACTACTAAATAATCTTCTCAACGTTTTTTGTCTCACCTCTTCTCACCACCTTATTGTTCTCTAACTACAAAGCACTCACCCAGGGGCTTCTCTGGGGCTTCCCTGGTGGTGCAGTGGTTAAGAATCCGCCTGCCAATGCACGAGACACGGGTTCGATCCTTAGTCGGAGAAGTTCTCACATGCTGCGGAGCAACTAAGCCCGTGCGCCACAACTACTGAAGCCTGCAAGCCTAGAGCCCATGCTCTGCAGCAAGAGAAGCCACCACAATGAGAAGCCTGGGCACTGCAATGAAGAGTAGTCCCCACTCACTGCAAATAGCCAAAAGCCCGAGTGCAGCAGTGAAGACCCAACACAGCCAACAAATAAATAAAGTAATTAATTAATTAAAAGAGAAAAAAAGCTCTATAAAAGAAAAAAAAAGCACTCACCCACCACCACACCACTTATTGCATCAACAGACACTGGGTCAATGTCAGTCCTTGATCATAGGTGGAAGGTAATCAGACTCACCTGACTGGTGAATTGAAACAATTGCATCTTAAAATCTCCCTCTGTAGACCTCAAATATTTAAGTCTCAGAGGAATGCAACTGGTTCTGAAGGAACAATTTATGGTGGAAAAACCTGTCTCACCACTTGGAATCCTAAGACTATAGAATTTTAAGGTGCACACGAGCCTGCATTTCAGAAATTATCCAGCTCCTTACAGATGAAGTAATTGAAGCCTAGGAAGACAACATAGTAACTGTGTGACCTTGGGCAATTTACTTATTTTCTCTTGCCTTACTTTTCTTATCTATTAAATCAATCTTAGAGTGTGGAGAAAAGGGAACCCTCCTACACTTTTGGTGGAAATATTAATTGATAGAGCCACTATGGAGAACAGCATGGAGGTTCCTTAAAAAACTAGAAATAGAGTTGCCATGTGATCCAGCAATCCCACCACTGGGTATATATCTGGAAAAGACAAAAACTCTAATTTGAAAAGATACATGTACCCCAATGTTCATAGCAGCACTATTTACAATAGCCAAGACATGGAAGCAACCTAAATGTCCATCAACAGATGAATAGAGGACTTCCCTGGTGGTTCAGTGGTTAAGACTCCGACTTCCAATGCAGGGGCTTGCAGGTTCGATCCCTGGTCAGAGAGCAAAGATCCCACATGCCTGGCAGCCAAAAAACCCAAAGCATAAAAAAGAAGCAATATTGTAACAAATTCAATAAAAGACTTTAAAAATGGTCCACATCAAAAAAAAAATCTTAAAAAAAACCCAGATGAATGGATAAAGAAGATGTGGTATATACATATACAATGGAGTATTACTCAGCCATAAAAAGGAATGAAATCATGTCATTTGTAGCAACATGGATGAACTTAGAGATTATGATACTGAGTGAAGTCAGACAGAGGAAGACAAATATATGATAGCACTTATATGTGGAATCTAAAAAAATGATACAAATGAACTTATTTACAAAACAGAAATAGACTCACAGACATAGAAAATAAATTACAGTTACCAAAGGGAAAGGGGGAGAGGATAAATTAAAAGTATGGGATTAACAGATACACACCACTATGTATAAAAGATAAACCACAAGGATTTACTGTATAGCACAGGGAATTATATTCAATATCTTATAATAACCTATAATGGAAAAGAGTCTGAAAAAGAATATGTGTGTGTGTGTATACCTGAAACATGGTGAATCAACTATACTTCAATTAAAATAAATAAATAAATAAGTAGATCTTAGCAGTACCTATACCGCAGAGGTTTATTATAGGGAATAAATGAAACAATGCAAGTGAAGAATTTAAAGCAGTGCTTAGCCCAAATATAACATTCAATAAGTATTGTTATGATTATGGATAAAACAATGAACAAGGGGTCCTGAATCTGCTATTCATTTGCAATGAACTCAGAAAGTTCCTGAGTTTTCCCCATCTGTGAAATGAGGTTAGACTAAGTCAGTGTCCAAGTTGTGCTGTAGAGGACTGCTAAGGTTTTCCTGAAGGACTGCAGGGGAGAGGATGGAAGACCAGCTGGCAGACATTCAACACTCACCCTCCTTCAACCAAAACTGTTTAGCTTTCATCTTACTTCTTATATTTTTGTTTTAATAAAAGAGTTCTGCTTAAAAAAAATGAATAACTACTTAATGAGATCATCTTTA
Source organism: Lagenorhynchus albirostris (assembly GCF_949774975.1). NCBI lineage: Eukaryota > Metazoa > Chordata > Mammalia > Artiodactyla > Delphinidae > Lagenorhynchus > Lagenorhynchus albirostris. Next base: position 68,260,981 of record NC_083101.1, on the reverse strand, counting down.
AGGTTGTTTCAGCTCAAGATTCTATGACTTGGCAACAATCTCATTGTGTTCCCCTGTCATTCTGGTTTCAAAATAAAGACAAGGGTTTTAAAGTTTTGAGGATAAGATCAACATATGACTATAGCACAGAGCCAGGACAGAACTCTAGGTTTCCTGACAGTAAGGAAGAGACATGATAATCTCTTGAGGTTGATGTGAAGGAGATACTCAAATGATTAATGCTCAGTAATGGTTATGGACATTCTTGTATCTTGTTTATGGGGAAACAAATTCTTCATTTTTCCTTCTTAGTTTCTTCTTGAATTGTTCAAGGGATACATATTCTTTTGAACAGTGTTGATGACTATCTACTCTATGATTACCACATTTATTACCCAATCCTTTTCTGGACAACTAAAGATTCAAGTTTGCTGAATTAAACTTTACTGAAGGGCTTCCCTGGTGGCACAGTGGTTAAAAATCCACCTGCCAATGTAAGGGACACGGGTTCGAGCCCTGGTCCAGGAAGATCGCACATGCCACGGAGCAACTAAGCCCGTGCACCACAACTGCTGAGCCTGCGCTCTAGAGCCCGTGTGCCACAACTTCTGAGCCCACATGCCACAACTACTGAAGCTCAAGCACCTAGAGCCTGTGCTCTGCAACAAAAGAAGCCACTGCAATGAGAAGCCCGCGCGCCGCAACTAGAGAAAGCCGGCGTGCAGCAATGAAGACCCAACGCAGTCAAAAATAAATTAAATAAATTTAAAAAAATTAAAAACTTTACTGAAAAAGAGAAACTTAAGGAGAGATTTCACTATCACTTTTTAATTTTAAATTTTTATTGGGGAATAGTTTATTTACAATGTTATGTTAGTTTCAGGTGTACAGCAAAGTGAATCTGTTATACATATACGTATATCCACTCTTTTTTAGATTCTTTTCCCATACAGGCCATTACAGAGTGTTGAGTAGAGCTCCCTGTGCTATACAGTACGTTCTTATTAGTTATCTATTTTATATATAGTGGTGTGTATTCACCATCACTTCTATTCAGATTTATTTTTTTTAAAGCTTATTGAGTGGTTATTGCTGTACTATTGAAACATCCAGGTGAGGATTTATACATTTCAGATGCAATTCTCTGATAGAGTTCTAACTTTCAAAGACCCTCACCCCAATTTCAAAGGTCTAAGCAAAAAAGAGGTTGTAGGTGTATCAAAATATTAAATAAATGAAATTTGTTGGTGTGCAATAAGCTTATGATATATTTTCTATTGGATTAACTATTACAATAGTCTTGTTTTCAGACTTTCTCCGGATAAAAAGTGTTTAGATTTACATGTACTGACTGTATCAGATTCCAGTATAAAAATTCCATACTGTTCTTTCTATTTTGCCTTTTCAAGGGTCTTTGAACTAATGTTTCCATTGTATAAAAAAGTTCAAGGGCATTGATTTTCATCAGATGAGAAATGTAACTCCACCCCAATGTTCATAGCAGCACTATTTACAATAATTGAGTGCCCATCAACCCAACTGCCCATCAATAGATTATTGGCTTAAGAAGATGTGGTGTATATATATATATATATATATATATATATATATAATGGAATATTAGTCATAAAAGAGTGAAATATTGCCATGTACAGCAAAATGGACCTAGAGAATATTATGCTTAGTGAAATAAGTCAGACAGAGAAAGATAAATATTATATGATATCACTTAAATGTGGAATCTAAAAAATAATACAAATGAATTTATTTACAAAACAGAAACAGGGGCTTCCCTGGTGGCATAGTGGTTAAGAATCTGCCTGCCAATGCAGGGGACATGGGTTCGAGCCATGGTCCGGGAAGATCCCACATGCTGCAGAGCAACTAAGTCACAACTACTGAGCCTGAACTCCAGAGCCTGCGAGCCACAACTCCTGAAGCCCAGGCGCCTAGAGCCCATGCTCCGCAACAAGAGAAGCCACCGCAATGAGAAGCCCGTGCACGGCAACAAAGAGTAGCCCCTGCTCACCGCAACTAGAGAAAGCCTGCGTGCAGCAACAAAGACCCAATGCAGCCAAAAATTAAAAAATTAAATAAATTAAAGAAGAAAAACAAACGGAAACAGACCCACAGATGCGGAAAACAAATTTATGGTTACCAAAGGGGAGGGGGGCAGATAAATTAGGAGTATGGGATTAACAGATACACACCACTATATATAAAATAGATAAACAATAGGACCTACTGTGTAGCACAGGGAACTATATTCAATATCTTGGAATAACCTTTAACGGAAAAAAATCTGAAAAAATGTATAACTGAATCACTTTGCTGTATACGTGAATCTAACACAATACTGTAAATCAACTATACTTCAATTGAAAAAATAAGAGAGAGAGAAAGAAATGTAACTCTAAAAGATATGCAGTTTTCTACTGTGTAATTTTTTAAAATTTATTTATTTATTTATTTATTATTTTTTGGCTGCAATGCGTGGCATGCGGGGATCTTAGTTCCCCGACCAGGGATCAAACCCGCATTCTCTGCATTGGAAGTGTGGAGTCTCAACCACTGAACCACCAGGGAAGTTCCTCTACTGTGTAATTTTTTTTTTTTTTTTTTTTTGCGGTACGCGGGCCTCTCACTGTTGTGGCCTCTCCCATTGCGGAGCACAGGCTCCGGACGCGCAGGCTCAGCGGCCATGGCTCATGGGCCTAGCCTCTCCGCAGCATGTGGGATCTTCCCAGACCGGGGCACGAACCTGCATCCCCTGCATCGGCAGGCGGACTCCCAACCACTGAGCCACCAGGGAAGCCCTCTACTGTGTAATTTTAATTCTCCTGTAAAACACACCGAGTTCAGACTCTGTTACAAGGCATTGCAGTCAACACAACAGATCTGAATGTAAATGAAATAACATGCTTCTGAATTTTCATGAAGATTTTATTAAAGCCTAAATTTCATACCAATATTCTTACATATGCATTATTTTCATATGATGGAAAGTACTGTATATACAATGAAAAGGAAATCTTTTGCCTAGCCCTGACTCCTGTCTCTGGGTTCCCCTACCCAGGGATGACAATTAGTCCCAGTTTCTTATCTATACTTTCAGAGATATTTAATGCATTTTTCTGCTATAAGAAAGCAAAACTTCAATACACATTATTTTATTTGATCCTTACAAAAATTCTGTAAGGTAGACAGAAGAGGTTTTCTTCCCGATCACAGAAATGAAAATGCAGGCTCAGAGATGTAAATCAATTATTATAACTCTGTTCTACAGCTAATAATTTGATCACATAGTCAGGTCTTTATTAAGCACCTCTTGAATCCAGGCACTGGGCTGAGGGATAGAGATAGGATGCCACGTTCAAATGCATTATACCTCAATGTTGTTTCTATTACTTGGAGTGGTTCTTGAATGCTTCAGTGCAAAAGACTGAACGTTTTAAAATTTGGGGGAGGTTTTCATACAATGTAAGCATGATTAATAGAGAAATCTTAATTCATGAGTATAATATACCCAGCACTATTCTGCAAGAGCTGAGGCCAGAGGAAAGAGAAAAGTAAATGCTGGCTTTTCTAACTATAGTATTTGCCTGCCTAGGCATCTGGGTTTTCATTTTAAAGATCTCTTAGGAAACCCCAACTGTTACAAGGAAGTGTTGCTTTTGGTTTAATGTTTATCCTGCTAGCGCACTCCACCCTTAAATGATCTTAGTGACTAATAGGACTGGAACCGGTTCTCATTTACCAGATGCAAATTCCACTTACCAGCTTGTTTTTTGTGCCTTCTGCTGATTTGCGGTCATAGGCAAAACTAGACTAAAGAACTTCTTAAGATAAATGAGAATAGGCAACGATGCAGTTGGTCTTTAATTTTGAAATTGGCCTGGCGCAGTGGCCTCACCTAAAAGTCATAGGGTCAGTTGGTCTGTCGGTTGGTCTTCTGTTCCCTGACAGTTAGAGGGTCCTCCCTGGCCACCCGCAGTGACTCAGAAGGCAGCTGCAGAGAACAGGAAAGCCTGAGATTCATGTGACAAACCATCGGCCTTCACCAGGGCCAACAAAGCAGGTGGGTGTCATCTACCCCACCCCCTGCCCCCCTCCCCTGCCCCTCAGCTTTATGTTGCATTTCTGGATTTTTTTTTTTTTTCTGTCTCAAACAGCTCTGAATTTTCTCCTTGACCTAGTTTCATCTGTGGAAAAATTCTGTCCGAAAGGGACTGCTGAGATGTTGTCTGGGCCTGCATCCCTGAAGAAGGCCGACAATCTGTTTGCACACAAAGAATGGAAAAAATGTTTCCGTGCTTTAAAGATTACTGAACACACTCTTTCCAAAATGAATCAACTTCTTCCAGCAGGGATCATTTTCACTAATCGGGAAAACAAAGCTGTCCATATTCAGTAGCCAACCTCTTGATTTCAAAAGAGACCACATGTCCTGATAGTTTTTTGCAGTTTTTCTTGGCCAGGTTTAAGTCTGTTTCCCAAAGTGTGGCCTGAGGGCCACCTACATTAGAATCACGAAGGTTAAGGAATCATTATCGCTAGAGAAGGATCCAGTAATCTATGATTTTTTAACAAGCACTGCAACTCATTTTTATGCATGAAATTAACTCAGCTAAATCAGAGTTCATAAGCCTTCACTGGTAACATCAAATGAGACAGTCCTGGGGAAGAGGGTTGTTAATACCTCCCCTGTTCTTACCTCTCTATTTCCCCCTATCCCTGCCAAAATGCCATTTCTGATAATATTGCATGGTCACTATAGAAGGAAATGGAGGAAAGAAGAGCTAAGGAACCAGCAGTATTCTCACTCGATTGTGCTGGTGTAGGAATATTTCTGTCGACTTAAGAAAAACCTCATAATCTAAAAGTTGTGAGTTAAGTTTTATTCCAGGACCTTACTGAAGACTATAGCCTGGGAGACAACCTCTCAGATAGCTCTCAGGAACTGCTCTGAAGCGGTAAGAGAGGAGCCAGGATATTTAGGAGGTTTTTTTGCTGGAAAAAAAGAAACCATGTAGTTGAACATCAAAAGATTACTGCTAATCACAAAGAACAGACATCTCAAGTTAATGATTTTTGTGCTTTTCTATGAATCTATGTATGGGAAGATGCAAGCATCTGGGTTCATTGATATTATTTCTTAGATATGCATCTTAACTAAGTCCAGTATCCAAAGCACAGAATGCTTCCTGTTTTTCTCTATCCTGAATTCCCCTCAGGGCGCACTGTCCTTAGTAGGTGGCTGAAGTGGCTGATGGCCTGATCCTTGTAGAACTGGGATGGTAAGCAACATTTTGTGTTTATTGGAATGGTAGACAACATTCCCTGTCCACAGTTCCCTGGCCTGTGCTGGGAATGTGAGAGGTCAGATTCCCAAGGTGGCCAAACAGGAGAAAAAGAAGACAAGCAGTACATCCAGCACTTTGTCTATGTTGTGCCCACCTTTGGCAAGAAGAAGGGCTCCAATGCCAGTTCAAGTCCTTTGTAATCCTGGTGTTCTCTAATAAAGCCCCTTAGTCCAGTCAAAGAAAATGAATGATTTCACAAATGCCTTAAAAATAGGCATTTCTAAAAGGACTAATTTTAGAAAGCAAAGGACCAGAATGCTTAAGAATCGTCCACAAAGCCTGTTAAAAAATGCACATCTGGGCTTCCCTGGTGGCGCAGTGGTTGGGAGTCCGCCTGCCGATGCAGGGGACACGGGTTTGTGCCCCAGTCCGGGAGGATCCCACATGCCGCGGAGCGGCTGGGCCCGTGAGCCATGGCCGCTGAGCCTGCGCGTCTGGAGCCTGTGCTCCGCAACGGGAGAGGCCACAACAGTGAGAGGCCCGCGTAGTGCAAAAAAAAAAAGCGAATCTCCCCTTCTCCCTATTCTAATTAAGTACATAAGGTGTGGGGTCTGGGAACCTGCATTTACTAAAGCACCTAAAATGATTCTAATGTAAATTGATCTGGGGGCACATTAGGATATCCCTTGTTTAATTTCCTGGAGCAAAAATAGACCGGAAAAGAAAGACATTTGCAGTGTCCACAGGAGATTTCATAACTAGAACAGCAGTTTTCAAAGTGTGGTCTCAGACCCATGGAGTCTCTGAGAATTTTCAGGAAGTTTGAAAGATCAAAAATGTTTTTATAATAATACAAAGATTTTATTTGCCTTTTTCCTGTGTTGACTTTTGCACCCAGTGTCCAAAATCAATGTTGGGTAAAACTGATGGCCTAGGTAACCTACTGAATTTACTGATAGAAAACATAGGAAGAATAGCCTAAGGGGAAGGGAAGACTTTGATGTGGGATGTATTGATTTTGAGGAGCCTATTGGACATCCAGATGGAGTTGGTCTGTAGGCATTTATGGACCTGGAGCTCAGCAGAGAGTTCTGAACTGGACATATATGCAATGGATAGTAATTACTCTTTACATACACCCTAAGTCTCCTGACTAGGTTAAATCTCCATGACATTCTCTTTTTGTCCAAGGATACACAGCCAGGGATACACTTATCTGTCTATGTAACCTTGGGCAAGTTAAAAAAAACTCTCTGTTTCTCAATTTTCTCATCCATAAAATGAGGATAAAGAACTTGTATTATAGGATTGCTGTGAGGATTAAAGAACTTAATAGTGTTAAATGCTAAGAATAGTGCATGGTACGCTTGAAAATAAAATACTGAAAATGCAGACTGCTTTTTTCTATTTGACCATTAGATGTCGCTCAATATCCATGAAATGTAAGAAACCAGCTGTGCATTATTAAGTTCCTGCTTGGTCCTCCAGGGCTTGCCCCTCCAGGGCTTGCCCCTCTCACTGTCTGAATCTGCAGTTTGCTTAGTCATGTACTGGTATCTGTGCGTCAGTTGTCTTGCTGTATATAGCCAGAAATCCCCTCAACCATCCAGAAAATGTGTTATGCAAATGTCCAATTTTGCCAGTTAGGTCAGCATACAGTAGTTGAGCCTTTGGTTTATGACATACCAGGATGAAAGCACTCCGTGGCAGAATTCCCACTCATCTTTCAAGGTCCTGCTCGAATGCTACCTCCTCTGTGGAGCCTTATCTGACCCTCTTCCTTAACCCAGAGCACTGCAGGAAAATCTCTGTCACGATACTTTTGTTATTGTGTTTGTTTACAAATGTCTCCCCAAATTCTAGAAAAGATTCCAAATCTCCTTCTTAATAAAAGAAGTGCACACTAAAACTACAAAGAAAAAGCCATTTTCACGTAGGAGATTGGCAGATAGCCACAAATTTGATAATATATTTGGTTTAGGGTAACAGGCAAACCCATACATTCTTAGTGGAAGTGTACACTTGTTTATACTTTCTGGAAGACAATTTGGCAATCTGTCAAAATTTTAAACACAGCAATTCTTTTTCTAGACGTTTTTACTAAAGGTGTATAGTACTTGCACACATGCACAAATATCAGTGTAAGGAGATATTCACTGCACGATTGTTTGTGGTAGCAAAAGGCTAGAGGTGACCTAAATGTCCATCAACAGGCACTGGTTAACTTGTACATCTTACAATGAATTACCAAGCAGCTGTTAAAAGAAGGGAGTATGTTTATAGGAACTGATACAAAATCATCTGCAAGATGTATTATTAGAAAATTGCTAGGTGGGGAAAAGTGAAGAAGTTGTAACAGTTAACGTTTATTGAGCACTTTATTTATTTGATTTTTTTTGTGGCCATGCAGCATGCAGGATCTTAGTTCCCTGACCAGGGATCAAACCCGTGCCCCCTGCACTGGGAGTGCAGAGTCTTAACCACTGGGCCACCAAGGAAATCCCTGTTGAGCACTTTAAAATGGAGTTTCTCATTTAATCTTCATAGAAACCCTCAGAGGTTGGAACTTATCACCACGTTATAGATGAGGAAACAGAGCAAAGTTAAATCATGTGTCCAAATTCTGGCTATTGCTTGGAAGAATTGTTACTTAAACCCCAGTAGCCTGGCTTTCAGGGCCCTTGCTCTTAATCAGTGTACCACATTTATGTGCAGGGGATATATATAGGTGCCATGTTTTCTAAAGGCAGGGTGTGTGTATGCGCCAAGTGGATTCACAACAGCCTGTTGCAACTGCATCCGGCAGGAGAACTGAGGGCCAATGGATGAAGAGTGGAAGGGAGAGTTTTTTCCCATTCTACACAAGTGGTTCTCAGCCTTGGTTGCATATTAAAATCACCTGGAGAACTTTTAAAACTACTGTTCCCTTTGCCCACTTTAGGTCAATTAAGTGAGAAACTGGAAGAAGGGCCCTGTCACTGGCATTGTTTTCAAAGCTTCCCAGTTGATTCTAATGTGAAGTTGGCATTAAGAACCACTTTCTAAACCCTCTTGTACCATTTGAATTTTTTGTTAACAATATTAATTGTTACTTTAAAAAGAATCTCAGGGCTTCCCGGTGGTGCAGTGGTTAAGAATCCGCCTGCCAATGCAGGAGACACGGGTTCGAGCCCTGGTCTGGGAAGATCCCACATGCCGCAGAGCAACTAAGCCCGTGCGCCACAACTACTGAGTCTGTGCTCTAGAGCCCGTGAGCCACAACTACCGAAGCCCGCGCTCCTAGAGCCCGTGCTCCGCAACAAGAGAAGCCACCGCAATGAGAAGCCCGGGCACCGCAACGAAGAGTAGTCCCTGCACGCCGCAACTAATGAAAGTGTGTGCACAGCAACAATAGAGCCAACATAGCCAAAAATAAATAAATAAATTTATAAAAAGAATCTCACAAGGGAGCATTGTGTCTTATGACACAGGTCTCAGGAGAACAGATCTCAGGTTGACACATTTCTATATTGTGCTAAAAATTCTCTCTCTAAAAGATGACATATGAGACTGGTTAATTTAGCAAAAACAAAACATAGTTTTTGGGAGTTCCCTAGCAGCCTAGTGGTTAGGATTCTGGGGTTTCACTGCTGTGGCCTGGATTCAATCCCTGGTCAGGGAACTGAGATCCCACAACCTATGTGACACAACCAAAAAAAAAAAAAAAAAAAAAAAAAAAATATATATATATATATAGTTTTTACCAAAATCCTTAATATGTATACTTCAGTTGACAGATTAGCTATGACCTGATATAATCTTTGAGTGTATTCTGTTTCCTTATAATAATATGAAAAGCTTTCTGGCCTCATATGACCTTAATACATTGTAGATTTGTCAGCTATATCTGTTTCTTGCTAAAAGAGTGGCCAATGAAATTATTTAAATATATTTCATTTTTATGTTCCTGACATTTTCATTCCTCCCTCCTTCATCATATCACTTCTCCGCGAAAGCATCTTTGTGACGTCATCGTGCAAAAGAGCTGATATTCCATAACTCTGAGAAGTTAGCAATTTTCACATAAAACACTTTCAGAAATGAGTTAAGTTCATCACTAACAATTGCGGTCTCTGTTTTATTGACATACAACAGCTAAAGATGGGCTTTCCAGAAAACTCCAGTGAAAGCTTTACTAGGGGTAGAGTAGAACACACACCCTGATACCCAGGAGAAGAAAAGTTCATGCCTGGCCAATGATTAATAGGTCGTGCGTTAATAAACTGATAAGGCTTGGGATGAGGCGGAGTAACAGTGGCATATGATGCATTTTGGGCTGACTTGAGAAGGGGAAGGGAAACGTTGGCCTGAGGGAAGAGGGGTGGAGCTGAGTATGACAGCTGGCAGGTAGGTGATCAAAGGCCCACTTACACTGCCCCAGACGCGTGGGTGTTTCCCCCCAAACCGCACAGCAGGTGACTTCTTGAGCATTATATAGGCATCCTCTGTCATATTTCTTTCTCCCCTTGGGGAAAAAAAGTCCCGGCATTCACCAGCCCCTGTTCCCATCTTTCTTGAGAAGTGCTTTATTTTCTTTTTTGGCTTCGTAGTGCAGGTTTCGGGGATCTTAGTTCCCCACTAGGGATTGAACCTGGCCCCAGCAGCGAAAGCTGCGGAGTCCTAACCACCAGGCCGCCAGGGAATTCCTAAGAAGTGCTTTAAAATCACTTTTCATTGGTTGTGTATTTCACAACCTGCGCAGGGGAACTGAGGCACAGTTAAGAGACTTTCCCACGCCGTAAGTGTTCTGGCTTAGCACCACAGTTCAGTATAGAACGTTGAGTGTAATCCTGGTTTCATAGTGAACTTTGGTGTCATCAGATGAAGACTGAATTTTATTTAGCCACAAGTGGATTACTTGACCCACTTAATATTTGTTCTCATTTTTACACATTAAAAAAGCCCTTTGGTGAAAGGCTCTCATTTGCCTCTCACATGGTCATTGCCGAAAAATGAGAAACTCAATTACATCCTGAAATTCCTTGCTGACTCAACAATAGACCTAAAACAATAGTACGCTAAAATAAAAATAGAATTATGAAAAAAATGCTATGTGAATTTAGCACAGAATACTTATAACCAATTTATTTGTATACATTGCCAGAGCGGCTAGACATTTATTTAAGAAACAGTTATTGAATACCTGGCCTTTCCTTTTTTTTAGCCACCCCTGGAGGCTTGCGGGATCTTAGTTCCCTGACCACCAGGGATCGAAGCCATGCTTCCTGCAGCGGAAGTGCAGACCTCCAGGGAATTCCCTCCTTTAATTTTCCTCTTGATTTATAGTTAATAAATATATTTGGATCCTATGCACCCTTTGCGCCAGTCACTGTTGTAGGCACTTATACATCACCTCATTTAAGCTTTCATTTAAGTGGCTTCCCACTCGGATTCCCCTCCTCCTGACTGCCTTTTTCCTTCTTGTAGCCCATGTTTTGCCTTTTCTCTATTATTTACTCTGCTGCCATTATTCTTCTCTCTGTTATCACACTCTGTCCTTGGAAAACCTGCTATTTTTTTCTGTAGCACTCCAATCTTTTTCCTTTTTGCCTGTCTTTCGTATATGTTGCTCAATGTGAAGAACATGCAGTGGGAACACACAAATAGGTTTCCTTAAAATACTTTAAAGTTCTAATTACCACTAACAATGTATGGATTTTTGGTGCTTCACATCCTCACCATTAGCTGTTCTGGTAGGTATGTGGTGGTATAACATTTGGTTTGAGGTTGTATTTCCCCGATCACTAATGACGTTGAGCATCTTTTCCTGTGCTACTGGCCACTCACTTACCTTCTTTGTTGAAGTGTCCATTCAACTCTTTTGCCCATTATTTTTCAAAGAGTTGGGTTTTTGTTGTTGTTATTATTCCGTTGTAGGAATTCCTTATATACCCTAGATACCTGACCTTTATCTGATATATATTTTGTTAATATTTTCCCCCAGTGTGTGGCTTACCTTTTCATTTCCTTAAGGGTGACGTTTGACGACCAGAAGTTTTTAATATTGATGAAGTCCACTTTATAAGTTTTTCTTTTGTGGTCATTGCTTTTTGTGTTTAATCTAAGAAATTTTGCCTAATCCCAAGTCATGAAGACATTTTCATGTTTTCCTCTAAAAGCTTTATGATTTTAGCTTTTACATTTAGGCTTGTGATCCATCTTAAGTTTTGCGTATGCTGCGACGTAAGGGTTAGGATTCATTTTTTTCCTTATGAATATTCAGTTATTTCAGCATAATATATTGAAATAACTTTACTTCTTGGATTGCTTTGGTGCCTTTCTTGAAAAATCAAAGGCCATATAAGGATGGGTGACTTGTATTTTTAAGTTATTTTTTGTTATTGATTTTTCATTTTATCATATTGTGATTTTTCTTAATTAACTTATTTTATTTATTTTTGGTTGCATTGGGTCTTCGTTGCTGTGTGGGCTTTCTCTAGTTGTGGCGAGCGGGGCTACTCTTCGTTGCGGTGCGCAGGCTTCTCATTGCGGTGGCTTCTCTTGTTGCAGAGCACGGGCTCTAGGCATGCAAGCTTCAGTAGTTGTGGCACGCAGGCTCAGTAGTTGTGGCTCTCGGGTTCTAAAGTGCAGGCTCAGTAGTTGAGGTGCACGGGCTTAGTTGCTCCGCGGCATGTGGGATCTTCCTGGACCAGGGCTTGGACCCATGTCCCCTGCATTGGCAGGTGGATTCTTAACCACTGCACCACCTGGGAAGCCCTTATATTGTGATTTGAGGATCTGGTTTATATAATATAGTAAGTCTCCTACATATGAACAAGTTCCATTCTGAGAGTGCATTTGTAAGTCCAACAAAGTTAGCCTAGGTATCCACCTAACACAATTGGCTATATAGTACTGAACTGTAATAGGTTTATAATACTTTTCACACAAATAATACATTAAAACCAAACACAAAAAAGTATAGAAAACATTTTTAATCTTACAGTACAGTACCTTGAAAAGTACAGTAGTACCAGCTACATCACCACTGCTTTTATGCTTGCTTCTGGACATCCTGGGCTTGAAATAAAGATACTGTACTCCTGTACTCTATACAGTACTGTAGAGTAAAGTACACAAAAGCACAACCATTTGTAGAGGATGTACGCAGGTGACAATGTACGCCAGACATGTGAAGTAACTTACATTATTGGACATGCGAACACATGTTCGCATCTTCGAAAGCTCTAAACTTGAAGGCTCATATGTAGGGGACTTACTGTATTGATTTTTTATTTTTGGACACTGTCTTTGGCTTAGTACATTGTCAGTTTTATTAAATGATCCTCCTGTGCTTAAAAAATATAATTTTTCTCTCATTGTTGGTTGCAGAGTTCTATATCAATCATTTGAATAAGTGTTTTTTGTTGTACAAATTTCATACTCTTGTGGGATGGCAAGAAGGCCAGTGTGTGGTTCAAACGGTAAGAAGAGTAGGAGTTAAGATCAAAGAAGCAGCAGGGCCAGATCATGTCTTAAAGTCTTGGGATTTTATTACAAGCGAGTTGAGTCTTTGAAGGGTTGTGAGCAGAGGATCACATTGATGCTGTAATGAGAATAGCCTAGGAGGGTGTGGAGATGGGGCTTCCATAAGGGACAGGTTAAGAGACTATTGTAGAAGGCCGGGCAAGATAAGCTGATGGCTTGGACCAGGGTAGTATGGAAGAAAGAGGTGACAAGGGTCTGGATTCTGGAAATATTTTGAAGATAATGCCAACAGATTTTGTTAATAGTTTAAATGTGGATTGTGAGAAAAAGAGAGGATACAAAGATGACTCCAAGGGGACTTCCCTGATGGTCCAGTGGTTAACACTCCATGCTCCCAATGCAGGGAGCTAAAATGTGATCCGTGGTCAGGGAACTAGGTCCCACATGCTGCAACTAGGAGCCCACATACTGCAGCTAAAAGATCCCACATGCGGCAACGAAGATCCCTTGTACCACAACTAAGACCAAGCGCAGCTAAATAAATATTAAAAAAAAAAAAGGATGACTGCAAGACTTTTGGTCTGAACTGTTGGAAAAATGGAGTTACTCGGGGGGGGGGGAGTATGTATATATATATATTTTTTTTTTTTTTTTTTGAGCTCCTTACAGGCATAGCCAGAGTCTTCTGTTTCTTTGCCATCTCTCAATAGTGACTTCATAAGCAGAGTCCCAACAAATATAATGTTAATAGCTAATATATACCTAGTACTTTTGTGCCAGGCATGGTACCACTAAATGTAAATTTAATCATTTGATGTACATTTATAGTTAACCATTTAATCCTTATACAAACCTAGGTGATAGGATCTATTGTTATCCCCACTTATACACAGGGACATTGAGCTCTACAGAAGTTAAATAACTTGTTCAAGGTTGTATAACTAGTATAAAGGAAAACTGGGATTCTTTTTTTCCTTTTTGTAAGTTTTCTCCAAATATATATAGTGCCTTACTCTTTGTATACAAACCATTGTTTTAATTTTTGAACATGTGACAGAATCACATAGTTTACAATTGAAAGAACAAGTTTCTCTTTCCACCTTTTTCTCAGCCATCCACTTCCCCTCCCATAGGCAATCAGTCTTATTACTTTCTTGAACATTCTTCCAGAGACATTTTACTTCATAAACAAACAGATATAAAGTAGGAAGTATTTTCCTTCTTTTAGTTTTTTCACAAAGGGTACATACTTTATACACTGCTAAAATTTATGTATTTTTCCATTTGGATAACTTTCTACATGGTTATTACCATAATTTATTTAGTCTCCCACTAGTGGACACTTAGTATATTTCTAGTCATTTGTTGTTATAAACAGTGCTGAAATGAATTGCCAGGTTCATAGGCCATTTGCAGAGGAAGAAATTGACACTATAACTGAGGTCTGTCTGACTTTAAAACTACTTCTACATTGATCTGCCTCCCCATGCCATTGATTTGAGAAGATGATTCTCATTAAGCCCTCTCAATTTTATGAGAATACTTCAGGCCTTTGCCCCTGTGATTCCTGGCTCACAGCTCCAGGTGTAGCCACTCTTAACCTCTTAAGTTCATAAACACTCAATCTCCTCAGGGGATCTTCGGGGAGAACCTCATCTATACTCATATGACCCTGATTACAGACTCTAGAAAAAGGGAATGATAAACTCAGAGCACTTGAGACATTTTTTTTCTTTGCTTGTTGGTTTAAGGTAAATGTACTTTGGGAAGTAACCCAGAAGGTAAAAGTGTCTAGGGCAAATGGAAAGCTTTTCTAAAGTGAGAGGATGATCTGACTCTTGCAAAGACTGATTGCATAGAGTATCTTGAGCAGTATATCAGCACATCCTGCGTGACACTTAACACTCATCATTTTTGCCTTGCACAACTTTTCATTGGGTACAGGACGAACTTTGCTCTAGATTTGAATAATTTCCTGTTGAGCGTCCACTTTGTGGTGCTAAAAGGTTCATGATAAGATGAACGAAAACCTTAGCAACTCTATCTAGCTCTGAACTTTGGCCTAGTTTGTGTTGCAATAACACATATTCTTCCGTGAACTTTCACCTAGATATGTGATTCCCTGAAACTATTAATAGTATTGCAGTGAGCCTAATAAATTTTTAATGTATTGATATTTGAGATCTCTAAATACATCAGAAATATTAGCACATACATTTAAAGGTAAAACCGCTCTTCCATCTCAGCCATAGAAAACAGCACTTGCCTTTCTTTTTCATCCTGTGGTAATAATGATAATTAATATGTATTTAACCCTTACTACATGTTAGGTATTATTGTCAGCCCTTTAGGGTTACTCACAAGAGGTGGGTTCTATTATGATTATCTCCATTTTATAAAAGCAAGAAAACTGAAGCACGGAGAGGTTAAGTAATTTGCTTAAGGTAATACTGGAGGGCTGTTTAATAGGAAAACTGGGATTTAGACCTCCTGCAGCCTGGCTTTGGAGCCCATACCGTTAACCACTATGCCATGAACTTGTTAGAACACAAAGCCCTCCATCTACAGTAAGTCCCCTACATATGAACATTCAAGTTGTGAGCTTTGAAAGATGCGAACGTGCATTCCATCAACGTCAGGTGTGAGTGAAATTGCAGCCTGCCCTCCGTCTCCTATTGCTGACGATCCTTCAGCTCTACCATCTCCCACCTCCTCTCCGTCCTCCAGTCAGCAGCTCTTCTTGCCTGTTCACTCGATGTGCCCCTGTATGCCAGCTGTTGTACCATAGTACTGTACTTTTCAAGGCACTGTACTGTAAGTTTAAAAATATTTTCTTTAGTTCTTGTTTGTTTTCTATGTATGATTTGTGTGAAAAGTATTATAAGCCTATTACAGTACAGTACCATATAGCCGACTGTGTTAGTTGGGTACCTAGGCTAACTTTGTTGGATTTACGAACAAATTGGACTTAAGAATGCGCTCTTGGAACGGAAGTCGTTCCTATGTAGGGGACTTACCGTATCTTACTGCTACTGCCATTTCCTACCTGCCCTTCTCGTCTTTCTGTCCTACTTATCACCATCCCTACCCTCCACTGTCTTAGCCAAACACTGGCAAAGCTGAGTTGGAGAACCAGCTGTTAGAACACAGTAACCCAATTTAATGACTGTTGGGCTGCACCCCACAGGCCTACAAGGCCTGTGCTTGCCCAGCTTCAAGACGGCAGAAAGAGCCGGGGGTCAGCAACAGAGACATCAGTGGTTTAATGGTTGAGGGAGCTTACACGTCTGAAACAAGGTCCTGGAGTGACACCCCACCATGGGAGGCGCTGGGCAGGCAGGACATGGTGGCATGGTCTTCGCTGGGGGTGCGGATGGGGAATTACCAGTTAAAGGGGAATTGACGTCAGGTGGGCTCATTAGTTACCAGGGAAACCAGTAGAGGGGCACGCCCCTCACCGCCCCTCTGATAAGCTATCACCAGCTGGGGCCAGGGACAAGTACGTAGGAAGGTGGGTCCTGTGAGTAGGTGTGGGTGAAGCGGGCACTGGTCAGGCAGGCGACGTACAGGGAGCAAGAGAGCAGCCATCTTGACCACACACTCTACCCCTACATACCCTGCACAACCCTTACATCTTGGTCCTCCCCTCTTCTGCGGGGTCAGGTATGCAGGGGGCACTGCAACCAGATACCACAAATTCAGTACAGACAGCAGCAGTCAGAGTATCAAGAATAAGATACCTAGTATGTTCAGGACAGTCATTTGCCCGGATATGGGCAAATTTTGGAGCTTACCGAGTCAATGGAACGGGAGTCAACAGCAGCAGTGCCCTGTCCACTTATAAGGAAGGTAAGGCCACCTCTGTTTCTCACAAACCCAGATCCACCCCCATGAGGAGGGGAAGGCCTGGCTTTGAAAGAAATATTCTGGTGGCCTAGCCACCAGACAGACTGTGTTGGTCACAGTACAGATCTGTCACCCCATGTAATGTGGAGTGCCATTAGGGGTGGACCCATTGCGGTACACGGGCCTCTCACTGCTGTGGCCTCTCCCGTTGCGGAGCACAGGCTCCGGACGCGCAGGCTCAGTGGCCATGGCTCACGGGCCCAGCTGCTCCGCGGCATGTGGGATCTTCCTGGACCGGGGCACGAACCCGCGTCCCCTGCATCGGCAGGCGGACTGTCAACCACTGCGCCACCAGGGAAGCCCAGAGGTGGACCCATTAGGTCTTTCCAAACAAAACCCGGTTAATCCCACTAGTTGGACTTGTGTGTCCAGAAGCCAGCCTATTCCATTCCACACAGCATAGTCTGGGGGGACTCAAGGGCAGTCAGTTGTACAGTAACGTTTACCAGTGGGGGTCCTTCTGATGTACTGGCTTGTGGGACAGGAAGATGGTGAGAATCTTTCTCCCCCATGGTCAGTAGTCCCCACAGTCACAGTAGCCGGGTCAGTTTCTCGTGGAAGTCCAGCGGAGGACAGCAATGGCATCTCGCTGTAGACCCAGCAATTAGACTCATTCCACAGTGAGGCCCGTGTTGCTGCTCCGTCCTTGAATAGATTTCCTCCCTCAGGCTAGGGAGGGAATGTAAGACATATAACAGGCACAGCACAGGGAAAATTATGACAATTAAGCAACATACAAGCAGTAACCACATTCTGAGATAATACCACATCCACCTATGGTTTTTGTCCTCTTCTGCAATACAGTTCAGAAAACTCAAGTTTTCAGTAATACAGGAATGTGCCCCAAATCATGTACACAATGGCCACCTAGTTTTATCTTGGATGTCTGAACCACAGCTACTCCATTTTGACTTTCAAATCCATCCCCTTCCTCAATGGCCAAAGCAGATGTACAATGCATGTCTGAAAGGCCACAAAACAGGCTGCTCTGATCAGTAAAATTCAAGTTAAACCATGTATAAACCTTCTGACTTCCTCAGACCTCAACATGTGCAGATTTTTCCATCATTTCCCCCCCCCCCTTTTTTTTTTTTTTTGTGGTACGCGGGCCTCTCACTGTTGTGGCCTCTCCCGTTGTGGAGCACAGGCTCCGGACGCGCAGGCTCAGTGGCCATGGCTCCCGGGCCCAGCCACTCCGCGGCATGTGGGGTCTTCCCGGACTGGGGCACGAACCCATGTCCCATGCATCGGCAGGCGGACTCTCTACCACTGTGCCACCAGGGAAGCCCTCATTTCCCCTTTTGACTGCAAATCTTTCAATAGAAAGCATTGATGATCAAAATATCCATCCCTCCGTGCTGATTCCTACCTCAGTGCTGATTCCTACCCTCGGTTCAGATCATGCCCCTCCACGCTAGGCCTCCTTTATATTTGCCTAGTCATTCACTTTGGGGGAAGACTAACCAGATCTCATGAACAGGCTCAGAGGTATGTTAATGGGGAAACACTTTATGGGCTATACATTTTATCACTTATACCTCATTGTGATGCAAGCATTGTACACGTGCTTTTAGCAGCAGACTTAAAACAAGCAGTGTCACAGTTCATGAGTAGTTATACTCTGTGACAATTTCACTAGATAATTTTTTTTCCATCCGGAGCATCAGGGCAAAAGTATGGATAACATAATAACTTTCATAAATACAGACCTCAATGAACAGAACTAGAATTTAACATCCACTGAAACATAATATTGTTCTCTCTAAAATTACCCTCATCTCCACCAAATACAGCCAAATCAAGACTAATTTGTTTGCAAAACAAGTCTGGTCGGTTGATCATATAGGCTCCTCCAAACTGGCTGAGGTAGAACTCCCCAGGAGTCTCAGACTGAATTCCCAACAGGCTTCTCAAGGCCAGGAAAGTCAAGCCCAAGGCCTGACATCAGGCTCTGCCTCAGTGGATTTCTCAGTCCCCCAAATATTGAGATTCTTGCACATGCCAGAAAGACATGCCAGTCCTTCCCATTCACCTGATTAGGCTGCTCAGAACTGGAGTTCCCAATTTCTGGAGGGACCAGGCAAAGAGAAAAGAAAAACGTTTTAATTCTACCCACAAGAGTAATTTACCAAATTGCTATAAATCATAACCAACTTGAGGTGAAGGGCTTCCCTCTATCTGGAAAACACAGATAAAAACCAGTAACATTCCAGACAAAACGCATAAAAATTATAACCATATTTACCAGTCCACTCAATAACTAATCCTTTTGTTATCTCTTTATGAAGCCATAAGATTTTCCGTTAGGTTGCTTTAATTTCTTACCCTGTTCAGCGGTATAATCTGACATTTATCAGGGACGTGTTATTGTCAAAAGGTTCTTCCTATGGATCTTCTTGAAGATGAAGCACTTCTGCAAAAGCATCAGAATACAACAATAACTGTCTATAGATGACAAGACTTAAAAGGCACGGTTAAGCACCTGATTACAATGTAATCGATAAAGAACCTTGGTTACAATAACTAGAATTCTGACTGATAATAATCATAGCCCTTCAAAACCTTAATCTCTGGCAAAAACCAAGGAGCAAGTAACTGTGCATTTCCTAATTGGAAACTTATGCTTTAGTCTTCCTCTCCTAAGAAGGCGAGGGTAGGTAAACTCAGACCCGCCCAGCAATTAATGTTCCAGTATTTTATCCTATTTGAATTGACCCAGATAGTCGAATTCTCATTTAACTTTGTTTAGTTTCAAGTTACCAAAATCTGGAGAGACTATTTTACATAGACATTCCCCAAACATAATTTATTTCTGTAGAGTTTACCTAAAAGCTCTCTTTTCTCCTTTACTCTTAGAGATCACATAAGATTAAAGTTCCAGGGACTTCCCTGGTGGCACAGTGGTTACGAATCCGCCTGCCAATGCAGGGGACGTGGGTTCGAGCCCTGGTCTGGGAAGATCCCACATGCCGCGGAGCAACTAAGCCCGTGCGCCACAACTACTGAGCCTGTGCTCTAGAGCCCACGAGCCACAACTACGGAGTCCACGTGCCACAACTACTGAAGCTCCCATGCCTAGAGCCCGTGCTTCACAACAAGAGAAGCCACCGCAATGAGAAGCCCGGGCACTGCATCGAAGAGTAGCCCCCACACTCGCCACAACTAGAGAAAGCCTGCGCACAGGAACGAAGACCCAACACAGCCTAAAATAAATACACTTAAACCTTAGAAAAAAAAGATGATTTGTCTTCTACCATTCTCCATCTCCACTATTCATTGCCCTTATTAACACTCTGGGGTTTATTTTACGCTGGCCAGCCTAGAGATTCTCGGAATTTACACAGGCCAGAAGAACTACCTACCATTTGCAGGATGCCCTTATGGTTTGGCAGGGAATATAATAAAACCACAGATGCTAGTCTAAAGGGGAAGCTGTTTAAGTCTGTGGAAATGGTGTCACCAGGAGAATGGCGACATTGTAAGCTGTGAGCAGGAGCCCATTTAACATGGGGGGTGGGTGAGGAGGCAGAGGAACCAGCAGGCGCTTACTTGGTTCTTCCTGGAGTTGGCTGGCAGCAAGCTGGCTGGCTGTTCGCACAGGTTTCCAGGACGCCATCAAGAGTTTATTCTGAATACACAGAAAGTTTCGTCAGAATAATCAGGGCTTCCTTCAGTGTGTGCTTGACTGGGAAAGAAAGCAGGAACCCCTTAGTGGCCAATATTCTGGGAGTGGTTGACCCTGGAGTGATGCATGGAGGAAGGGCTACAAAGTAAGGATGGTGGAGAGGATTTTGAAACAACTCGAAAGAATAGAGTCTTGTGGAAGAAACCCCCAGAGGCAGCAGACTGGAGCATTGTAATGCTCACCTGCTCACGTGGCCCTATGGAGACAGGAAGGGTGGCTGGAGAGTCGGAGGAGAACCAAAGCCAGAAAGGCCAAAAGAAAGTGAGAACTCGAGCAGCAGTACTTGATTTGGTGAAGAAATGAAGAATGTTGTTAAGGAACTGTGTATGTATGTGAGCAGACTGGTGATTAGCAGGAATCAGTACCTTATGTGTGCAAGTGCGTGCACAGAGAGAGAGACAATGAGAGAGAAGGAACGACGTTACCTTGCCTCTTTCCAATAGTCAGAATCCTCAGATTTTAACTATATTTAGGTCTCTTCGAGAGTAGGAGGCACGAATTTTCCTTCTGTTGCGTCTGTTACATGGCAGGGCCTCCTTGAATTCAGCGTATTGTACTTTGGGCATCATGGAAAATGGGTTCTTGGCTTCCTGGAAGTATGCACTGCTAAGAGCACCCAGAGCTCTTAGCACAAGAGCACGAAAGTTCCTCACCTCACTTCCAGCATTCTTCACGCACACATTTTGAGAGCTCTACCTAACAGTCCAGTTCTAACACATGTCTTTGACTAAGCATGAAGTTTGTTGTTGCTAAGAGTCCATTTAGATGAAACCCCTATGACCATTAGCCATTTTCTGAGTAGCCTGGGGAATCAAATGTAAACAAAAGGTGGGGGATGAAGAGTGGGGTGCGAGGACCTAAAGGGAAACTGCCCGTTCTGACAGGTGAAGACAGTGCCTGCAGACTCAAGAGAAGGAGTCACAGGAAGAGGAAGCCCAGGGGGCTTCTACTCTTTCCAAGATTTATATCTGCACAATTTCCTAATCAGATGATTGGTAAGAAGCTGCCAGATCTTCTCACGGACTCCCACAGCTGCTTGGAGATTATATTAGGGCTTCTCAGTGACAGGCAGGACTGTCACAAGAAAGCATGAAACTAGTGATGGTAATGTGGGATCCATCACTAAGGGATGTGCTGCTGCTTTTTGTATATTAGCCTTGTATCTTGCAATAATCTTAGCTATAATCACTTATTCGTTCCAGGAATTCTTTTAGATTTTCTACATAGACTATCATGTAGAAATGTCACCTGTGAATAAAGATGGTTTTATTTCTTCCTTCCCAATCTGTATACCTTTTATCGTTTTACTGCATTGGTTAAAACTTCCAATATAATGTTGAGAAGGATTGGTGAGAGGGGACATCTTTGTCTTGTACCTGATCTTAGTGGGAAAGCTCAAGTTTCTCACACTACATATGATGCTTTTTGTTTTTAAATTGTCTCTTATGCTTTCTGCTTACAAAGTTGGAACTACAGCTCGTTAAACATTTTCAAATGTTGTAGTAAATATATATGAAAATAGAAGTTTTCTACAATCTCTGCATGCCTACCCCAAATTGCCATTGCCAATTATTTGATATGTCTCTCTCAAGATGATATATTTTGTGATTTTGAAGTAGATCGTGTCTTTTATTTTTTCTTTTTCTATGTTCTAGTTTCTGTAACAGTTCTTTTTTCTTTTTCATTCAATAATTCATTTTTCATTTTTTTATTGAAGTATAGTTGATGTATTATATGTTACAGGTGTACAATATAGTGATTCACAATTTTTAAAGGTTATACACCACTTATAGTTATTATAAAATATTGACTATGTTCCTTGTGTTGTACAATATACCCTTAGAGTTTATTTTATTCATAATATAGTTTGTACCTCTTAATCCCCTACCCCTATATTGCTTCTCCCCTCTTCTCTCTCGCCACTAGTAATCACTAATTTGTTCTCTATATCTGTGAGTCTGTTTCTTTTTTCTTACATTCATTAGTTTGTTGTATTTTTGAGGTTCCACATATAAGTGATACCATACAGAATTTATCTTTCTCTGAAAGATTGTGTCTTAATATACAGTATCTCCGACCAAAAAAAAAAAAAAAAATTGAACCCACTTCAAACTGACATTCCTTGACAGTTTGGGGTATACATAACCAGGCTGTGTGTATGTATGTAAAAGAGAGAGACGGCCAGCCAGAATGTGATGAAATTGCCCCTGCTCCATTTCTGGGAAATGCTCCTGATTTTTATCTTTTATAGGAAACAGTGTTATGAATTAGGTAGCCACATCATTTATTTAACGTGAATATGTTAAAATTTAGTTCAGTCACAGAATGCCCTAATCAGAATTAACCCAATGAATAAATGAATGAATGAATAAATGGAGTGGTTATGAGCTATGAGCCACATATGTGCTCACCTGTTGGAGAGCTGTCAAGAACCTGGTGGCCTAGATGTGATTTCCACCCAAGGATTCCTGAAGTTCTTATGAGCATGTGAGGGAAGGGGCAATGTCTTAGATCCCTAGCAAGGATATCCTGGAGTGATGGCTTGAGGAGAAGTCCTTTTGTAAATGGTTGTTTGGGAACCCACAGTTTTTGTTTGTTTGTTTTGTTTTTTTTGCGGTATGCGGGCCTCTCACTGTTGTGGCCTCTCCCATTGCGGAGCACAGGCTCTGGGCGCGCAGGCTCAGCGGCCATGGCTCACGGGCCTAGCTGCTCCGCGGCATGTGGGATCTTCCCAGACCGGGGCACGAACCCGTGTCCCCTGCATCGGCAGGCGGACTCTCAACCACTGCGCCACCAGGGAAGCCCGGGAACCCACAGTTTTAACTAAGACACCCTCATGGACCTGAAACCATGGGCCTTTAGGGATGCACCACCCACCAAGCAGTTCCAGAGATTGGTGCTGGACAGTTGGGGATATATGTTGCTTGGAACAGGTAGGTGTAGAGGCCTAAGAGGCCTCTAGGAATGGGTCCTGTGATACTGCGGCTGCCTCTGCTCAGTCTATGCTCCCACATCCACACCCACACTTTTCTAGAACATTTGAGAGAATATGTCTTAGTTTATGAATTAGACTTGTAATTTTGAATCTCCCTAACTGGCCATCTCCAAGGAGCTGTGGGAGTTCCTCACTCAGCTATGTGTGTGAATGCTCACAGTTGGATTTTCTGGAACAAGTGAGCCGTACTCAGTTACTGGCTTTCTGTAATCAAGTTGCTAGATAAAATTTAGCAATCATTGGTGACTCCTCTGGCTAATCATTTTGTTTTTGAGCATTAAGTATAACCTAATAAAAAACTTATTTATGAAAAGACCTTTTCTGCCACAAATAATAGATATTCATTTTAGAGAATAGAGGTAAGCACTAAAAAAACAATGAGCAGTAATCCTCCTACAAATGGTAACTATAACATTTTGGCATATTTTCTTCGAAAATCTTCTTGCTTTAATAAGCTTTCAATAAATAGATGTTATATAGTTGTATGAGAAAATTTTCCTTTCTCCTTTTATTTCAACTTAGGGATAACTATGATGTTTTTCTTTTTTCTTCACAGAAATGCTTTATCATCTGTATTTTTCAAAAACATTTGACCATGAATTATTTTTATTCAATCCTGGTGGCAAGCTTGAGGGTTTTAGATATCTGTAATCCTTATCTTCTGTATAAAGACACGTAGAGCTGTGATGTTTCTTTATGAAGATATGAAAATACATTCTGTTAATACAGATTGTGAAGGAGATAATAAATTAGTTTGCTTTGCTTATTTAAATACACATTCTGTCAAATGGCATTCTTTTTTACTTACATTTTTTGAGGAAATTTGTTTTTTAAAAAGACCTTTATATTGATCCACAGAGCAAAGTCCTTGGACCTTGATTAGCACTGCTTTAGTTTGATCCTCAAATGGGCTATGACATTTCTAGCCTCAGAATTTCAAACCAAGTTGTTTCTGTATTTCCTCCTGTGTTTGTAAGTATTTTGTCTTCAGAGATATATCCAATCTAAGTCATGTTGCTTAGATTGGAGTCATGTGGGTGACTGGGTAAACAGCCACCCTGTACGCACAGTTGTAGAATATCTATTTATTTATTTTAGGCCGCGCAGTATGTGGGATCTTAGTTCCCTGACAAGGGATCGAACCCATGCCCCCTGCAGTGGAAGCGCAGAAGAGTCTTAACCACTGGACTGCCAGGGAAGTCCCCAGTTGCAGAATATTTAATGTTCGTGATATATTTAGTGAAAAAAGTAAGCTACAGAATAATATTAGTAATATAAACCCACTTTTATGAAAATGAAAGTTAGATAAATATACCTACATAGAAAAAATACAGATCTGTTAAAGTAATATCAGGACTACTCCTATCAGTATAGTCTTAAATTTTAGAAGATCGATTCTGAATTCTTGATGAATTTTATAACGTTTATAGTAGTGTGGCTGTGCATGTCTGCTGAACTTTGGATCCTGATATAACCCTGTCTTTACTTAGTGAAGCTTTTTGGATTTTTCTTTAATGAAACATTAAATCAAATGTGGCACTTTGGTTAATAGGCTCAGAAAAAAGGAATGACTCATACTTGGATGACAAAATGTATCCTGACCTTGAGGGTTTCATTCTGCAGCTCAGAGAGTGGGAGGATTCTCGAAATGGCAGTGACCTTTGTGGGTAAAGTCATGTTTCCCGCAATTTCCTCCTCATTTTTTTGTTGAGTCATTGAGGACTGCTAGTATTGGCTCTGTCAGAAGCCAACCTAGTAAAAGCATCTTTGCCAAATCTAATTCCAGAGCTAGAATGTGGAGGTTGACAGTGAATATAATAGCTGTCATTCCCAAAACTTTTGGCTCAGTCATCTTTCCAAAATTAGCATACTTGAGCAAGAAACAAAAATCACTCCTCTCCTACCCCTACTTCTCACCTTGCCCTCGACCAATAGAGAGCTCAGAGAAATGGAGGGATCAGGCATCTTTTCAAAGATGAAGCGAGGCTCAAAGGACCACTTTCCAAGGGTAGCTGGCCCACAGCTTTTGCCTCCAAGAAAACTGCTGAAGAAGCCATCCCAGGAGAAGGTGCTTGTTTGAAGATCTGTGCCCCAAACAATTTTCATCCATGAAGATGAACATAAAGACCCACTGGATTAGATAATCAGTAGACTCTCTTCCTGCTCTAAAATTCTAGGGTTATCATCTGGGCTTGGTGGCCCAAAGTTAAAATGACCTATGATACTTAATTCCTGAGAAAGAACAAAAAAGAAATAAACATTTTATCCACAGGCCTGATGTCTTTTGGGAACTGATCAAACCTGGGGAATGACACATAGGTAGTGTATGGAAGGCAGTGTGCGCCTGTGTGTCTGTTTGGGGCAGGCTTTCGTAATTTCACAAAGCCTTCTTCCCCATCTACCAAGAACAATTCCTTTCTAGTTCCCTGAGGAAATGCCCCTGATCTTTTTTTTTTATCCTCTTCCTTTCTTACTACCTCATTCCCTCTTGCTCTTTATTTGAATATTCATTCAACAAACACTTACTGGGGACCTTTGACGTTTATTCTTCAGAGATAGCATGATATAGCTGAAAGGTTGTAGACAGGATCTTTGACTTAACTTTACTGCTTACAAACCTAATAAGTGGTTTGGACAAGTGACTTTGAGTCAGAGCACAGAATAGGCATAGCATATCCTTCCTACCTCACATGTGAATATATTTCATAAATTGTTAAAAAAAATAGGTTTTTAGGGGCTTTTTAGTGTTGGGGCTGGCCAGTAAGCTCGGTTTAGAGTTTAAATCAATAAACATATGTTATAAAGGGCAATTCTTCATGCCAAGATGATTTCATAAAACGGTCTTATTGTTGAGTTGTATTTTTGTGTACATGGCGGAAAGGTTATGGAGTCGGACACCTCACATTCTAGTTTCGATTCTGCCTGCTGCGGTGCCTTAGGCAGATCCCCCAGCCTCTTGGTCTCTCAGAAGAGTGTGGTTTGAATGCAGTTTTCTTTTTTAAAAAATTTATTTTATTGAAGTATAGCTGATGTACAATGTTGTGTTCATTTTTATTGTACTTCAAAGTGATTCATTTATATATATATATATATAGTCTTTTTCATATTCCTTTTCATATTCTTTTCCATTATGGTTTATCACAGGATACTGAATATAGCTCCCTGTGCTATACAGTAGGATCTTGTTGTTTATCCCTTCTATATATAATACTGTAATTGAATGCAATTTTCTTTTTCTTTCTCTCTCTCTCTTTTTTTTTTAGTTGGCCGCACGGAGAGGCATGCAGGATCTTAGTTCCCCGACCAGGGGTCAAACCCATGCACCTGCAGTGGAAGTACAGAGTCTTAACCACTGGACCACCAAGGAAGTCCCAAATGCAGTTTTCTTAAAGTATAGTTCTTGGATTACCTGCATCAGAATGACCCGGGCTACTTTTTAAACATTTCTGGACTATTTCCTGAATGAGGTGAATCAGAATCTCTGGGTATGAAACCGAGTTCCCCTCCCGAGTTTATGATGAACCTCTCTATCCAAAACTGTATTCCATTCCCTTCCTTGTCCTGCCTCTGTTCCCCTCAGGATTGAGGAGAATCAAAGAAGAGGGGGGATTGAAACGGACCAGGACCCTGTGGGGCCCTCCCAGGTACTAAAGCCCCTCCCTTTCCCCCCGTTTCTTGTTGGTAACAAAAAAAAGGCTTTAGTCTCCCAGGCCTTCCCTGAGTTCCAGAGAGCAGGCAAAGCAGTTGCTAATTAGGGAAATGAGAGAATACAGAAACAAAGAAAAAGCAGCTAAGCAAGAAAAGTAATGACAATAGTTCAGCAATAAAACAGAGTCCTAGCTCCTCCTCAAGGGATACGACTAACCAGATTAAGATTCCTGGGCTTCCCTGGTGGCTCCGCCTGCCATTGCAGGGGACACAGGTTCGAGCCCTGGTCCAGGAAGATCCCACATGCCATGGAGCAACTAAGCCCGTGTGCCACAACTACTGAGCCTGTGCGCCAGAGCTACTGAAGCCCGCCTGCCTAGAGCCCATGCTTCGTAACAAGTGAAGCCACCGCAATGAGAAGCCTGCACACCACAACGAAGAGTAGACCCCGCTCGCCGCAACTAGAGAAAGCCTGCGCAGAGCAACAAAGACCCAATGCAGCCAAAAATAAATTAAAAAAAAAAGGGACATTGTAAAGCTATACACAAGGTAAGGTATTGTTATTTTTTTGAGTTAACATAATACAGCTAGAAGGAACCCTAGATATCATCTAACTCCTTCATCTTACAGGCACTGAGGGTCAAGTGTATTTACTGCCTAAGAGCACACACCAAGTAATAATAAACAGTGTAGACTCTAGAGTCAAACATACCTGGTTGCAGGCCCAGTCCTACTACTCACTAGTGATCTGGGAGCTGAGGGCCTCACAGAAGTGGAGAGCTGAGTAGTACAGAGTGAGTAGAGTTTGCCAATTGGGCAGGCACTCCAGGCAGAGGCAACAAGGGTTTGTCCAGAGATCGAGGTCTGTGAGGGAGTGAGCGCTGCATGAAGGCAGGGATACAGGAGGATGTAGCTGGTGCATACAGTGCTCTTGTGGAAGGGAAGAAAAAAGGATAAGGTCTGGGGAAGGAGGCAGTTGCCCTACCTCTGGAAGAGGAAACTTCAAGTCAGATTTTCTTTTTCTTGCTATTTTACTATTACTTTGTATCAATAATACACCCAGGTTGAGTTGCTACGAACTCTAAGAAATGTGTCTCTGTCAACAGAGTCTCTCATACTTTGTAGTCCAGGAAGGAAGATCAGGTGGGACCTGGGATATGGCCCGTTCCCTGGAGCTGCTTCTGCTTCCCCTGTAAGCAAGGCTCTCTTGGGCAAAAAGGCTCTGGGTGTGGTTAGAAAACACTAATAATAGCTACCATTTCCTTGGGTCATTTGTAGAGACGTGGATGGACCTAGAGACTGTCATACAGAGTGAAGTAAGTCAGGAAGAGAAAAACAAATATCGTTTATTAACGCATATATGTGGAACCTAGAAAAATGGTACAGATGCACCGGTTTGCAGGGCAGAAATAGAGACACAGATGTAGAGAACAAACGTTTGGACACCACAGGGGGAAAGTGGCGGGGTGGTGGTGGTGGTGGTGGGATGAATTGGGAGATTGGGATTGACATGTATACACTGATGTGTATAAAATAGATAACTAATAAGAACCTGCTGTATAAAAAATAAATAAAATAAAATTCAAAAGTTCAAAAAACCCCACAAATAATAGGTACCATTTCCGTGTGCCTGGCATTATTCTGTTGAATGTATTGATTCATTTACTCCTCACAAAAACCTTATGAAGTAAGCACCGCTATTTTCTGCTCTTCTCAACTTTTCAAAACTTTTAAAAAGAGAAGTATAGCATGCATATAAAAAATAAAGTGTATAGTTTAATGAACTTTCACAAGAAGAGCAGACACATGTAACTAGCACCCAGAACAAGAAAATTACTCTCACACAAAAGGCCCCTTGTGGCCCCAACCAGTTACTAGCCCTCCCCTCCCTCAAAAGCAACTACCAAGCCTTACTTCTGACAACAGAGCTTAGTTTGCTTGTTTTGTCCAGCACTATTTGTATGCGGCTTCTTTCACTTACACGGCACGTAGTTATAGGTCTGTTCATTCTCTCTCATTGTTGGGTAGTACCCTCAACCTTTTATTATGAAACATTTAAAGCCCCAGAAAAGTTGAAAAACTAGTACATGAAATGAATAACCATATACCCTTTACCTAGAAGATAAAGGACTGTTATTATTTCCAGTTTTTAAATGAAGGAACTAAGGCAAAGAGCAACTAGGTAACTAGCTCAGGTTATGTCCCCAGGATCTAGTCTCACCTAGCTTGCTACTTAGTCAGTCATGACTGTGGGCAGAATCACCTCATGCCTCTGACACTGTTTCTCATTATTAAAATGGGAGTGATAATCCCTATTGCACTGAGTTCCCAGATTGTTGGGAGGCTCAAACAATGAGGAACATGTGAAAGTGCTTTGTGAAGAGTAAAGTGGTGTTACTAAAGAAAGTATTTTTAAAAATGTAGGCTCCTGGGCCTTACCCCCTGTAGCTCCTAACTCAGTAGGGCTTGGGTAGGAGACAGAATGTTTAACAAGCACCCTAGGTGATTCTGATGCACTAGTCCCAAGACCAACTATGAAAAATCACCTCTGTAAAACAAAGGTTCTCAAACGTTAGAGACCAACAGAATCACCTGGAGGACTTGGGTGTTATTGTTGCCACTAGCTCCATGTTGTCCCAGACTCATGAAGATGAAAGAAAAGCAGGTGCAGAATATGGTGTGCTTTATCCTCTGGGGACTTGGAAAGTCTAGACCCCAACATGAGTCTCTGGAGCCCTCTCCTTCTCAGGTATAGAAACACAGAAGGAAGCTTGCTTATCCTTAAAGAGGGCAAGTGACTCACAGGTTTAAAACAAGTGAAAGCATGGAGGCATTTACAGGTGAAAGGGCAAGAGCCTTCTGTTGCAAAATAAGAGGCCAAAGCAGTGAGAAGTTTAAAAAAAAAACAAAAACCCTCACCATCATCACTCAAACTCCTGTCGTTTTAGATTAGGGTGGTGACATTAACAATAGGCACACTAAACATCTGCTCAGAGCACCAACAAAGACAGAAGAGCAAAAAGAAGAGAAAAAAATAATTTGATTGCTTAAAGCATTGAAGATGTCAACATAGGAGGAAAAAACCCATACATTTTTGGACTTCCTAACAGTTATTTTATGGAAGTACTGCATTTTGTTTTGAATGACCTGGTGTGTGTAGGCGGGGCGGGAAGACACAATATTTGGTTTTTCTTGCTGGGGGCCTCCAGATGTCTTCCGTCGTGTATAAAGGATACATTTTTTAATGGGTCGGTTTGGAGCTCTAAATATGCACAGGATCTCTGTGCATGCAACACTAGTTACGTAATTAAGGTAAATGCCTTTGAGGGTTTCCCACAGTTCAAACTCTGTAGCTTGACAAAGCCCGCCGCCAGGTTCCTGCGTCCTCCCTGCCTCCGCTTGCTCCCAATTCCGGAGGCCGAGGACCCGGCGCCAGTTCCCCCTCGCACCTCCCACCTGTGCTTTCTTGTTTACCTTCCCTGAGAGGGAGCAGGGAGGCCGAGGCCCTCGGCGATGTCATCAGATCCCAGGCCACTCACTCAGGGAGCGGTCCACAGAGCTCCTACCCGGGATGGGGCAGTTGCACAATTTGTTTGCTCACATAATCTGGTTCAAATCCTGAATTTTACACAAGAAGAGACTGGGACTCAGACGTTGATTTGTTTCTTAGAAAAAAAAAAATGCCATCTTGCATAGTAATCATAGGCAGCTATCATCCCGGAGTGATTTGGGTTTAAGTCTCGCTGAAACAAACCAACAAACAAAACCAACAAACGGTATTCTCAAAAAAAATTCCCTGTTTTGGAAATTCCGATTCAACCTTAAATCAGACCGATGTTTGAGGAACTGACTTTAAAGTCAAAAGAACAGCAAAACAGCCATCTCTACACGTCCGTCATCATTTAGAATTTCACAAAACTTAAGAAGTTGTTATAAATAACAGTCCAGACGTCACTGCTTCCATTTTTAAAGACAATTCTATTCTGAGGACTGGTGGAAATCAACAGGTTAGTTACTGTTCGTCTGTCCGCGCGACTCATCTACTGCCTTTTGCAAAACTACAAATCCAGCGTGGGCGCCGGCCGCATTTTTGTCGGGGGAACCCCAGCACCCCTGACCCAGGTAGGGCCCCCCCCGCCACGCCCACCCCGAAAGGGGCCCCCACCCCTGGAGGCGGCCCTGCAGTTGGGGGAGGTGGCGGGACTCGGCCCGGCTTCTGGGGGTCGGGTGTCAGGGAGCCGCCAGTCACGTGGCGCGGGGGCGGGCGCGGGGGCGGGCGCGGGAGGGGGCGGGGTATATAGCCCAGCGCCCGCGGGCCGGGTCTTGTGAACGCCACGCGGACCCGCTGGATCCTGGACTCTGCGCTGCTGCCAGCCGGTGGGTACGCGTCACCTCTGCGGTACCGGTCCATCGCGGCTCGGCCCCCCGCGGGCTCCAGGCTGGACGCTGGCGGCCTCGTGGCGGTTTCCGGGCCCCGGCTGGGAAGGGGCTGTCTGCTGGGCCTGCGCTTTGCAACCTCGCTTTTGTTCCTTGATTCAGGCTACTTTTCTGCCCGCTGCCTTAGTGCGGTTGTAGCTTCTTGGCTTGGTTGCGGGTAACAGTTTCCAGTCGTCCCGAAAGGACGTTATTTAAAAGGAAACGCGTGAGAAAATCGTCTTGAAACAGAATTTTGTGGGGTACGCAGTGACAGACGGGCTATTGGTGCTGGCGTCTGATTTCCGCCTTTAGCGTAGTTCTCATTTCTTGTAAAAGTGGGACCCTTGGCCGGAGGGTGAACTGGTTGGCTCCGAAGTGGTGGGTTCTTAACTTTCCAGCTCTGCTGCTTAGCATTGAGGCTGTTTTGTGTGGCTGTGGGTCGTTGGGGACACTAAATTGACATTTTAAAGCGTCCGGAAAAGTTTCTCATTTCCGCGGAGCACCTCCTTTCTCGTGTGTTTAGTGTCCCCTGAACTAGTTTCAGTTCTTTGACAAAGAAGGAGTAACCACCGCCCCCCACCAAAGTGCTCCGTCTTGATCGTCCTGACTGTACAAGATGTCTTCTACTTGGAATATCTCTTTAGTTTTACCACGGGTTTTAAGTTGATTAGCATTTTTGTGGACAGATATTTATCTTCAAAAGGCATCTCTAATGTTCTGGTGGGGAAAACGAATTGAACATTTTAAGTGGGTGACTTGTACACGTGAGCTTTAAAAACCTTCTTTCAGTTTGCCCAGAGGAAAGCTCTGAGAGCCAGAGGGTGGGAAGAAATGCAGACTAAACTTGAATTTTGCTCTACTTGAAATTAGCATTTGCTTCGGTTGGAGAATGAATTTGGGAGTCTTATTACAGTGTCCTGAACCAAGTTTCTCTTCTGCAGATTTCTTTCTCCAGAAGAAAAATGGCATCTGTTGCAGTTGAACCACAGCCGGTATGATTTATAAATAGCAGTTTCTTGATTCCTTTTCCTCCCCAGTGTGTTTTGGAAGTTAAGCTCTCCCTCCTCCTTGGTTGCAGAGTGTGGTGACAAGGGTGGCCAACCTACCCTTGGTGAGCTCCACATATGACCTCGTCTCCTCGGCTTACATCAGTACGAAGGATCAGTATCCCTACTTGAAGTCTGTGTGTGAGATGGCAGAGAAGGGCGTGAAGACCATCACCTCTGTGGCCGTGATGAGTGCTCTGCCAATCATCCAAAAGCTAGAGCCACAAAGTGAGTTTTGATTTCCCCCTCAAAATTTAGTCCTATGTACTCATCAGGAGTGAGCCCGGAAGCTGGCTTGAATATGGTGAATGCCAGTGTTATGCCTTAAGCACGCATCAGGAATCCTCAGCCTTTCCTGAGACACATGCTGCCTTTCCCGAGAAACTGCCAGGTGACCCTCATTGTTATAGAAGGCCTGCTTCATAACAATGGCAGATGTTATGATATTACAAAAAAAAATCCCCCAGAGATGCTTCTGTGTTGGCAAGTGAGGTCATATGGGGAAAGAGTGAGTGAACTGAAATAGCTGACTTCCTTGGGACTACACAGTATATGTGAACTGCTTTAAGAAAAGAAATAAATAATATCAGCATACAATTCAGTGGCTTTTAATATATTCACAGAGTTGTGTAGGCATCACCATAATCAATTTTAGAACATCTTCATCACCCCGGAAAGAAACCTCGTACCACTTTCTGTTTGGGATGATGAAAAAGTCCTGAAAATGATAGTGGTAATGGTTGCACAATATTGTGAATGAACAGTATCGTGAATGCCTGTGAATTGTACACTTATACTCATTCACAGTCACTCCCCGTCCCCCTCCCCCCACCTTAGGCAACTAGTAATCTACTTTCTGTCTTCATAGATTTGCACATCCTGGACGTGTAATGTAAATTGAATCATAAAATATGTGGTCTTTTGTGACTGGCTAGTTTTCACTTAGCATAATGTTTCCAAGGTTCATCCAAATTGTAGCGTCATATCAGTATTTCATTCCTTTTTAATATGGAATAATTTAATATTTTATTGCAAGGATATATCATATTTTATTCATCAGTTGATGTTCGGGTTGCTTCTACTTTATGCCTATTATGAATAATGAATGCTACTGTGAACACTTGTGCCCAAGTTTTTGTGTGCACATATGTTCTGAATTCTCTCGGGTATATACCTAGGAGTGGAATCTTCAATTTCTCCACATTATGAACTACTTTTGAATATGGGTTTAAATCATTCCCCCAAGTGGTTATGTCGTGGACTTTTAGGATTATAAGAAACCTTTTAGAGATCAGTTTTCCAACTCTGCTACTTCCCAAATGAGTATAGTAGTAGTTCTAGGCTTGGTCATTGCTGGGAGGTGGGGGGAGCTTGGACTAAAATCCGGGTCTTTTTAGGGAGATCCAGGGTGCTGTTAACATACTGTTTCCTGGTGATAACCCAAAGTACACTGCCACCTACTGAATTAAGTGTAGGTGAGGGTTAAACTAGCATGGAGATGCTAATTTTGAGAGTTTTCATATACCTCGTTCCCTGAATGAGGGTTCAGGTGAAGCCTGGCTTCTCCTGGCATTAACCTTAGGGGACAGTTGGTGAGTAAGAGGCTTCTTGGCCAGCATCCTGCTTGGCCTGTCGCTGTCTCTGCTTGCTGCTCCCCCCACCCTTCCCACACCCATATCCTTATTTCCCTGTCAGTAGAAGAAAGTTGCCAGAAACCTGGCAAGAATCTTCTTTCTGAACTAGAGAAACCAGGCAAAGTATTGCATGGTAAATTAAAATGAACATTTTTGCTGTTTTTTTATAGTAAGAATGAAGGCTCAGGATATATATTCACTCTTACCCAGACTGTTAACATTTTCATCGTTTGTGATTCTTCTAGTTGCCGTTGCCAATACCTACGCCTGTAAGGGGCTAGACAGGATTGAGGAGAAACTGCCTATTCTGAATCAGCCGACAAACCAGGTGAGCTTGGACAAGAGTGCTGGGGCTTGCCACCTGGCATTTTTAAGTTTTATCTGTTTAACACAGGCTGTGCAGACCATAAACAGGTAATACTTGTTTGTCCCCTCAACCTTGGATATATTTTTGAAAGAGTAATGATCACTCCCTTACCTCCTGAACTGTTGTCAGGTTGTCTTAAGAAGCAGAGATGAACTATCCACCTTTGGGCTAGAATACCTGTAGTCTGATCTCTACTAAATTTGTGGCTTCATCTCTGTAGGTGAAATGGCTTTCTCAAATCACTGATTCCCATGTGGTACTGGATAAATGCAGAGGTGGTAAATAGAGCCTTTTCTCACTTGGTACCTGAGAGCACATCTAGTAGGATGGAGAACTGACACCTCTACCTGTGTTTTGGCTTGGGGCTGTGTGCATAGGGCCAGGTGTGCACGATACCTATATCTATACTTACAGGCATGCATGAGGGGCTCAGTATAAGCATGTCAGTGTGGAAAATGCCATTTTCTCTAGAGTACTCCTTGTGCCTTAATTACTATAGGTTCATCTAGTGTAAAACAAAAACCAAAAAAACCTTGGGCTTCCCTGGTGGCACAGTGGTTAAGAATCCACCTGCCAATGCAGGGGACACGGGTTCAAGCCCTCGTCCGGGAAGATTCCACATGCTGTGGACCAACTAAGCCCGTGCGCCACAACTACTGAGCTCGTGCGCCACAACTACTGAAGCCCATGTGGCTAGAGCCCGTGCTCTGCAACAAGAGAAGCCACCGCAGTGAGAAGCCCGTGCACTGCAACGAAGAGTAACCCCCGTTTGCCGCAACTAGAGAAAGCCCACGTGCAGCAACGAAGACCCAACGCAGCCAAAAATAAAATAAATTTTAAAAATAAATAAATAAATTAAGAAAAAAAACTTGACAAATTGACAGATTTTTTATGTTTCCCTCATTTGGTCCTCCAACAACCCTTGAGTGGTGGCAAGTAGGGTACGTATACCTGATAAGGAAATTGAGGCTCATCAACTCTCAGTGGCTTGTCTAAGACCTACAACTAGAAAGTAAAAGGGCCAGATTCATTCTTTAACTCTTCAACTATGCTACCTTAGTTAAGAACTTAACTAGGTTTTTATGCTTCTCACCAGCCAAATGATCTGCCTTTTTCCCTGTAGGTTGTGGCCAATGCCAAAGGAGCTATGACTGGGGCAAAAGATGCTGTGACGACTACTATGACTGGGGCCAAGGATTCTGTGGCCAACACAATCACTGGGGTGGTGGACAAGACCAAAGGAACAGTGACTGGCAGTGTGGAGAAGACCAAATCCGTGGTCAGTGGCGGCATTAACATAGTCCTAGGAAGTCGGATGATGCAGCTGGTGAGCAGTGGAGTAGAAAATGCGCTCACCAAATCAGAGCTGCTGGTAGACCAGTACCTCCCTCTCACCAAGGATGAACTAGGTAATTGGATTTTTTTTCTTGAAATAATGTTTTACATTTTTTTTTTTTTTTTGTCTCTGCCATGCAGCTTGTGGGCTCTCAGTTCCCCGACCAGGGATTGAGCCCGGGCCATGGCAGTGGAAGCCCAGAATCCTAACCACTAGGCCACCAGGGAACTCCCAATGTTTTATATCTTAAAGCAATCTTTCTAAACAGCTTTATTGAGATATACTTTTATATACCAAAAAATTCACCTTTTTTCATTCTAAATTTACAGTTACATAACCATCATAATCCAGTTATACAATTTCTATCACCCCCAAAGATAAAAGATCCTTCATGCCTGTTGGCAGTCAGTCTCCATCCCCCCACCACCCCCACTGTCTGAGCAACCACTAATCTTTCTGTCCCTATAGTTTTCCTTCTTAAGTCACTCTTAAGTTTCACACTGAGTTGTACGTAGTAAGTCTTGAAACTTCGGGAGAGATTAGCCTAGAGAAATACTTTCTATAAATGGATTGTCCTTAATGGGCTGCTGTATAGAATCATTAAAGATTTAGTGCTCACTCTGTGCCAGGTAAGAAGCTCTAGTGGGAAGAGACCTGTGTAGGTGACATGTGTCACATATAGGGATGTGTTCTGGGCTGCTAAGCCCAGCAGCAGACATGAGGCATCTTGGGAAGAGGGGTGCATGATTGCTAGATGGGTGAGTGGAATCAACAAAGTCAAGATCCAGGTTAGATTCCAGGCCTTGTCACTTAGAGCTGTGATCCTGGACCTTTTTTTTTTTTTGGTCACTTCTATGTAACTTCAGAAAAAGAAGCCAAAAAAGTGGAAGGATTTGATCCTGTTCAGAAGCCAAGTTATTATATCAGACTGGGATCCCTGTCCACCAAGCTCCGCTCATGGGCCTACCAGCAGGCCCTCAGCAGGGTTAAAGAAGCTAAGCAGAAAAGCCAAGAGACCATTTCTCAGCTCCATTCCACTGTCAACCTGGTGAGTACAACTTCCTTTAAAGGTATCTGAAGTGAGTTCATTTATCTCGAGGATTGGGAGTAGACATATCATGAAATGCAAGAATTTTAATCTTACCACATGAACAATCCAATAGAAAAATGGGCAAAGAGTATCCAGAAAACTCGCAGAAAAAAGAAAGTATAAATAGCTGAAATATCAATATATGCAGTGGCATTAATCTTACTCAGAGGGGTCAAATTACTGATTCCGGTTTTGTCCAATGGCACTGGCAAAGTTAGATGCTGTGGGCGATGGTGTAGAGAAAGAGCAGTACTTGTGTTTTTGTACTTCCAGAGGATTCAAGGGGCTCTTGTAGGAAAGTTACAGACACACCTATGCCTGGAGCAGCTTTCCTTCTAGAAACCTATCTTACAGATAAGTATATTTGCTCAGAATTGCAAAAGAGTATAAACAGTGCACATCAACTAATAGGGGACTGATTACATTGATACATCACAAAAGACTACTGTGTAGCCATTAAGGATTACCAAGTTACAGAACAGTATGTATTGTATGGCCATTAGAAACCAGTTTATTCTTGGAAGGGGAAGTAGGTGGCTGGCAACAGGGAAGAGGAAGTTCGAGTTCCTTTCTCTTTTGTAATTTTATATTTTACACGTATTGAATTTCAGTTGCCTTGCCTATGTTAAACTGGAGGTAAATTGGAGACAGTGGTTTAATAATTAAATAAAAGGCGATAAGTACTATGACTGCTTGGTTGACTTACACATATTGATAACAAATAACAATGCTATCAGGGATAGGTCTCCTTAAAAACCAAGAATTTCTGTAAGAGCTGATGTTGGCTGATTTACATCATGGATCTGAGAACAGGCTAACAAGAAGGTCTGACTAGTTTGTTCCTTTGTCTTCTTTCAACGTGTTGTAGATTGAATTTGCCAGGAAGAATGTGCATGATGCCAACCAGAAAATTCAGGGTGCTCAGGATAAGCTCTATCTGTCCTGGCTGGAGTGGAAGAGAAGCATCGGATATGACGATACAGATGAGTCCCACTGTGCTGAGGTGAGACAACTGGGACAGAGTCATCCACTACAGCTTCTGAAGACGTTCTTACTATTAAAACTTCTTATTAGAAACTTACTAATAAGTTTCTTATTATTCCTCTTAGAATACTCTATCAAAAGTTTGAACAATACAGTATACATAGGTTGCCTGTTATGTGACCGAAAAGCAAAAATGTGCAACTTTATCTAACAATTTACAGATAGGCATATTGTCCCTATCAGGATACAACTAATTGAGAAACACGAGCATTGCCCTTACAATGGCTATAGACTAAGTGAATATAGGCATCTTTACTGTCATAGTGGTTTTTTGATAGCATAAATATAGTTGCTATGAGAATACTACATAGGAAGGGTACTAACTCAACCTTGGAGTGAGGATGGGTGAGTCAGATGGTTTGCTGGAAGAGATGAGTGGTAAGCTGAGACCTAAGGGGTGAATAAACTAGGTGAAAAGGCAATAAGGGGATGAATGTTCCAGACAGAAGAAATAGCATATTGTAGCCCTAGAACGTGGTCCTTTGCATTCCAAAAGCTAGTATGCATTTGCCCTTGAAATCAATATTAACTGTTTGTTCATATCATATCTCACTTGAGGAGAGAATATCTAAGTTGCCCTACTAATATGGAGTGTATTTTCCTTCTGTCCGGTCTCCCCTGTTAGGTTTCTTCAGCTTAAGACCATGAACTTTGAAGACTCAGGCACTAGTTCAAATCCACACTCCAGCTGTTAACTGGGGCATGTTATTTCAACTCTAAGCTTATGTTCATGTTTATGAAATGCGAAATAATGCTGCTTCACTCAGGGTTGTTATGAGGATTTTAAAAAGTTAAAGAATCCACATGTGTGGTGGATGTATAACCAGCTGACTGTAAGTGAACTAATTCATACATAGGACTGTTGGATCCACTGCTAATTCTTAAACTTGTCTTATTTGCAGCACATAGAGTCACGTACTCTTGCTATTGCCCGAAACCTGACTCAGCAGCTCCAGACCACATGCCACACCCTCCTGTCCAACATCCAAGGGTTACCACAGAACATCCAAGATCAGGCCAACCACTTGGGGGTGATGGCTGGTGACATCTACTCAGTGTTTCGCAACGTTGCCTCCTTTAAGGAAGTGTCTGACGGCCTCCTCGCTTCCAGCAAGGGGCAGCTGCAGAAAATGAAGGAGTCTTTAGATGATGTGATGGATTATCTTGTTAACAACACACCCCTCAACTGGCTGGTAGGTCCCTTTTATCCTCAGGTGGCTGAGTCTCAGAGTGCTCAGGCCCAAGGTACAGCCAGGAGGCCCGGCAGCCTGAGCGCAACACACATTACACCTGTCCCTGTCAGCAGTGCACAGGGCAGCCAGCCAGATGACCCCTCCTCTTACGTTGAAACCTGCTAGACAACTCTGAAGTGGGAAAGCAGCTATCGAGAAAAAAAGGTCCTCTATTGTAGTCATTGCCAACTGGATTAAGAGCTTTAAAGTTTCTACTTTAACGGATGAGTTCTGTTGTTTACTTGGCTGGAAAGAAAAGAATGATAGACTGTTCAGAGCCTATCCAGAACTCACAAAATGTCCCAGTGCATTTATGGCCTCATTCTGTTGCCACTGTTGCTGTCTGTTTGTATTGAATAAAAACACCTTTATGTGGGCTGTTGTATGAACTGGTGTCTGCTCTGGTTTGGTCTGAGCAGGCCTCAGCACTGGTTTGTCTCACAATGCATGCTTGTGCACCCTGAGTTTTTTATTTTTCATAAAGGAATGCCCCCTTTGAATTCAATAAAATTCACTGCAGAATAGATCACTTTTATGCTGTGTGTTACATGTGCTTTTAGTGTGGCTTTCTTGGAACTGCTTTGCCTGCATGACAGGGTTATTAATACACATGAATTCAAATGGGCTGTTGGGGAATTTGTAATAACATTGGAAGACTAATGTTAAAAATGGAATGTTTGATAACAGGTTTTAAACAAATTAAAAGCTAATGTTCCTGTAAGAATTTTATTAGGTGGTGGTGGTTCCTTTCATTTGCCCATTTACTGGACCCCTGAGAACAGGTTTTTAAACTAGCAGAAGGAGCCACTTATGACTGACTGCCTTGCTGAAGTGAAATCAGAGCTGAGAGGAAGCAGTGACTCTTTGCAGCAGTCTCACGTAAAGATAGCAATATTTCTTGCCAAGGGGCCATCTAACGTGTAAGGAATGAGATTGTTCAGTGTCCAGTCTCAGCTGGACTTAAGGTACCATGTTGTCACATTGGGAGAAATCACTAACCTCAGTTGTGGGTGAAATGCCTTTAGAAGACCACATGAGAATAATTAGAAAAAAAAGACTTCGGACCCCCTGTAGAAAAGGGTTCTTCCTACCTCCTACCTAGGGTGTCCAGACTTCTAATCCCCTTAATGTGGGTTAATTATTTAGGAAATACGGATCTCCTCATGACAAAGCTGCAGTATGCCAAACCTTTTCAAAAAAGCCAGTCTTAGAACTCGTGAAATAGAGCTGCCTGCTTCTACGTGTCCTGCCCTTCAGCAGAACTGAAGTCTAAGTCAAATTTGTCTCCTCTTTCTACCCTGCTTCACCCCTGTCTCCCCATGAAAACGAGGAAGCAGCGTATAACTTTACATGGACTTCTGTGAATAAACTTATCAAAGCTTACTAAGTTAGAGAAATAAATTTTTTCCCCTTGAGGTAGCTCCAGGAATCAGTAAACATGTGAGCTCAGTTGGAGGGACTCCCTGAGATACTTGAAGCTAAGGAACCTCTGGTTTCTGGGACGGTGGACTGTCAATGATTTATGGGCTTCCAGGGTGGAACCAATCCATGCACTGGCCTGCCCATCCCTAGTGACTGGTTTTTCTAGAGACTCTGCCTCTTAAAAAAAATTTTTTTTTATTCGTCCTAATTGGATGTGATCCTGCTGTCATTTGCCTCAAAACTTCAAGGCTGGTATTTTGTGGTTGATTCTAAATGGTTGGAAAATTTATATACTACAGCTGTACACAGACTTTCTTATACTGAACATAAACCTTTGTGTTTCCCCTTCATAAGAGTTATAGTACCTACTGAATTGCTTACGAAAAAGAGACTGTTCTCAAAGCTGTTCTTCATGAGCGAGACAGAATATAAAGAGACCTTAGTTTCTAGAAGAATACCACTGCCCTTGGTTTTGTCTGTCTGACTCTGTGTCTCAAGTTTGTGCCTACACGCATTTCATTTTGTTGTCAACATGTCTCAGAATTTGTGGTGTCCTCGTTTTATTGTTGCATAAACTGGCAGTTTTAGTTTAACAAACTTTTTCCCAAAGAGGACAATTATTTAGAGGGGAAAAAAGCTGACTAAGCCTAGCACAGTCTATAATTACGGCAGGTTCTTGAATATTTGGCTACATGAAGCCTGGCATAGTGTGCCTGAGTGTACAAACCTACTTCTTTCCTTTGCATGTAATTATAATGTGAACTTTCTAATTAGTTCTGGGCAAAAAAAGGAACATGGTATATATTAGCCATTAATGTCTTAGCCTTAGTTTTATCATCTGTAAAGTAAAATTAGTGATGTTTTTCAACAGATGGAAGTGAAGTGTTTGAGGATGGGGTGTCTTTCTATTTTGCACTAGTCATGAGGATACCTTCTGTGGGACAGTGACACATAGTGTTTTTAACTGGCCAGTTCCAGAGTGAGTAGTGAGTATATAATATCAGATCATGATTGGGAAAATATATCCACTTTGATAAGGCATGATAGATATTGAAGGAATAATGAAGTGAAACAGGAAAAACTGAAATTTGGTTTACCTGAGATATCTCTTTTAGAGTATCATTTAGCTCATGGAGATGACTGGTGAGGGAAGGAGGAATAAGGAGAAGGATAGATATTTGTGCACAGATCTAAGAAATGGCATCTAAATGATGCCTGGGGGAGCAGGTGGGGGATGGAAAGGAGGACTCTTGCCAGCCTGACCTTCCTGGGCTCTCGTGGACTTGAGACTGGGCCAGCTGGGCCTCAGTCCTGATCCAGCTCCAGGAGTGACGTAGCACAGAGGCCTGCATGGGTGATGGTCTTGTGAGATGTCCCTGCCTTATAAACCAAGGTATTTGTTGCTTGTATCTCAAAGGGCAATACCTTCATGCTGTAAGTGTCCACCTTCCCCAAAGATATCCTATAATGTAGGATATCCTATCATATTTTCACAGTTGCTATTTAGTAAGGAAAAGATGCTGGATAATTCCACTGTTGGATGTCTAAGTTCCCAGGCTATCCTGGAGCAGCCTACTTCATCTGAAAGATGGAGAAACTGGAAAGGAAATAGTATCGGACTATTGGCAGAGAAGGAGAAGAATAAGAAGTCATATCAGGCTTGAGGTCAACTTAGACCAAAGAAAGATGTTTTATGGTATCTTTCCTGTTCCCCTTGCTTACCTTTTGAGATTCTGATGCCATACCCTCATGTTTGAGAAGCTACCAATTGCTAGAAGAAAGTGTGTCAACTGGACCCTTACTGGGATAGGTTCAGGTCGTATTTTTAGGGCTGGTTGGGGTTGAGGCCTTCTTGTTCACTATCCAGGGGTTGCTGAGCAGAGGCTGGGTGCTCAAGTGGAAAAGGCAGACTAGGAATATCACACCCTCAATTGATGATAAGGTAGTAAGAGGCAGGCAGCCCATGGCCCTGTTGAATTTGACAGGTGAGATTGCTGATTAACACAACGCATCTTTAGTTGTTAAGATTGTCAGGAAGATGGCTAAGTGGAATGATAGGGTGGCAGTGTGAAAGCACAGTGTTTGGGGGAGGGGAGACAATTGCCTGGGATTTCTCCTCCATGCTTAACTTGGTTAAACTGGGCCTACAGATTAGAGAGAAATGGGATATAATGAAAGGTTTTAAGTCTCACAGAGGAGCCTCGTCTTGTTGTAGAATAGACCTAGGTTGTTTAGTTTGGTACAGATTTTATGAAAGTGCTGTTTGAGAGAGCCATATTAACGACATGAGAGCCATATCATAATATCTATGTTTTTGGCTAACACTGAAAAAAATGTTTTCTAGAATTTAAGAAAGTGAGGAAGGTAGTAGATAGTGTTGTTAATTGATATTTTACAGGAGTAATGAATAGTTTAAATGGTGCTTTTGTGTAAATGTCAGTGATGAAGAAATGGTTACCATGTAAATTATTTTTTCATTTCTCTTGGGTATATACCTAGGAGTAGAATTACTAGTGGGTCATATGGTCACTCTATGTTTAATTGTTTGAGGAACTGCCAGACTGTTTTCCGAAGTGGCTGCACCATCTTACTTTCCCACCAGTAGTACATGAGGGTTTTGATTTCTCCATATCCTCGCCTACACCTGTTATCTGACTTTTTGATTCTAGCCGACCATTTTTTTTCTTTATTTTTTTCTAGCCAACCAGTTAAATTATAACTTAGCATTAATAGGAGTAGATGTTGAATAGTATGAATCAAGCACTTTTCCCTTTTTGTTGTCTACTCAGGTTAGAGCACAGGACAACTCAGTAAGGAGGTAGCTAATGTATCTATCAGACTGACTCCCTTGTATGAAATGGCCCTAGTGAGCTCTCAGCATGGATAAAACCATGCCGTCTGTCAGTGAGCATTCCTCTGCCCTCTTTATCTATGCCAGGGATTATCAACTGGGGACACTGATGAAATGCAGATTCCTGGGTTCCACCCCTACAGAATCTGGTTAGTAGGTCTGGAGGTAGTACCAGGCATCTGCACTTTAAAAAAGCATCGCTTAAAAAAAAAGAAAAAAAAGACATCCTAGGTGATTCTAATGCAGGTGGTCCAACGATCATACTTTCAGAAATGAAGGAAACAGGAAACAAATGATTTTAATCTGAAACAAAGATAGGGCTAGGGTTACCAACAGTCCTACTCTTTCCAAACAAGAAATCTGGTGTGGGCTCCATAAAATGTCTTACTTTAAAAAGAGCTGCACGACTTCCCTGGTGGCACAGTGGTTAAGACTCTGCACTCCCAAGGCAGGGGGCCTGGGTTTGATCCCTGGCCAGGGAACTAGATCCCACATGCATGGTGCAACTTGCATGCCACAACTAAGGATCCCACATGCTGCAACTAAGGAGCCCACGTGCTGCAACTAAGGAGCCCGCCTGCCACAACTAAGACCTGACGCAACCAAAATAAATAAATTAATTAATAAATTTAAAAAAAAGAGCTACTCTTAATTTACTTTAGTTAACAAGACCCTTGGGAATTCCCTGGTGGTCCAGTGGTTAGGACTCTGCACTTTCACTGCTGAGCCTGGTCAGGGAGCTAAGATCCCACAAGCCACGCAATGTGGCCCAAAAAAAATAATAATAAAAACAAAATTTAACAAGACCCTTGGTGTAGACTCCATAAAATGTCATTTTAGAAAGACCTACTCTAATTTACCTTAATTTTAAAAATTTTGTATTGAAGTATAGTTTACAATATTAGTTTCAGGTGTACAACATAGTGATTCGAAGTTTTTGTACATTACACACCATACAAAGTTATTATAAAACATTGACTATATTCCCTGTGATGTACATTATATCCCTGTGACTTATTTATTTTATAACTGCTAGTTTGTACCTCTTAATCCCCTTCATCCCTCTCCCCTCTGGCAACCACTGGTTTGTTCTCTTTATCTGTTTCTGTTTTGTTACATTTGTTCATTTATTTTATAGATTCTACATATAAGTGATATCATGCAGTATTTGTCTTTCTCTGTCTGACTTACTTCACTTAGCATAATACCCTCCAGGTCTATCCATGTTGTTGCAGATGGCAAGATTTCATACTTCTTTTTTATGGCTAATATTCCATTGTGTGTGTGTGTGTGTCTATCCATTCATCTGTTGATGGGCACTTAGGTCGCTTCCATATCTTGGCTATTGTAAATAATGCTGCTATGAACATTGGGATGCATATATATTTTCATTTTATTCAGATAAATACCCAGAGGTGGAATTTCAGGATGTATGGTAGTTCAATTGTTAATTAAAAAAAAATATTTATTTATTTGGCCACGTTGG
Organism: Lagenorhynchus albirostris; assembly: GCF_949774975.1. NCBI lineage: Eukaryota > Metazoa > Chordata > Mammalia > Artiodactyla > Delphinidae > Lagenorhynchus > Lagenorhynchus albirostris. The sequence goes on along the minus strand of NC_083101.1, from coordinate 68,216,074 downwards.
GTCTTAGTTGCGGCAGGCGGGATCTTCCTTGCAGCATGTGGGATCTTTTTAGTTGTGGCATGTAGGATCTAGTTCCCTGACTAGGGATCGAACCCAGGCCCCTGCATTGGGAGCAAGGAGTCTTAACCACTGGACCATGAGGAGAGTCCCTAATTGTTAATTTTTTGAGTAATCTCCATACTGTTTTCCATAGTGGCTGCACCAGTTTACATTCTCTTCAACAGGGCATGAGGGGTCCCTTTTCTTCACATCTTTGCCAACACTTGTTATTTTTTGTCTTTTTGATGATAACTATTCTGACAGGTGTGAAGTGATACCTCATTGTGGTTTTTCTTTTTAATAAATTTATTTCTTTTTAATTTATTTTATTTTTGGCTGCACTGGGCCTTCGTTGCTGCCAGCAGGCTTTCTCTAATTGCAGCGAGCAGGGGCTACTCTTCCCCTTGCGGTGCGCAGGCTTCTCATTGTGGTGGCTTCTCTTGTTGCAGAGCACAGGCTCCAGGCGTGCGGGCTTCAGTAGTTGTGGCATGCTGGCTCAGTAGTTGTGGCTCGTGGGCTCTAGAGCACAGGCTCAGTAGTTGTGGCGCACGGGCTTAGTTGCTCTGCGGCATGTGGGATCTTCCCAGACCAGGGCTCGATGCCGTGTCCCCTGCATTGACAGGCAGATTCTTAACCACTGCGCCAGCAGGGAAGCTCTCTCATTGTGGTTTTGATTTGCATTTCTCTGATGGTTAATGATGTTGAGCACTTTTTCCTACACCTGTTGGCCATCTGTATGTCTTTGGGAAAATGCCAATTCAGGGCCTCTGCCCATTTCTTAATTGGATTTTTGGCTTTTTGATATTGAGTTACTGTCTGAGTTTTTCCTGTATTTTGGATATTAACCCCTATGGGACATATCATTTGTAAGTATCTTCTCCCATTCAGCAGGTTGCCTTTTCATTTTGTTGAAGGTTTCCTTCACTGTGCAGAAGCTTTTTAGTTTGATTTGGTCCCATTTATTTTTGCTTTTGTTGTCCTTGCCTGAGGAGACAGATAAAAAAATATATATATTACTGAGACTAATGTCAAGGAGTGTGTATTGCCTATGTTTTCTTCTGGGAGTTTTATGCAAATTAGAAAATGGCACCTTATCCTCAACACTTGTAGTGCCACCTTCTGGAAAATTGTCATAATAAATACAGGAATCAGTGAAGTTTATGAATGAGTGGTGCCCCCTTATGGTTGTATGGTGAACAACCTGCAAAAATTATGCAACTCCCTGGAACCCTGGCATGGTCACTTGGTTTTCTTGAAAAGAGTGTCCTTGCAGGGAGGGACTATGGTTATTTCAGCAAGCATGTGATTCTGAGTTTGGCCTCAGAATGCCTCATGGGCATTCTTAGCAAGAGACTCCTTACACTCTTTCTTTGATGGTCCAAACTATTGTTGTTTATGTCAATGGAAAAGGAATTTATCTTACAAATCTGTGAAGTGATTTCTCTTGTGCCACATTTCTAAAAACCCTATGAAGATGGTCAGGCACAACCACTACATTTTAAATTAAACTCACCACGGAAACTTGATAGACTGTGGCTACTTCTTAGCTGCTCCACCCTCCCCTATTTCCTTCCCAGCCCCCCAAATAGGTTTTGGTGATGGTCCTGAATAATGAAAATTATATACTCTGATTCATTCTGGATATATGGAAGATGAATTATCCATATGGCTCTCCTAAATCATCTCAAGGACTAGAGCTACATTTTTGATGGTTGGTGAGGCTTTTTTCCTAAATCCTAAGTGTGGAATCTCCAATCTTCTGCAAAGAACTCTACTTTACGCCAGTAGTTACCTGATCTATAGGCGATTTTGGAGGTTTGTGTGTGTAAGAGGGTGGTATTTAAGAAACTGAAGAGAATGAAATTTATTGAGCACCTTTTACAAGCTAGGCGTATACTATCTTTACTCCTCATTTGCAATGCAATCAATTTGGTATTTTCCTCACTTGACAGGTGAGGAAACGGAGGTTGAAAAGAGTTAAGTAGAAGAGTGGGGATTTAGTCCAATGTCTTACTGATGTCAAAGTGCTTATTTTTTCCTTTCTAGCCACTGATAGGAGACAACTGCTGCTTGCTTCCTTATCTGGGATCCAGAAAATCCCTCTCTCTATATCTTCTTGTGTTATAGCTTCCTGTTCTATTTTACATTTATTAAAAACAGAGTGATAATGGATGTTAAAATATACATTTAATAGAAATAGATCCGAACAGAGAGCTAAGCAAGGTACATCTTTTAACTTAAAAAGGCTAAAATTGCAATAGTTGACTTGCCTGGGTAATGCCCTGAATCAATTTATATAAGCAGTGTTGGCTTTTGTGGATGTCAGATTGGGTATAATCTTTGAAAAGTGAACATTCATGAAGATCTAGAATGTAGGTTGATCTCCCCAAATAGAAAGCTCAGGAATAAATAGTGGAAGTGTTTACCTCAGACCAGACAGTCCTCTGAGCTCCTGAGTTCTTACGGAAAAGTGCAATAACGGCCACAAACAGCCAGGTAAGGGGCCCAAGAAAAAGCAAGATTCTCGCTTCGTGTTTTGTTTTGTTTTTTAACTGTTTTTAAAAATTGTGGTCAAATATACATACCATCAAGGGTACCATTTTAGCCATCTTCTTAAGCGTACATTTGTAGTGTTGTGCAGCCATCACCACTATCCATTTCCAGAACTTTATTAGCATCCCAAGCATAAACCCATTAGACAATAATTCCTCATTTTCCCTTCTGTCTATTTTTCGATGGATATTTTTTGTTGTTGTTACTGTTAGTTTTTTTGCCTCTATCAGGTAATCAGCTAATTTTTTCCTCTGCTATCAAGATTCAGCCTTCAGTAACTTGTTATACCTTACTAATTTTCTGCTTCTAATCTTCTGTTGGTTAAGAAATATTACTTGGCTTATCAAAATGGTATGCAAAGTAACGGTTAATAGAACTTCTTATCCCTAAAAGCCTTTCCTATGCAGAGAAGAGCTAGGGCTTTGTGATGGCTCTTTCAACTATTCAAAGACCTTTTTGCTTCCTTAGTTCCTAGACACTTCCCAAAGGGTTTATAGGATGGAAAATCAAACTTATGGAAAAGAGGAGTATTATTGGTTTTAAGAGAATAATAGATAAATAGACAGATGAATAACCAGAAATGCTTTATAGCTTGTAGTTTCAAAAGCTTTCATATAATTCCTTCTACCACTAGTTGGTTTCCTTTTAAAGAGAAGTTTCCTTAGTGCTTTTATAATATGAGTGAATTGTGGAAATAAGACTATAAACATATCGAAGACAGCATAGTTATGGACAAAGTGAGGTTCATGCACATGCAGTAATTTATGTTTCTAAGAGCTCACCTGGACTTGACAACTCACTTCATTAGTGTTTGTTTTAATATCCAAGATTCTTCTTTTACAGGTACTAGATTTCAGTGTCACAGACTTGACATCTGAGACTGATGAAATTCCAGATATTATAGCTTTGGAAGAGGAGGATGGACCAAGTCATTCACATGCCAATTGCCCTCAGCCTTCTCAGGGCAAAATGTTGAATAACTAATAAGAAAAATCTCCTTTTGCTGAATACACAGTTTGTGTCACATTAAATTTCATGTTTGCTCATGTGTTTATTCCTGTGGCTTTGGGGATTAATCTATTGGGAGTTAATCTGTTTTTTGGCTACTTGGTCTTAATTGGTAATGAAACTCTGATTGACCCAAACTTCTGTAAAAGAGTCTCGTTCTGCATCATATATTATTTTATATAATTCTTCAAAGTTTAATCTTTGAAATGCCTATAATAAAAATGGGCTTATAATCTTGAATCAGAGTGTTTTTTTTAAACACTGATATAGTGGACTTCTTTTTTCCTCCCAGGATTCATTCCTGTTTCTTCTGGTAACAGCACCTTTATGTTTTTTTTGGGGATGTGGTCTCAGTGCATCTGCTAGTCAAGGTCTTTTTGCTTTCCCCTGGCCTAGGGGGTAGGCATATGACTAAAAAACAGGTCACTTGGGAGGAAGCATATCATGATGGGTAAAGGTTCAGACTCTGGATTCCAATCTTGGCTCTTCTACTTTCTAGTTATGTTACTTTAAACAAATAACTTAGTTTCTCTGTACCTCAATTTCCTCATCTGTAAAATAAGGATAATAGTAGGTTTGTTATGAAGAATAAATAAACATTTATAAAATCTTAGAGCAATGCCTGGCACAGAACAACATTAAATAAGTATTAGTTAAATAAATTGTAGAAACAATGGCCAAACCAGTATTGAGGAGCACCCCCAGTGTCCAGATTGTAATTCTTTTTCATTTGTCAGAAAGAGGTATTGTAATACCTTTTCCCACTAAAAGAAATCAGTGCTTCTTGGAGAAATGGCTGATTCCAGGTGTGAGGCAGGAAATGTACAAAATGAGCCTTGAACTTCTTGCTATTTCAGATAGAAAAGAAGCTGATTTATTGGGAGAGTTTCCATTAATTGGTTCCATTAATTGGAAGAGGTTCCAATTAACTAAGGATGGGACAATCTGAACTTCAATAGGGATAATAATTGCAATAGATTGAACCCCATCAAATATGAACCCCATCAAAATCTAAATATATCTCTATCTATATAAACAACCTAATTGGTCACTTTCAGGGGATGATAGCAAACCAATTATTATCTTGAAAACTGGTAAATAAAATGAAAGAATCGGGACTTCCCTGGTGGTGCAGTGGTTGAGACTCCGCACTCCCAATGCAGGGGGCCCGTGTTCATTCCTTGGTCCAGGAACTAGATCCCACATGCATGCCACAACTAAGAGTTTGCATGCTGCAACTAAGGGTTCGCATGCCACAACTAAGGGGCCCTCGAGCTGCAACTAAGGAGTCCACCTGCTGCAACTAAGACCTGATGCAACCAAATAAATAAATAAATAAATAAACAAATATATAAAAAAAGAAAAGATTAGGGCTGGAGGTACAGTTTAAAAAAAAATAAAATGAAAGAATCAAGAATTTATCCTTTTTGGGAATTCCCTGGCAGTCCAGTGGTTAGGACTCTGTACTTCCACTGCAGGGGGTGCAGGTTCCAGGAACTAGGATCCTGCAAGCCGCACATGGTGTGGCAAAAAAAATTAAAAAAGAATTTATCCTTCTTTATGTCTTCATCACTAGGTAAACAAATAGTAAATGAGGAAAAATCTCTCTCATAAAAGTATTCCTTCTGACAAATGAAAAAGACATGATATCTTAGTCAGTTAGGACTGCTATAACCAATTACCTTAGACTGAGTGGTTTAAACAACAAACATTTATTTCTCACAGTTCTGGAGGCTGGAAGTCTGAGATCAGGGTGCCGGCAGAGTCAGGTTTTGGTGAGGGCCCCCTTCTGGGTTGCAGAGAGTTGACTTCTCTTTGTATCATCACATGGTGAAAAGAGCAGAGAGAGGAAGCAAACCCTCTTGTGACTCTTATAGTTCTATGCATGAGGGCTTCACCCTTATGACTGCATCTAATCCTAATTACCTCCCAAAGACCCAACCTTCTAATACCATCACATTGAGCAATAGGGTTTCAACATATGAATTTGGCGGGGGGGGGGACACAAACATTCAGCCCATAACAAATGACAAATGAGAATTTCAACATTTTGCAATCACCTGTGAATAATGGATCTAAGCACTTAGCATTATTGCTTGTCAATGGCATAAACAGAGATATTACATATTTCCTGATGAAAAAGCATATACCAACCATCATCTAATCTTGCCAAAGTGATCATACATGAGTCCAATCAATCCTCTGGATCCAGGTGCCAATTTGAACAAAGTACAGAGGACAGGGACAGTGGAACATGTTGAACTGTACCATGAGGATGCAATCAGTGAAACCCAGACTAGGGGATATTATTCAGGTCAAATAGCCCTGGTTCTTCAACAGATTAATTGTAAGAAAAAGGGGAGGGGGAATGAGAAAAATGTGTAATTAAATTATATTATTAAAAACAAACAAAAAGATACATGCACTCCAATGTTTATTGCAACACTATTTACAGTAGCCAGGACATGGAAGCAACCTAAATGTCCATCAACAGAGGAATGGATAAAGAAAATATGGTACTTGGGGCTTCCCTGGTGGCGCAGTGGTTGGGAGTCCGCCTGCCAATGCAAGGGACACGGGTTCGAGCCCTGGTCTGGGAGGATCCCACATGCTGCAGAGCGGCTGGGCCTATGTGCCACGTCTACTGAGCCTGTGCTCTAGAGCCTGCGTGCCCCAACTGCTGAGGCCCACGCACCTGGAGCCTGTGCTCCACAATGGGAGAAGCCACCGCAGTGAGAAGCCCGCACACTGCAACAGAGAGTAGCCCCCGCTCATCACAACTAAAGAATAGACCACGTGCAGGAATTAGGACCCAAAATAACCAAAAATAAATAAATAAATTTTTTAAAAAAATAAGATATGGTACATATATACAATGGAATATTACTCAGCCATAAAAAAGAACAAAATAATGCCTTTTGCAGCAACATGGATGGACCTAGAGATTGTCATACTGAGTGAAGTAAGTCAGACACAGAAAGACAAATATCATATGATATCGCTTATATGTGGTATCTAAAAAGAAGGGTACAAATGCACTTATTTACAAAACAGAAGTAGAATCACGGATGTAGAAAACTTATGTTTACCACGGGTCGTGGGGAGGGCTAAATTGGGGGATTGGGATTGACATATAGACACTACTATATATAAACTAGATAACTAATAAGAACCTGTTGTACAGCACAGGGAACCCTATTCAATACTCTGTAATGGCCTAAATGAGAAAAGAGTTTAAAAAAAGTGGCTACATGTATGTGTATAACGGAATCATTTTGTGTGTATAACCATGTGTGTATAATCATGTGTATAACCTGAAACTAACACAACATTGTGAATCAACTATACTCCAATAAAAACTTAAAACAAACAAACAAACCCAGGAAAGACTAAAAAAAAAAAAAAAAGAGGCAAGACCAAAAAAAAAAAAAAGCAAGACTAAACTATAGTGTCTAGGGAAGCATACTTGGGTGGTCAAACTACAAGACAATGCAAGGAAGTTGTTATTATTATCTTTTAAATATAAATTTATTTATTTATTTATTTATTTATTTTTGGCTGTGTTGGGTCTTCATTGCTGTGCATGGGCTTTCTCTAGCTGCAGTGAGTAAGGGCTACACTTCATTGCAGTGTGCGGGCTTCTCATTGCGGTGATTTCATTTGTTGCGGAGCATGAGCTCTAGGCGCATGGGCTTCAGTAGTTGTGATGTGCAGGCTTCAGTAGTTGTGGCACGTGGGCTCAGTAGTTGTGGCTTGCGGGCTCTAGAGCTCAGGCTCAGTAGTTGTGGCGCATGGGCTTCGTTGCTCTGCGGCATGTGGGATCTTCCTGGACAAGGGATCAAACCCGTGTTCCCTTCATTGACAGGCAGATTCTTAACCACTGTGCCACCAGGGAAGTCCCGGAAGTTATTATTATAAAAGTGAGGATGGTGGTTATCTTTCGGGAAAAGAGAGGTTTCTGGAATGGATGGAGAACTTTTATTTCTTGTTCTGGGTGATAGTTATGATGATGTTCACTTATAATGATACATTAAGCTATTTTTAAAAAGTAAATTGGAGTGCCTAGGGTATAAATCTTGAGTCGAGTGGCACATGGGCCTGCTGTTTCCTGAGCCTTATTATCTGGCCTTTCCGTTCTTTATTGATGCTATTCAGGACAGTTTTGCTGTCAGTTTTGCAAGTCAGTTTTGCTGCTTGCAATCAAAGAATGCTAATTGATTCAAGTGGCTTTGGAAAGTTACCACTAGCAGTAAGGTGGATATAGACAACTTTTTGGAGAAGTTTTGCTATGAAGAGAAATGGACTGATAGCTAGAAAGGCATTGGGGTCAAAGGATTTTTTTTTTAATGATGGAAGATATTACATCATGTTTATATACTGATGGGAAGAACTGATGATGCTGCAGGAGAGAGTAGAGGACAAATGCTGGAGCAAACTCCTTGTGTGTGAGAAAGGGAATACAGTCCATCGAATGTGTGAGAGGACTGGTCTTAGGTAGGCACACCCTGATTCACCCCGATTAACGAAAGACAAGGAAGACTATATGGGCAAAGATATAGGCAGGTTGGTAAACTGTTGGTGGAGGTTCTTTTTTGGAAGCATCTATCAATTAAGAACAAAGGACATCATTGAGAGTGAGGAGGAAGAAGTGGGTATTGGAAGTTTAAAGGAGGGAAGAATATACATGTAATTGTAAGGAGAGTGAGATTTGGGGGAAATAGTAGGGTGGAGAGGGCAGGCCTAAGAGTCTACTTCAGTTGTCATGAATTTTGGGTAATGCCAGGCATCATAATTGCATTTAGCTGCTAAGCTGCAGGTACGGAGTAGACAGAGAATTGATATAATAGCCATTTGGATTCTGCCAGATAAATCTGGCAAAGACAGAAAGCGGCCAGGGTGCTCAAAAGAGTTCGAGGAACTGAGAGGCCAGGGCATTGGAAAGATTACCTACATGGATACTGAAATCATCAAAAATTATTCCAGGAGTAATGTTGGGAGAGACAGAGAATTAAGGGCTAAATCTCAGAATGAGGTCCAGCAACCTGGAGATCTTACACTTGACCTCCACAAGGAAGACTTGTGGGTGATAGCATACTTATCAAATGAGCTGGTGGTTTTAGTGTGGCAATAATTGCGTAAAGTGTTAATGAGAAATAAGTAGGCTATCCTCCCCATTTCCAGGTTCTGCTGTATATGGCATGTGGAGGAGAAAGTAGTCATCAATTGACAGGGTTGCAGGGGAAAGGTGTATGCGTAGGGGAGAGCCAGATTTCTTAGAGCAAGGAGATGAAAGGAACATTCATCACTTGAGGGCAAACAAGATTTTACTAATAATAGATCCCAGGCTCAGAAGTTACGCGACTTGCTCAGGGTTACACATGTAGTGAGAACAGCTGAGGAAATCCAATGCTTTTCTACTACAGTGAACAGCTTATGGTTTTTATCTGACGCAATAGGCATATACGAGAAAAGGAACTACAAAGATAAGAAAAAAAGGATCAGAAAACGCGAAGCCGCAAGACGCCAGCAAAACCCCAAGACGCCAGCAAAACCCCGCAATCACGAGGAACTTCGCCAGCCCCGCAATGCCTTGTGGGTCTTGTATGCTCTCGGCTGGTCTTAACCGGAAAAGACCGAGGCAAGGGTGCATTGCATGGCGGGAGACGGTCCTCTAAAGAAGCCCCTCCTCCTCCGGAAGCCGGGTAGCGCCGGCGCAAACCGTTCTTCTGGAGGCGCGGACGCTTCTTTTGTGGTGACTTCGCTTAGGCCGCTGTGCCGTACAACCGGTAGAGGCTCTGTTTCCCTGAAACTTTAGAGTCTCAGGCCATTTGAGGCATTTGAGGCCATTTGAGGCGAAATGGTTCCGGACGAGAGAGGATCAGGCGGTGGCAATACAGGGGCCGCCGCCATCTCAGGCTGCCCGTAGGGAAAAAGCCTGAGGGGCCCTCGCAGTCGTTGGAGCCTGCGCTTTCTTCCTTTGCTGGGCCCTGCCTACTGCGAAGATGAGTTCGGCCTGGGTCCCTTCTTTCGAGAAGGAGCATCTCTGGATGTATCTGCAGGCGCTCGGCTTCGAGCCGGGCTCGGCGACCGTAGCCGGTGGAAAGATCGTGTCGCACACGCACCTCGGAGTGTAAGGAGGCCGGGGCCGACGGGGCGGGGGAGTCTGAGCCTGGCCGTGCTGGCGTGACCCGCCTTGTTGCGGACCTCGTAGGTTGATGAATTAAGTAGTCGGTTACTGGGGCCCGGCACTGGCTGCAGAGTTCCTGCTTCCAGTGGCAGCCAGCCTGGTGGCAGGAGACTGTCTGTTATGGGACCTTGCCGGGAGCTCCTTGTAGGGGAGTAGAGTCTGCAGTTGGGGCGAAACTGAAGGGGCGGCTTATTCCTGCGTTGGTAGTGAAGCTGGGTGGTCTGTGAAGTCGAGGGAGAGGTGGCGGTTTGGTAACGGAGGGACTTGGGAACGCCTTCCGTTAGGTGCAAACGCCTTTAGGACTCGAGGGAGACTTTCAAGGTAGTTGATCTTTAGTTTATAATTTTCACTAACTGAAATAGCAGGCTGAAGCCTGCCACAGTTAGCAAAAAACTAGTAGAGAGTGGTATTAAGATGAAAAGTGAAAAAAAGCCCCTTCCTGCCTTGCTACAGATGTTACAGATCTCATCATAAAACTTAATGCTTGGGCTTCCCTGGTGGCGCAGTGGTTGAGAGTCCGCCTGCCGATGCAGGGGATGTGGGTTCGTGCCCCGGTCCGGTCCGGGAAGATCCCACATGCCGCGGAGCGGCTGGGCCCGTGAGCCATGGCCGCCGAGCCTGCGCGTCCGGAGCCTGTGCTCCGCAACGGGAGAGGCCACAACAGTGAGAGGCCCGCGTACCGGAAAAAAACAAAAAACTTAATGCTTTGTTTATATTTCTATGTCTTAACTTATCAACTTTAGACAGTCTCTATTATTTTGGCCACTATAGGCCAAGGAAAATTTGGGATACATAGGCTATCTCCTGTTCTCAATCTTCTTGACTTTTGTAATTACGTTATTTCCGTTTTTCTTCTGGCGGTATTTAAATGATGTGCTTAGACCTCTGTTTCTTGGTGTATCAATCTCAAAAGTATCTCTGGATTCCCCACGATGTAATTTCACAGTGAAGGCTGCTATTTATACGATAATTAGCGCACCTACACTTACCTACCCTCTGCCTTCTCCCTCTTGACTTTTTTCAGCTGTATTAGAACTGTTTTACTGTCAAGGTTTAGAGCTGTAATTAAGTTTTGTTTGGTAACTGTTTGGAAGTTACTACTATTTATATGTAGAAAGGTTTTGTCTAGAAGTCTAGTCTAAAAATTGACAACCAGTGGGTAGCATTTTTCAGGTTATGATTATATATTAATAAATGTGCCACCTATCTCACATGATTTGATGCCCCACCATATGGCAGAAAAACTTAAAGCTTCTCCCAGGCCTCCACTGAGGATGGTTCCCATTGCCACTGCATCCTCTCTATTGTTTTGGCAATCTTAGTTTTCTCTGCTCTGGCTTATTCAATTGCAGTCTTCTTTCTGCCTTTGAAAATTAAATAAAATCTGCCAAGTTCTGGTTCAGTGATGATAGTTTTTTTTTTAAACATTGTTATAGATTCACTGCCCCCCTCCCATGTCTTTAGAGTTGTCTCGGTTAGTGGGAGGGATATACTAAAACAGATGTCCCCTTTAAAATGCTTTAAGCAAGAATGTGGCATCAAATTTACTTCAAAATTAAAACATTTTTTTGATTCACTTATGTTTACATATGTTAGAATTCATTCTTTTTGGTGTGCAGTTGTATGTGTTTCTAGTTTCTGTGAGCATGTAATTGTGTAGCCACTTTTCTTATAAAGTTAAATGTACATTTAACATATGATCCAGCAATTCCATTCCTAGGCATCTGCCCAAAAGATTTGCATTTTGGAAAAATCATTCTGGTTGCATTACAGAGAATGGATTAGAGGGGGAATCAGGGCTTTGCAGTTAGGTAGACATAAACTAAGGAGTCAGTGGGAATGGAAAGGAAAGGTGATTCATTCATTTGTAGGTTTTTTTTTTGCTTGGAAGGTGATTCACTTTTATTTATTTTGCCAGTGAATGTGTAAGAGCAACATATACATTCTTTTGTCATCTATTTAGGAAAAATTTTGAAAGCTGAAGGATAATGTCGAGCCATATTCACTATGAGATATAAGCCTAAACAAAGTTTCTATTCCAAGGAAGAAAAAAAAATCCAGTTTTCCCAAAGGAAAACTTTGTCTGCTTTCCTTACATTGAAATGCAAGTATTGCTGAAAACCAGTTTTTAATCCTCCACCTGACACACGGCCTGAAGTGTAATTAGCTAAGTGTGCAAGAGGGGGTTATTTTGTTAGGGTCCAAGATGTGTCTTTATCACACATCATTGTGTTTGTTTATTTATTTATTTTGGCTGCGTTGGGTCTTTGTTGCTGCGCGCAGGCTTTCTCTAGTTGTGGTGTGCGGGTATCTCATTGCAGCGACCTCTCTTGTTGCAGAGCCTGGGCTCTAGGCACGCGGGCTTCAGTAGTTGTGGCACACGGGCTCAGTAGTTGTGGCTCGTGGGCTCTAGAGCGCAGGCTCAGTAGTTGTGATGCACGGGCTTAGTTGCTCTGCGGCATGTGGGATCTTCCTGGACCAGGGCTCGAACCCATGTCCCCTGCATTGGCAGGCGGATTCTTAACCACTGTGCCACCAGGGAAGTCCCGCAATGTGCTTTTTACAAGCAGACTTGTGGACCATGACTAAAGGACATGTACAGATTCCAGTTCAATACATGACAAGGCATTTAAGGGGCTGCCAATAGAGCTGACTTTTTGATTATTCTAGAAAGTAGAGACTCATCAACGAACACAGTAATCCCACTCTGCAAAGCTGGAGGCTGGCTAAAAGGAGCATTCCCACCAGACTTTCTGTGCCATAGCAAAGGAGATGCAGAGTCTGTAGCTGGGTACACTAAGACATTGTTAGACCTACTGTACAACTGTGCACTTCATAAGAGGGTAAAATTGCAGTAGTAAATTGTCTAACATTTTTCTGAGGTTATATTCCATAAGCTTAAAATTCAGATGTACTTATTTAAAGCATTCAAAACATTGGATTCTAAGAATGTTTATGCATAAGGTTAATATCTGCCCTATAGAGATTTATATATTTCTGCACAAATACCTCCAATTTATCTGAATGCATCGGTTTTGGACCAGCAGCTCCTGGCATTGGGAGAGCTGGGTTTCCAGAAATCAGCACAGGTACATTTGGTAAAAGTTTGGCAGGGACCAGGCCCATCCCAGGATGAGGTAAGTAGGGATTGAAAGCCATGGCAGGATTAGCTTCCAGGGATGGAGTCACAGGAAAAGAAGTAAGTGATGACATTTGAGCATTTTGGAGCATAAACTGCATCTGCTGGGTGAACATGGCTGCAGCAGTCTTTTGTTGAATCAGATTGTTCCGTCCATTAATTTCCAGCTGCATTTTTAAATGTGGAGGAGGGTGAAGGTACTTGCAGTTCTCTCTAGCACACCGACCCTTAAGGTCATAAGCAGCCCCCTCCATGGAATCAGCCCAGGCTCTACTAGGCCTTCAGTTGCCCGAAGCAAAGCAGAAGGCACTCTCAGCCCCCCATTCATTTGTTTATTCAACAGATATTAATTGAACACAGTATTGGACCTGGGTATACAGTGGTGAACAGAGCAAACGTGAACTTTTCCCTTATAAAATTTCAGTCCAGTGGGTGAGCAAACCTTTAACAAATATCTTTTTAAAAATTAGAAGTGTTGAAGAGAACAGGATACTCTATGAAGAAAATAGCAGGTTTGAGAGATGATAAGGAGGTAGGAACTTCATTTGTATTTGTTGAGGAATAGAAACATTCCAAGGATAAAACAGTTGTTTGACAAAAGGATAAGCATGGGAATTTTAATGTTAACTCTTTTTTCCAACTCAAAGCTTATTTCAGGAAAATAGCTTTATGTGTTCACGGGAGTACTCAGATCTATTTGTCATGTCATCTGTATTATGCAGATAATCCAACTGCTTTCTAATGTTGTTGGGATTAGATAAAATACTTCATGTTAAAGCTGCAAGCACAGCTATTAACTTCATATGATTGCAGTGAAGATTAGATGAGTTGCTGCTTGTAAAAGGCTTAATTAAAATAATATCTGATAAATAATAAACTCAATAAATATTTAGCTGTTTTTATTGTCAGAAAATGTTGGTGGGTATCATCATTTTCACCATATTTTAGACCATGGTTTTCTCTCTACCTAATTAGTCTTTCCTTTTCTTTTTGTAGAATGTTTTCATTGCAGTAAAGCCAATTCTTCTAGTTTTCTTCTAATCGATCTATATTTTCAGAATGAAAACAAAAACTTGTATGTGTTTAATTGAATGAATGAATTAGAAAAATGAATTTGCCTTGACCTCTTGAACAGAATGAAAAATATTAATAGGCCAGACTCTTAAACAGCTTTTGATGATGCTTAGTTTTATTAACCTTTTTCTTTTTTCTTTTTTTTTTTCCTACTTCTATTTCTTTTTAAACCATTAGGAACATGTTTGACAAGTTGAACCGTGATGCCTTTCAGATAGTTTCTTATTTTTTGTTTCAAACGCTTGACCAGTCTCTCACTAAAGAAGTTTTCAAGTGAGTAAAAGTTATTTCATTTTCTTTTTGTAGGGGATTTAAAAAGGGATTAAGACTTTATTTCAACTTTGGACTTCAACTATTATTTTGAATGGATGTTATAAAAATTAGGCTTGAGTCTTACAAGTTTAGTACTTAACCTTTATAAATCTGAGTGATTTTTTTTGTAAAATTATTGTAAATTAAAATAAAAATATAAAAATGTGAATATTCACTAGCCTTGGTTCTAAGTTATTTTGCATGTGATTTGGGTTTCATCTATAAGAAAAAGTGTTCAAATTTGTTTTAATATTTATATTGTGCCCTCATCCTCTTATATAGTAAGTCCATTGTTTAGGGCATTGTTTTTATTTGTGATAATTTATTTTTAATATTTTGCCTTCAGTTAAAGTTGTGAGTGACCAGGAGAACAAGTGTATTTGAAACATATTTTCGAAATCCCTATCATTAAGGTATAGGGCTTCCTCTGTTCAAATAAAAATAGATTTTTTGATTTTTTTTTCTAGATTATAAACAAAATACAGCTTACTTTAACCAGTTCAGCAAATACAGAAAACGTTAAAGAAGGAAGTAAAAATTATTCCTAAACCCAACTAGAGAATATCACTGTTGACATTCCAGCTTTTTAGTCTTTTTTTCTTTGCATACTTAATTTTTTTCTATGAATATAGCATGTAAGTTATGCTACAGAAATACAAAAAAAAATGGAGCCCTAATCAAATAATTGCCTCATAATAAAAATTTAGACAAAACATTATAAGGAGAAAGCAATAGGCAAATTTTAAAGTTCATTATTTTTGACTAAAACTGAATTTTTAATAATTTCATATCTTGTTTGTCCACAAAACAGTAGCACCCCTGACTGTAATATAGGTTATCTCTAGGGGTCATGATCTCTTATGCCATTCTTTCTGTGCTTTTCATGTGTAACCATGTGTTTTTCTCTTTTTCCCTAGGCATTAATTATTATCCTAATTTATTTATACCATCTTTATGCATTAGTCCAGTGAATTCATTGAGAGTGTTGTCTTCTTTAGCTGATTTTCAGTAATTTTAATAGTGATTCTCCCTATATTTAACTTATATATTCATTGATAATTTGCACTAAACTGAATTCAACTCTATAGATATTCATAAAGAAAAAGACCTAATTTCTTACAGGTTGGTGTTTCTCTTTAGTTGAAATTTATGAATGTTAGCCTTGATTTAGCATTAATATTTCTAGTATAGGAGATAATTTTGATGTTTTAAAGTTTTGCTGAGTTTGCTTTTTTATTCATAATTCTAATTTTTATTTTTGTTTTAAAGACTTTGTTGGCCTCCATTTGACCAAAAAAGTGATACTGAATTCCGAAAACATTGCTGTGAATGGTTAAAAAAGATTTCTGTAAGTATTTTCTTTCTGAAAGGTGCAAACGTTAAAAGGTAATTTTTTTTCAGGCTTTATTGAGGTACATTAATTTTTTTAGAGATGAAATCTTTTTAGTGCTTTTATGCTAACAGTATAAGCAAGAAATACTAATCAGGATAATACTTTCTGGTGGTTTTTGGTTGGGATTCTATATTTCTGGGAAGCCAGCTTTTTTGGCTAAGTGCATTAGAAATAGGTTTTTGAGTTCCTGGGAATTTATATCACAGTTTTTGTTTAAAGAAAATTTTTTTTTACCATAGATTATTTTAGCTTATGTCCCCAAATAGTGTCAATAATTGTGGCTTTAAATTTTAATTGCTTTTTGTGACTGAGTCCACCAAGAGTTTAGAAGGATTCAAAAATTCAACTTGTGGTTCAAATGGAATAATTCTGGTAAACCTGTTATGCTTCAAAACAGTGTGATGTAAATATAAAGGTTGTTGTTGTTAAGGTCTTCAAATCATCTTGTTTCTTTTTTCCATAGGCTGAATGTGGAAGTAGCTTCCCTCAAGTTGTTGGTTCACTATTTCTTTCTCCTGGTGGTCCTAAGTTTATTCATCTGATGTATCACTTTGCAAGATTTGTTGCAATAAATTATATAAAAACCCATTCTAAAAGTAAGTTAAGCTCACAGTAGGAGTTTTTTTTGTTTTGATTCTTAAGTTTTTATTATTTTTTATAATTTGTAAATCATTAAGAGATTTTAATAAAATAAAGTAAGATAAAAATATTACTTTACCTCAAAAGGCAAATGGTTAATATTTTACTGGAACTGTAGTTTGAAATCCTCTTGTAATGAACATAGGTAGCAATACAGATTATTTTCTTATGTTCTAATACAGGGGTTGGGAAACATTTTCTGTGTAAGGCCTGACAGTAAATATTTTATACTTTGTGAACCACATAAGAGTGTCTGTCACATATACCTGTTTGTGAGGGTTGTTAAATTTTTATTTTTTGTAATATAACCCCTTAAAATGTAGAAAGCAGTTCTAGCTTTCTGATCTCAGAAAAACAGCCAGTGGGCCAGGTTAGACCTGCAGGTTATAGTTTGCCTATAATTCATTGTATTAAATGTTGTGTTGAATTTGTTAGAAATTTATTTTGGCTACTGGCAATGTGTTGGAATATTTTGGTTCACAATTGCTGTTTTAAAGGGATTTGATCTATTTGCTAAATTATAGAAACAAAATATTGGATTTTTCACCTAAGACTTAAAAGAATGCTATTTGTAGCTTACTAAGTATGCTGCTCAGTTTAATTGAGTTATGCTCATAAAACATGGGAGGTAAAAGCTGGAAAAGTTGATGCAATAATAGCCCATCTTCCAATTTCTAGAGACAACCATTGCTTATATTTTCATTTGTTTTCTTTTAGGTGTTTTTGTTGTTGTTGTTTTTTTAAATGCACATATTATATGTTTTAATTATTTTGAATAAATGATAGATTCTCATGATTCAAAAATCAGGAAGTGAAAAGTGTGTCTTCCATCTCTAACTACCTAGTTTCCCTTCCCAGAAGCAACCATTGTAATGAATAATACTAGCAAATGTGTATATATTTCTGTTTTTTAAACCCTAAATGGTGACATACATCTGTGTTTGAATCTTGTGGTTTTATGCAGCAGTGTCTATTGGAGATCATCCCATGTCAGTTCATGGATTTTCCTTACTCTGTCTCTCTCTTAAGAACTGCATATTTGAATGGATGTGTCATAGTGTATTTAATCACACATTTGTTCTGAAATCAGCTCTGCTGACAGACAGTTGTCTTTTTTCCTAATCTTTTGCTATAAAAATAATGCTACAGTGACAAACTTTATACATATATCATTTTGTGTATGTACAAGTATATATTTTATGTGTGTGTGTGTATACATATATATGTATATATGCACTCAAACACATACCTTTTTTCCAGTTTATCTTCTGTGCGTGATTTTTTAAAACATGTACATGTGATCTTGCTTTATAAGCATTTACATATTTTATTTATTTATTTTTTAATTTTTTTTATTTATTTATTTTTTGTGGTACGCGGGCCTCTCACTGTTGTGGCCTCTCCCGTTGTGGAGCACAGGCTCTGGACGCGCAGGCTCAGCAGCCATGGCTCATGGGCCCAGCCACTCCGCGGCATGTGGGATCTTCCTGGACCGGGGCACGAACCCGTGTCCCCCGCATCGGCAGGCGGACTCTCAACCACTGCGCCACCAGGGAAGCCCTACGTATTTTAAATTTAATGTAACATAAGCATTTTACCAGCTTTTCTGTTAGATTTATTCCAGTTACATGTAACCCAAACTATTTTATATGAATTATGTGTATTTGGATTTGGCAAGATTTATTGTACATAAGGCTTTTAAGCATGGGTTGTCATATTTCTCATTTAAAGCAGTTTCATTCAACATATTCAGTCTCTAGGTGACTTCTACATCCAGCGGACTCATCCCCTGTTAAATATTTAGGCGTTTTGGTTATTTCTTTGCGGGTAATCTAGGACCTGGATTTACAATGTTAAGTATGGTGTGGGGTCACTCTTTTCCAGAATATCCATCTTTATTGTATTGAGCCATCTTAAAGTAGGATTTATTACATTTTATTACAGGTGAAAACCTGGACTCTCAAATGTTTAGATGGATTGTTGTCAGGGTCTGCTTTGATCATTAGTAACATAGCCAAGAATTACTTGAGAAATAGAGATTGGTTTTATTTGGTTGTCTTGTCCTGTTGATCTTACTAGAAAGAAAAGTACGCTGATGGCAGCAATGAAGGTGATGTGATCTCACCTCATCTCTTTTAATTGATTTTCTTCCTTTGTTGTTAAAAGATCAGTTGAGAAGTTGCTTATGTGTGATGATGTATTTGTTCATGGATGTATCATGCTGTGATAATAAGAATTACTTGGGGCACATGGACTCTGAGAATTTTTAATTATGTAAAATAACTCAACTTCAGATATCCTTTTTTATTGCCTCATTTAAAAATAGGTCATCCTTGCTTTTGCTGAAATTAGTTGTATCTTTTTGTGTGTGTGGCATGCCAGCTCTTAAGGAGTTGTTAGTTAAATGAGGTTGTTAATCTCTCAGTAATCTCACACTTTTATATTTATTAGCTTGTACGTCTAAGTTTTGTGTATTTTATTTGTGTTCTGTGTAGATTCTTCTGTACATTTTACAGAGACATTTAACATAAAGCCACAAGATTTGCACAAGTGCATTGCCAGATGCCACGTAGCACGTAACAGATTTTTACAAATTTTGCAAAGAGAAGATTATGTTACCCGAAAATACCAGGAAAATGCACAGTAAGTAATACTTTGATAGTTAGAAAATGTAAATTCCTTTCTTTATGAACAAATGTCATCAGTATCCTTTCTTTTTTTTAACCCATTGGTGTATGCACTTTATTTTTAATTCTATCAATATATATTTATTTATTTAATTTATTTTTGGCTGCGTTGGGTCTTCGTTGCTGTGCGCGGGCTTTCTCTAGTTGCGGTGAGTGGGGGCTACTCTTCATTGTGGTGCACGGGCTGTTCATTGCGGTGGCTTCTCTTGTTGTGGAGCATGGGTTCTAGGCGTGCGGGCTTCAGTAGTTGTGGCATGTGGGCTCAGTAGTTGTGGCACATGGGCTTAGTTGCTCCGCAGCATGTGGGATCATCCCGGACCAGGGCTCGAACCCGTGTCCCCTCCACTGGCAGGCAGATTCTTAACCACTGCGCCACCAGGGAAGTCCCTCATCAGTATTCTTTCAATGGCAATAATTCATGTCTACCTCAAAACCCCCTGGCTGTTATCTTTCCTTTTTTTTTTTT
This sequence comes from Lagenorhynchus albirostris, assembly GCF_949774975.1. Classification (NCBI taxonomy): domain Eukaryota; kingdom Metazoa; phylum Chordata; class Mammalia; order Artiodactyla; family Delphinidae; genus Lagenorhynchus; species Lagenorhynchus albirostris. The sequence continues at coordinate 68,196,577 of NC_083101.1, read as the reverse complement.
TTTTTTTCCCCTCGGTACGCGGGCCTCTCACTGTTGTGGCCTCTCCCGTTGCAGAGCACAGGCTCTGGACGCGCAGGCTCAGCAGCCATGGCTCATGGGCCCAGCTGCTCCGCGGCATGTGGGATCTTCGTAGACCAGGGCATGAACCCGAGTCCCCTGCATCGGTAGGCAGACTCTCAACCACTGTGCTGCCAGGGAAGCCCCTATCTTTCCATTTTAAAGCCTGATAACTTCTGAATAAAGTGTTTTATGACTTTAGGCATACTGTAAATGAAAATTTAGAGAAAAGGAAGATATCATTTTAGTTCAAAAACTCAATTTCTTTAGGTGCTTTTTCTTTTAAACATGGAAATAAATTTTTAAGCTGTAATTATAGTGCTCATTCTATTTTGTATCCTTTTTTCTCTTAATATTTCATTCTATAAATTTTTCCATACTGCCATAATGTATTACTTTTAATTTCTACTTAGTGTCTTAGTTGAAGAGGTATTCCATAGTTTCTTTAGCCATTTTATACTGTCTTACATTTACATTCATCTATTCAGCACTTTTCTTTCTTGAGTTACTTCTGTGTGCTGGATATTGGTTATACACTAGTCCTACAGCATTAAACAAGACAAGCAAGGTTCTTACTCTCTAGACATAAATTGTGTCCAATTTTTTACAATTATAAACAACTATAGTAAGATAACTTTTTAAATGCTGTTTTCTATTCCCAAAGCTACAGAATCCTTTGACATCTCCTTAAAACTACAATGTTGCCTGTTTTAGGTAACATTTAAAATTATCCCCATGGTATGTGAGATAAGGATAAGAGAGCAGAGTAGTCTTAACTGACTTCCAACATTTTTACTTGAAGTCAGAGAGTATATGAGCCAAGAAGTCCTGGTCCATTTCAATAGCCGCGTATATGTTAGACCACTCCTGTAAGTCTTAAAGGGAGTCTGGAGTCCCTTTATGACTGTCTGCTGGGTATAATTGGAAGAGTAGTCCTCAGAGGCCTTGAGCAAAGATATGAAATGAGGGAAAATATCAAAGCGGGCTATACTAGTTAGTTGTAATAGATTTACAGTTGTCATTTTGTATGTTTTCTTCCAGATTATCAGTTAAACAAATACAGAATTTGAGATCAGAATGTATAGGACAGCAAAACGAGATAAAAAAGTAAGTGACTTTTAGAGTTGAAAGTTCCTTGAGATACTAGTTTAGCTTCCTGCATGTTACGGGTAAGGAAACTGAGATTAGTTAAAATAACATATCAATAGCTAGTTGATAATAGGATGAGAACATAATTCTGATTCCTAGTCCAGTTCTTCTAATAAGTTGTGATAGCTTTGAGCTTGAATTTTATTTTTGCTTTTAATAGGTGGTTGTTAGCAGGTGGGTTTGCAGATTAATTAGCTCTTTGGATGGTAAATTACCATATGGTTTTTTTATTGACTAATGAGATTATTTAATTTTTAACTAGAATGGAACCCTATGATGACCAAAGTAATATACAAGAGAAAATTCAAAAGGTGAGACTTTTTTTTTGAATTTTATTTTATTTATTTTTTATACAACACGTTCTTATTAGTTATGTATTTTATACATATAGTGTATATATGTCAATCCCTATCTCCCAGTTCATCGCACCCCACCCCCCATTCCCCCCTTGGTGTCCATATGTTTGTTCTCTACATCTGTGTCTCTATTTCTGCCTTGCATACTGGTTCATCTGTACCATTTTTCTAGATTCCACATGTATGTGTTAATGTATATTTGTTTTTCTCTTTCTGGCTTACTTCACTCCGTGTAAGACAGTCTCTACATCCTTCCACGTCTCTACAAATGACCCAGTTTCGTTCCTTTTTATGGCTGAGTAATAATTCATTGTATATATGTACCACATCTTCTTTATCCATTCATCTGTTGATGGGCGTTTAGGTTGCTTCCATGACCTGGCTATTGTAAATAGTGCTGCAGTGAACATTGGGGTGCATGTGTCTTTTTGAATTATGGTTTTCTCTGAGTATATGCCCAGTAGTGGGATTGCTGGGTCATATGGTAATTCTGTTTTTAGTTTTTTAAGGAACCTCCATACTGTTCTCCATAGTGGCTGTATCATTTTACATTCCCACCAACAGTGCAAGAGGGTTCCCTTTTCTCCACACCCTCTCCAGCACTTATTGTTTATAGATTTTCTGATGATGCCCATTCTAACCGGTGTGAAGTGATACTTCATTGTAGTTTTGATTTACATTTCTCTAATAATTAGTGGTGTTGAGCAGCTTTTCATGTGCCTCTTGGCCATCTGTATGTCTTCTTTGGAGAGATGTCTATTTAGGTCTTCTGCCCATTTTTTAATTGGGTTGTTTGTTTTTTTAATATTGAGCTGCATGAGCTGTATATATATTTTGGAGATTATTCCTTTGTCCATTAATTTGTTTGCACATATTTTCTCCCATTCTGAGGGTTGTCTTTTCGTCTTGTTTGTAGTTTCCTTTGCTGTGCAAGAGCTTTCAAGTTTCATTAGGTCCCATTTGTTTATTTTTGTTTTTATTTCCATTACTCTAGGAGGTGGGTCAAAAAAGATCTTGCTGTGGTTTATGTCAGAGTGTTCTTCCTGTTTAAGAGTTTTATAGTGTCTGGTCTCACATTTAGGTCTTTAATCCATTTTGAGTTTATTTTTGTGTATGGTGTTAGGCAGTGTTCTAATTTCATTCTTTTACATGTCCAGTTTTCCCAGCACCGTTTATTGAAGAGATTTGTCTTTTCTCCATTGTATATCCTTGCTTCCTTTGGCATAGATTATCTGACCGTAGGTTGAGTGGGTTTATCTGTGGGCTTTCTATCCTGTTCCATTGATCGATATTTCTCTTTTTGTGCCACTACCATATTGTCTTGATTACTGTAGCTTTGTAGTATAGTCTGAAGTCAGGGAGCCTGATTCCTCCAGGTCCATTTTTCTTTCTCAAGTTTGCTTTGGCTATTCGGAGTCTTTTGTGTTTCCATACAAATTGTAAACTTTTGTTCTAATTCTGTGAGAAGTGCTATTGGTAATTTGATAGGGATTGCATTGAATCTGTCAATTACTTTGGGTAGTATAGTCATTTTCACAATGTTGTTTCTTCCAATCCAAGAATATGGTATATCTCTTCATCTGTTTGTGTCATCTTTAATTTCTTTCATCAGTGTCTTATAGTTCTCTGAGTACAGTTCTTCTACCTTCTTAGGTAGGTTTATTCCTAGGTATTTTATTCTTTTTGTTGCAATGGTGAATGGGATTGTTTCCTTAATTTCTCTTTCTGAGAGACTTTTTTTTTTTTTTGGTGGTACGCGGGCCTCTCACTGTTGTGGCCTCTCCTGCCGCGGAGCACAGGCTCCGGACGCGCAGGCTCAGTGGCCATGGCTCACGGGCCCAGCCGCTCCGTGGCATGTGGGATCTTCCCGGACCGGGGAACGAACCCGTGTCCCCTGCATCCACAGGCAGACTCTCAACCACTGCGCCACCAGGGAAGCCCCAAGACAACTTTTGAAGGGAGGAATTTAATCTTTCTTTTGTGTTATGCGGTGTTTACTTAATTGAACTCGTATGTCTCTCTATGTAGCAGTGTTTTTGTTTGTTTTTCTTTTTTTTACTCATTATAAGTGACATATGTATAAAAGTATTAACAGGGTGCCTTTAGAACACTTGAATATAATGGAAAAATTAGCTTATAATCTATCAGACTAAATATATACAAAAGCAGTTTTAAATTAACTAGTTTAAATTTGGCTAATTTAAAATCTTTCATGCCAGCAGGGAAAATTCAGCTTGATTCTAACTTAATCAGTAATATTTATCTAATAAAATACATTACGTGAAGGCAGATGGCAAGTATGGAAGAACGATGAGAAGTCATGTTGAGGCTGACATGGCAGTAGAGAGGAATCTGGCAGATATAAATGATCTGAGGCTTTCAGAGGTTGGCTTTAACAAATGTGGGTAGGAGTGTTTTCTTATACCTTTGTGTTTGGATGAAATGTCTCTCAAGCTCTTTTGATTCCATGGTCACCAAGCTGCCTTGGGGTATTAATTTGGCTTTTTAGGCACTTTGTCACTGGAAAAGGTGAGTGCCCTCCTCAGGTAGTAATTATTCATTAATTCAGTGAATATTTATTGATCAACTGCCATTTGCTAGGCATTCTTCTAGATATTATGGACTAGAGCACTGAAGAAAACAGGCAGAGTCACTTCCTTTATGGAGCTTCCAGTTTAGTGAATATGAATATTCCTATCGCTGAATGTAGTATCTTTGATTGTAGGCTTAATAGGTTAGGTTGGTATGAAACCCGTTAAGAGTTTTCATAGCAGTCTCTCTTGAGTTTGGGTAATGTTCAGTTTTCCCTGAGTCCAGTCAACTTTGAGCCATTGAGAAGGTAAACTTTCTAGATTTGAAAAATCTGAGAACCAGATCCTGGATCTTTGTATGTTCACCAAGGAAATGCCATCCTATGAGATCTTTAGATGGCCAGCCAATGAGTCTTCCTTTGGGGAAACAACTTTACTTTGTACTGTGAGAAGACACAGACACTAACACAAATATAATTAGTGTATTTCCTCTCCTCTTTCCCACTTAAGTAAATTCTTTTGAGGCATAACATACATATAAAGACGTGCAAAAATCCTAAGTGTGAAGCTTGACAAAATTCACAAAGTGGACACATCTGTGTAACCAGCATCCAGTTAAAGAAACAGAATGTTACCGTCACCCCAGGAGCATTGAGCCCCCTTTCTTTCATGACCATTTCCTTCCAAGAGTAAACACTATCCTCACTTCTTTTTTTGTTTGTTTGTTTTTTTTGTTTGTTTGTTTGTTTTTTTAAAATTAATTTATTTTATTTATTTTTGGCTGTATTGGGTCCTCATTGCTGCATGCAGGCTTTCTCTAGTTGTGGCGAGTGGGGGCTACTCTTTGTTGTGATGTGTGGGCGTGGGCTTCTCATTGCGATGGCTTCTCTAGTTGCAGAGCATGGGCTCTAGGCACACAGGCTTCAGTAGTTGTGGCATGTGGGCTCAGTAGTTGTGGCTCACGGCCTCCAGAGTGCAGGCTCAGTAGTTGTGGCGCACGGGCTTAGTTGCTCTGCAGTATGTGGGATCTTCCTGGACCAGGGATCGAACCCGTGTCCCCTGCATTGACAGGCAGATTCTTAACCACTGCACCACCATGGAAGCTCTATCCTCACTTCCTATGCTAAAGATTAATTTTGCCCGTTCTTGAACTTTGTGTAAATGGGGAGTGTATAGAATATATTCTTTTGTGTTCGACTTCTTTCACTCATGCTGTTTTATCCATGCTGTTGTATGTGTTCATTCTCATTGCCGTATAATGTTCTATTTTATGATTAAAGGAAAGTATACTTTTTATTCAAGGTAGTTCTTTGGGTTGATTGCAGTTTTTGAGTATTACAAATAGTGCTGTGAACATTCTTTTATGTGATTTAATAAACATAGGTTAATGCATGGTTTTCAACATTTTAACTTTTTGAAACTTGAATGACTCTTAAAATTGATGTGAGTGTTTTTATTTTCTCCTGAAAATCTTTTATTTTCCCTGATGGCATCTCAGAATACAGGAAATGCTAATTGCATCTCCGTAGTATAAGGTTTCTTAGATATGTTTTGCAAATCATAGTGGGCTAGATTCTCCTGAGAAATTCTTTAAAGTGCCCTTGAAAGTAATATCAGTGCTTTTAGACTGTTAAAATAGTTACTTTTCTTACCAGAAGCCATTCCAGGAATACTTAATTTGTTCCTAGGAATGAGCATATATTTGTATTTTACATATCTTTATGTATAGATTATGTATAGACTTTAATAATTCCTTTGTCTCTGTTTTTGAAGGTTCGGTCTTTGTGGACTTCAGTGAATGAAACACTCATGGTTTTGGAAAAAGAGAGAGAAGTTGTTAGTTCAGTCCTTAGTGTTGTTAACCAGTATACTTTAGATGGAACTAATGTTGCTATCAATATTCCAAGGCTCTTACTTGACAAAATTGAGAAACAAATGTGTCAGGTAAGCATTTGATAATTAAGGGAGCTTTGAGAAAACTCCCTTCACAGAATTTTTTTATATGTTGTATATTGTTTTTCTCACAGTGTTTTTCTACTGTTTTCAGAATTTACCTTTGTGAATATATCTGGTAAGAGGGGTACTGTTAAAGGTGTTTATATTCACATCTATTGACCTTTATTCATTGTCCGAACGTTGTACGGCGCTACATCATATAGTGTAGAGAGTAGAAGGTACTTAGTAGGAAGATGATATGGTACTTAGTTTTTTATAAATTCTCAAAGAGAGCACCAATGATCTCCTGAATGCTAAATTTCTTTTAAAAAACTCTTCTCTCGTTTTTCTTTCGTCTTGATGGTATTAAATGTTTTAAAGTGTTTTCTTCCTTTAGCTTTTGTGACCTCAGTGTCGTTGTCTTCCTGTGGTGTTTCAGACTGCTGTCTCCAGTTTTCCACTGGTTCCTTTTTCTCTAACTTTTAAATGAACATGTTCCCCATGGTTCCTTTAATGGCCCCTTTTCTTTCCCACATTATAAATCCATCTGTATTTTCTTACCCAATTCCATGGCTTCATCAGCCTCCTATACAATAATATTACCAGATTGGTATTTCCAGTCTCTCCCCTTCAACTCAAACTACATCAAATTATTTCCACTTGCTTATGGGACATTTCCATCTGAATAGCCTACGTTTATTTTTCTTAGTAAACTTAAAATTTTTTGAGCATCTCCTATGTGCCAGGTATTATTATAGTGAAGGGGATATAAAGATAAAATATTGTTGTGACCCTGAAGAGTTTTCACTTTAATAGGTAACATGTCAGGCACTTCAAATTCAGAGTACATAAAAATCAGGATCTGTAAACTCAGATTCCTACAGGGGCTAGGCAGGTAATACTATATAGATGAAGTATGCTAATTATGTGTAACAATAGGGGTAAAGTAGGAAATGATGAGATCTTTGGGGTACTAATTTTGTGTGAAATCTGTGATTTTAAAAAATATTAGCAACTAATTCAGATGATTTTAAAACATTGGAACTGTGTAGGCCAAATAAACATGTCTTAAGTTTGGAATCAACGTTTAGGGGTCCTTTAATTTGCAACTTTTGGTACAACATGAATTCATGATCTTTCTCCAAACCTGATCTTTCTCCTCAGTCTTTATTTTGCTTTCCATTTATTTGCATTTCTTTTATTCTAGTTTCAGCTTTTTTGCATGATATACAAGTGTAGCATGGTGTGTTAATTCTTCCACAGTAGTTTTCTTTGGGCCAGAATTATTTACATAGTTTTATTTTTGGGTAGACAGTCGTTCTTTTTTTTCCACTCTTTTTTAAGGTAACCTTTTTATATAATAGTGAAAAATGTAAATATATTTTTGTAGCATTTTACTATGTTAACAATCTATAGTTCACTACTTTTTTTTTTCAGTTGCACATAGGAAATGTTTATGAGGCTGGAAAATTGAATCTCTTAACAGTTATTCAGTTATTAAATGAAGTCTTGAAAGTAATGAAATATGAACATTGTCAGGCTAACCAAGCAAGACTGACAATAGACCTTCACTTCCTTGAAAAAGAGACCAAAGTTCAGAGAGAAAGATTGTCAGATCTGAAGCATATGAGGTACACTAGAAAGATCTTCTGTTATTTCACTGGGGTAGGAGTAGGGTGGTTTTGATAATTTCTCAGCACAACTCTTGTTTAGTTAACAACTCAGTAGCTTTGGCAAACAAGTGTGAAAATTTTACTCGTACTCAAAAACCTTATGTCACCAACTTCTAGAGAGACACATGAAGTAGCAAGGAAAATTAATGTAGTTTTCTTTTGTCTGGAGTATATTATTTGCCCTGAGTGATAATTCTTTATCAAATAATTCTGACTTTTCTCTAGCTTTTCTTTTGTAGGGTCTACTAATAGAACTAGGTTTTAAAAAATTTGTTTATATTGAGCAGGGTGACCGGGAGGTATGGGTTCTCTTTAGAAATGGATAGAGAGTAGGAGTAGAATTTCAACTTGAGTTCAGAACCAGGAAAAAATTGTATGGGATTGGCCAAAAAGTTCGTTTGGGTAACATCTTAGGGAAAAACCCGAACGAACTTTTTGGCCAACCCAATATTTTTAAAGATAAATAGAGTACAGATGTATGATTGCTATTTGGTATTAAAAGGAAACAAGGTATTTTAGATTCTGAACTCTCAATGGGAGAGTTTATGCAATTTAGGTGTGCTGAATTGGTTGAACTTTCAGTTATACTTTCTGCCCTTTCTCTATGAGCTATAATATTCTTACTTCAACACTTTTTCTCAGTGCTTCTTTTTATATATTCATGTTTTGAATGAAGTTCTTTTTTATGCCATTACAGGTATAAAATAAAAGAAGATGTCTCAACTATAAAACATTCTATTGTTGAAAAACAAGAAGAATGGCATAAAAATTGGAAAGAATTTCTCGGCCTGTCTCCTTTCAGTCTAATAAAAGGTTGGACTCCAGTAAGTAATATTGACTTGACTTTTGGAGAGTAGTTTAATCTCTTGCAAACTCTTGATTTATCATGGTACAAATGACCTGGAAATGCTATATGTGTGTATGCTTCTCATCTTTGCATCTGAGCCTAAAGTTCAAATATTTCGGTTTCTGTGATTTTTCTAAATACATATTAGAATGTTCATTAAGCTGCTGTTGTGATATAGTTTATATTTTTAGATTCAGTGGATTGTATTAAAAAGAAAATGAGATCGGGGAGAAGCTGGCGCTGAGGCTCAAGTCGCCTGTGGGGGCTGAGCCTGCTGTCTACCTGTGGCCGCTGCCGGTCTACGACAAACCTCACGATGTTGCTCACGAAATCCTCGAGACCATCCGGCTCAAAGATTTGGAAAGAGATAGTTTAGCAGAAAAGGAATGCATGAAGGAGAAGTGGAATCTCTTGCATGAATTTCTGCAGACAGAAATAAAGAATCAGTTATGTGACTTGGAAACCAAATTACATAAAGAAGAATTATCAGAGGAGGGCTACCTGGCACAAGTCAAATACCTTTTTTTTTTTTTTTTTTTTTTTTTTGCGGTACGTGGGCCTCTCACTGTTGTGGCCTCTCCCATTGAGGAGCACAGGCTCTGGACGCGCATGCTCAGCGGCCATGGCTCACGGGCCCAGCCGCTCCGCGGCATGTGGGATCTTCCCAGACCGGGGCACAAACCCGCGTTCCCTGTATTGGCAGGCGGACTCTCAACCACTGCACCACCAGGGAAGCCCCAAATCCCTTTTAAATAAAGATTTGTCCTTGGAGAACGGAGCTCATGCTTTCAGTCGGGAAGTGAATGGATGTGTAGAAAACGGGAGCCAGACAAGTGGTGAGGACAACAGAGTGGAAATAGCAGAGAAGAACAAGTCCCCCAGACCTGTTTCCAAACTGCATGCCCAGGAGAAGCAAGTCCGATGGAGAAACAAAATCTGAAGTCTCATGTAGCCCCAGGATTACAAGGCAAACTACCAGGCAGACCACCGTCACATCTCATTTCACAGGGGGCCCTGCCAAACGGAAGCCTGAGGAAGACACTGAAAAAGCAAAATCAGATGATTCTGTCGATGAAGAAGAAAAAGACCAGGAGGAAAAGAGACGTAGAGTTACATCCAGAGAACAAGTTGCTGGACCGCTCCCTGCAGAAGAACCGGGAAGAGTAAGACCAGGAACACACGTAGAAGAAGAAGAAAGAGATGATAAAGTAAAGCCTGGTCACCTCCAGGAAGAAAAGAGACTCAGAAGTCAAACCGAAGGACTAACACCTAAACAGAAATCTAAGGAGGAGCCAGACAGAGATGCGAGGCCCAGAGGAGCTCAGGCTGAAACGAATGAAGGAGAAGACAAAGATGAAAAGAGGCACAAAAGTGAACCCAAACATCTAGCTAGCACACGGAGACCAGAAGTAAAAGAACCTGAAAGAGTAAAACCACAAGTTTCTGATGAGAAAGATGAGGATGAAAAGGTAACAAACGCACATGGTAAACACAGCAGTTCGACATGGTAAAGTTCTCCGTCAGAGCGAAGGGACCTGGACCGTATCCTCTGGGGGTCTGTGCATGCCCGAAGATGCAGAACATGAAGAACACTCAGTCCCCTGTGCAATCTAACAGCTCTAGTCCACATGTCTCACCCCAAACCCAGGACACTAGACCTACTAGAGCAGGAAGCAAAAATATGGTAGGACTCCTTGGAATGGCTGAGCCTTTGACCAAAGACCAAGCCCCACAGTCCCTATGAACACGTTGAGAATTTAGTTTGTTGCAAAGCAGTGCTCTGAGCTTCACAGCTATGGCGGGGGTGGGGGTGGGGGTGAGTCTCCATGGGACACACCCCGGCTAGAAGTCCCGAGTGGCATTTAATAAGTGACTCAAACAAGGACAATGTGCAATCCCCTTTTAATACTTCTGATCTCGGTGAAGAGTGAGTCTCACTTTGTTGCCAGTGCATCTCAAACCTTTCCATGCAGTTGGTTCATCTTTCAACAAAGACAACAAGATTTAGGTCCAGAGTTTTTGGCCAGTAACAGTAAGGATTATAATTTAAAAAAAAAGAAATTGAGACATTCCTCTTTATTTTAGGTACTATTACATTTGAGGCATAGTTGGAGGGCAAAGTAGTCCTCTTGTTCCTAATATCATACTCCTTAGTTTAAAAATAGTTACAGGATAATTTGTATGTTTGCTAATTCTTTCTTCGTTAGGGAAAAAAAAAAACCATCCATTCCTAGGTTTGCTTAGTATTGTTACTGTGGTACTGAGTAAAGTGTGTATATTTCAAAATAACAAATTCTGTGTTTTAAGGCTGTGGATCTTTTACCACCTATGTCTCCCCTTTCGTTTGATCCTGCCTCAGAAGAAGCATATGAGAAGAGTATTCTTTTGCAGTACCCTGCTTCACTTCCAGGTTGGTTATTTTTTCTCTTTTAAACTTCAATCTCATTAATATTTCTCACAGTGATAACAGTTCTTTTATAAACTTTCATGTTTTTTTTTTCCCAGTTATTTACTGTGGTGAAATGCACAAAGCATTTCAGTCATATGAGCCTCCGTTAACATAAGGCTTTTTGTGTCTCCTTTCTTTCAGTTGCACAGCTTTTTACTTTGCACAGTGTTTTCAAGGTTTATCCAAGTTGTAGCATGTATCGATACTTCATTACTTTGTTTGAATACATTCTGTTGTATGATTGAATCGAATTTTGTTGATCTGTTTGTCCTTTGATGGACATTTGGGTTATTTCCACCATCTGGCTATTATGAGTAATGCTGCTATAAATGTTCACTTACAAGTTTTGTGTAGAAGCCCACAATTTTTTAACATGAAAGAATAGTACAGTAATTACCTGAATACTTAACTGTTGCTTGTTTCAGCAGTTGAGATTTTTGCTTTAAATGTGTATGTTTGTTTGCTAAACCATGTAAGTCTGAGACCTTAACACTTCACTCTGTTTCAGCATGCATTCCCATGAAAATAAGGACTTTTTCCTCTTTAATTACCACACTAATGTTACACCTAAAATTAATAATTATCTCAGTTTCCTCAAATATCATACCATTATCACACCTAAAAAATTAATTTCTCTACAATATCTAATATCAATTTCATACTCAGTTTCACCAATTGCCTAGTATCTGTGTACAAGAAATTTTTATTGGGTTCAGTAAATGTAAGGTAGATAGGTGGAGGGATAAATGAATAAAAAATGTATGAATTATGTAGCCAATCTGGAGCAGGTAATAAGTATAGGCTACAGTTGAGTTTAGGCAGGCCATCGGTCATGGCAGCAGTTAGCACAGGACTTAGGAAGAAAAAGGATGAACACAGCTAGGATAGGTGATTGCTTTGGGAGTCAGGTGTATGTGGGGAGGACACTAGTTGGGAAAGATCATAGACCAGAGAGCAAGGGTCAAGGATAGGTGCCAGCAGAAGAGTAGACACAAAAGACTGCATAGTTTGATGAATGAAAAAGATTTTCAGATACAGAGCATTGCTTATGATGATAGAATTGCTTTGATAGTTCTTGGCATATTTGGTTGCCATTGTGTTCTCACTTCAGCATGGAAAGGGCCTTTGTACTCTTGGCATACTTAGTTTAGGCCCTGTGAAACCATGAAATTGTCCTCACGTCCATTTGGAGATTTCTATGTCGCCTTCAGAGTGAGGGAATATTTGTGTCTGTTTTTGAAGTTTAGTTAGAAGTCCACATTTTAAAAGTGTTTGATAGGCTCTTTGGGGGTAACCCTTTCCTTCACACATTGCACAGTTTGTACTCTTGGGATTCCTTTTTTTTTTTTTCCTCTAGAGCCTTTGTCTGGGCTGGGGAACCTCAACATTATTTTATACTTTTTGTAGTAAACCACTTTACTTTGCTTAAAGTACAACAGCTTTTTCCCTCCTATACCTTACATATTACATCTTGCTGGAAGTGATTTTTCTTTTCAGTAGTTTTAAAAAATTACATTTCAGCATTATTAAGTACAGGAATATTATAAATACCTGTTTACTGAACACTCTTGTCAAATCTTTGCAGTATTTGCTTTAGTTTTTTTAAAAAGTACACTTTTTTAAAAAAGTGTAGTTAACCCTTGAGTATCCACCCTTCCTTGAGTATTCTTTTTTTTTAAAATTGCAGTGTAGTTGATTTACAATATTTTAGTTTCAGGTGTGCAGAGCATAGTGATTTTGGTTTTTTTTTTTTCAGGTTATATTCCATTATAGGCTATTACATGATATTGGCTATAATTCCCTATGCTATACAGTAAATCCTGTTGCTTATCTATTTTATGTATTAAAGTAGTTTGTTATCTGTTAATCTCATACTCCTTTGTCCCTTCCCCCGCTTCCTTCTCCCCTTTGGTAACTGTAAGTTTGCTTTCTGTGTCTGTGAGTCTGTTTCTGTTTCGTATATAAATTCATTTGTATTATTTTTTAGATTTCACATATAAGTGATATCATATAGTGTTTTTCTCTGACTTATTTCACTAAGCATAATATTCTCTAGGTCCATCCATGTTGCTGCCAGTGGCAATATTTCACTTTTGTATGACTGAGAAATACCCATTGTGTGTGTATGTGTGTATATATATGCCACATCTTCTTAAGCTAATAATCTGTTGATGGCACTTGCGTTGCTTCCATGTCTTGACTATTGTAAATAGTGCTGCTATGAACATTGGAGTGCATGTGTTTTTTCAAATCAGAGTTTTCGTTTTTCCCGCCCATATACCCAGGAGTGGAATTGCTGGATCATATGGTAGTTCTATTTTTAAGGAACCTCCATACTGTTCTCCATAGTGGCTGCACCAATTTATATTCCCCCCAACAGTGCAGGAGGGTTCCCTTTTCTCCACATCCTCTCCAGCATTTATTATTTGTAGACTTTTTGATGAGGGCCGTTCTAACAAGTGTGAGGTTGATACCTCATTGTGGTTTTGATTTGCATTTCTCTAATAATTAGTGATGTTGAGCATCTTTTCATGTGCCTGTTGGCTATCTGTATGTCTTCTTTGGAGAAATGTCTCTTTAGATCTTCTGCCCTTTTTTTTTGTTTGTTTTTGTTTCTGTTTTGTGGTACATGGGCCTCTCACCGCTGTGGCCTCTCCCATTGTGGAGCACAGGCTCTGGACGCGCAGGCTCAGCGGCCATGGCTCACAGGCCTAGCCGCTCCACGGCATGTGGGATCTTCCCGGATAGGGGCACGAACCCATGTGCCCTGCATTGGCAGGCGGACTCTCAACCACTGCGCCACCAGGGAAGCCCTGCCCCTTTTTAAAAAAATATTTTATTTATTTATTTGGTTGTACCGGGTCTTAGTCGCAGCAGGCAGGCTCCTTAGTTATGGCACGTGTGCTCTTTAGTTGTGGCTGGTGGGCTCCTTAGTTGCAGCTGGTGGGCTCCTTAGTTATGGTTTGCGGGCTCCTTAGTTGTGGCATGTGAATTTTTAGTTGCGGCATGCATTGATTGGGTTTGTTTTTGTGATATTCATATGTATGAGCTGTTTGTATATTTTGGATATTAACCCCTTGGCCTTGACTGTTCATTCTGCATTTGCAGAGGTAACCACTATCCTAAATCTTAAGTTTATTCTGATGTATGTTTATAAAAATAATTTTACTTTGAATCTAACCATACGTATACTGTTCTGCTGTTCTTAAGTTTATAAATAAAACTTCTCTTATCCCCCAATATGTTTTTTGTAAATGTTTGTTTTTGAACCAGGATCCAAGGAGGATTCACTCACTGTATATGGTTGTTTTGTCCTCTTACTTTTATTCTAGGATAATGCCCTACCCGTTAAAAAAAGAATGACATTGATAGAAATTCTTTTTAACAATCATTGTGTGTGATTTACCAATATATTTACTGATTTTTTTGGTCAATATTACTTTTGTTCTATTCCTTCCTTTTGAGAGGTATACCTCGAAGTATATCTTTCACTTCTTCTAGTGACAGACCCTGAATAGTAAGATCTCTTAGTCTTTCTTTGAAAATATCTTTGTTTTTACTTATGAATGATAGTTTGGATTCAAGATCAACACTTATTTTTCCTTGGGACTTTAATAATATGATCTCATTGCTTTCTGCCTTCTTTTGTTTTCGAAACATTTGCTGTCTCTCTAATTGTCGTTCATTTGTAGGTAATTTTTGATCTCTGGTTGCTTTTAAGACTTATTTATTTTTGTATTATGCAGGTTCATTGAGCTGTGTCTAAATGTAGATTTGTTTTTATTTAGCCTGTTTGGAACTTGTGTGTGCTTATTCAGCGTGAAGGCTCATATCTTTCTTCAGTTCTGGAAACTTATTCACTAATATCTCTTGTAATATTACCCCCCTCTCTTATTCTTTTGGTCCTTTTCTTTTATCCCTCATATTATTGGGACTTCTAATTCTGTCCCCCATATCTCATAACTTCTCATTCATATTTATAACCTCTTTGTAACTCTGGACCTGCATTCTGGGTATTTTCTTTGTATCTCGCTATGGTTCACTAATTATCTCTTTATTTATGTTTAATCTCCTTTTTGACCTGTCCATTTAGTATTTAATTTTCATGAATGTATTTTTTATTTGCTTCTTTTTTCAAAACTACCCATTCTTTTTCATGGTGTCATCTTCTTTCATTATGGCCCCTGTTGTTTCTTTTTTGTTGATCATTTAAAATATACTGATTTTTATCTTTATCAATTTTCCCAGTATCTCTTCATTTTAGGTACTTCTCCGGTATGCTCTGCCTGCTGATGTTCTATTGAAATAATAATATTTAAATATTTGAATGAAATCTCAACTTCAGTGGGTTCCCCACCTCTGGAGGAGTCATGTGGGCCCAGGATTGCAGAAGGGTCTCTACAGAGTGGCCAAGAGTCCCAGGGATTTCTTTTGAACTAGAGCAGTTAATGTCTTTGGTTTGGGATTCCTAAAACAAGTAGCCAGTGTAATTATGGATTTCACACCTCCTTTTGAGTAGGCTAGGTTTTAGATATCTTTCCTTCCTTCCTTCTATACTTTTTTTTCACCAAGGAGTCCAGGTAGACAGCAGGCTTTCCCTGTCCAGTTGGCAGAATTTTTATAATCCCTTTTTAGAGGCAGAGCAGTCTTTGCAGTGTCTTGTCTTATGGTGGTCTCTCAGATCCCAGCCTGAGAGGCCTGAGATGATGTTTCTTGTTACCATGTAGGCATTTAAATCTCCTGTGTTCAGCCCCTGGAGCCTGCCTCATTGAGCCCTTGTTTCTCAGTTTAAGTTTACCTTGCTTGTTGTGCTTTCCGTCTTTGGTTCTGTCATGTGATGATTTTTATTCTTCTGGGCTTTCCTTTTTTCTTACATTTTATTTAGTAGTTGTAGTGTCTTTACAGTAGGAGTCAGTGTCTGCTTTAGTTTCGTTTGCTTTGTAGTGGTGAGTTTAGTTTGTTTTAACCTCCTAAATGCACTATTATGACTGTGCCCTCCTTTGCTATCTTTGCATCTTAAGTTTAGTTTTCATCATTTCTTGCATGTGATTGTGTTCTAACTAGGTACTCTGCCTCCAATAGTTTATCTGTTCTGTATTCCAAATGGCTATCAGTGATCTTCCTGTAATGTAAATATGATCCTTTTCATCTCTTGGTGTAATACCCACCAGTGACTTTTGATCACCTATCACCTTTGGAAAAGAGAAAAAGGCTCTAGATGCTTTTTCACTTAGCAGCTTTTACCTTACAGACTTTCTTTCATACCAGAACAAATGTGCATGAACTCTGCCTACCACCACCAGATGGTGTTTAAAGTTATGCATCATCATTTTTATTTTTAAAAAATCTTTAAATTTAAAATATTTAAAATTTAAAGTATAGTTGATTTACAATGTTTCAGGTGTACAGCAAAGTGATTCAGTGATCTGAAATGGAACATATATATATATATGTATACACACACATACACATATATATTTTTTTTCAGTTCTTTAACATTATAGGTTATAACAAGATGTTGAATATATCATCATCATTTTAGTTAATGGTTGTCTACTAAGCTTGTGGTATAGTTGTATTTGTGCTTACTTTTGGAATGTTTTATAAATAACAGTAACTCCATCATAATTAGTAGGTTCAAAAGCATAGGGTATTGAAAATGTTATGAGGTGGCATTATGATGAATTAAAAGGAAAACTTTACATAGTATACACATTGGCTTCTTATACAGTAACACTTTGGACACATGTATAAATAGTGTTTCAGAAGCTAACATGTTGAAAGAAGAGGAGCTCCTGGAATATCAAATCCTTTGAAATATAGCCATGGCTTTTGTCATCAATTTCATTGCCTATCATGCTTCCACTAGATATACCTTATGCTGTGGCACACGAAACATGCAACTTATTCTCTTAGTACTTTCATGGCTTCTTCATGTTCCCCACTCTGGGCCAGGTGCCTTTCTGCCTCCTTGCATTCTGTGCATACTTGTGTCATAATACTGTAGCAGTATACCATAATTCTGTACTGACTCCTTGAAGACAGGTCTCCATTTTTAATTTCTTTTTCCTATTGTTAGTGCAGTAATGACACATAGTTATTAAATGATATGTTGAAGAATAAATACATAGGTTGACTGATGTCATAGATGCTGGGCTAAAATATGCTAAGTAGTATAACTTTTTGGCTGGTTTATGTGGTAATTGCATTATCTGTGTACTTAAACAAGAAGCATGGCTATATAATACTTGAGAATTATGGATTGTCCCTTTTTGGGAAACTTTGTATGAGCTATCTTTCTAGAAAAGCCTATTGTACATATTCTCCATCACTGTCATGCATACTACTTTATACTTAATAATTGAATAATTGTCCTTTTCTTTAACATTTATTTTATTTTTCTGTTTTCTTCTGTTTAGAGGTTGTTGTATAACTTCAAGAGATCTCTGAATATTAGAATGTACAAACATAATTAAAGAGTAATTAATTTTTCTATTCCTTTAGATACACGTAAGCAACATACCCAGGAAGATGATTGCAGAAGGGCAAGTGATATACTGGAAACTAAATGTGATCTAGCCAACAGGTAAAAGAAATTTGATTTTCATATTGATTTTTTTTCTCTTAATTAATTTTAGTCCCATCTTCAGCCAGCTTTCAAGCTTCTCCACTGTGAGATAGCTCGTAACTTTCTTCTCTTAACCAGACAGTGTTTTTCTACTGCGGATCCACGTTTTCAGGAAAGATTCAACATTTCTGATGCAAGGGCATTTTTTTCCTCTATTCTTATCTAAATGTTGGGACTCATGAGGATTATGTAATTTTTGAAGAAAAAGACATATGTGAAAATTATTTAATGCAAGTTTAGGAATTTTTGCCTTTTTCTGTCTGTGAACGTCTTTGAAATCACTTGTGGCTGTTCGACTAAATCCAAGAGTTTAGGGACTTCTGAGATGATCTAGTTGGTAGTCTAGTTGGTAGTTTTCAGTCTGTGTTCTGCAGCACCGTCTGGTGCTGTGGATGAATCAAATTTAACCTGTGACTGTTCCAGCGTTTCCCACTTCAACCTAAGCAGCCTTCTGTTTTATCTGTACTATATATTGAGGCTTTATATGCCATTTGATAAAAAGAGTTCTGTACTTAAAAAAAATTTTTTTGGGAAGACTTCTGATTCAATCTAATCCCAAAATTTAGCATATGAAAAAACTGAACCTAGCTAGTTTGTTGTAACTAGGAGTATTCTTACTTTATTTATTGTCTTTTTTCCTCTATTATCCTATTTATCCCTTAAATAAACTGATGCCAGATTATAAAAGCAGAAATCTCTAAACTAAATGTGAATGTGTTTGTCCTTTATTGAAACTAAACATTATTAAGTAGCAGTCAAACACAGATATGCTAAATAGATTCCTTTATTATTTTGCTTTTTCTGATTAACCTTTGATTTAAATAGTCGATTTTCAGTTCAACTTCCCCATGTTAATGAGGCACAGATATGGAAACAAAATATTTAAGATAATTCTAAAAGAAAATTTTAAATGACTTGAGGCCCCCTTCATTCTGTATACTCTTAATAAGTTATTAAGTTGAAATACCGTAACTATTGTCAAAGCTTACATGTGAAATTATGCTATTGGCAGTTTCCTCTGCAAATTTTCTGGTTCATAGGAGGTCAGCACTACTTGTGGGAGAATTTTATTTTTGTTCTTAGATCTGGGTGTGATGTTGATTTTCTGAGTACCTAAAGAAATAGAATGAAATCTGCAGTGAAGACCTTGTAAAGTGAAGAAATTATAAAGTTATTGGGCTTGCTAATTTTACCCCCTTATCACAATTGTTCTTAAAGCATGCCTCTTAGAGGGAAATAGTTGGTGCTTCCCGATCTCAGTTATGTTTTTGGTCTGTCTTTCCTTGAGAGAACAGATTAAATATTTTGATTTAAGGTCTCTTGTTGGACTAAAGATTGATGGAGTTAGTAGATTAATTCACAAATCTGATTTTATTTATGAACTCCATTCAACCTCAAGATTCTTTCTTGAAGTAGAATTTTGTACTAAGATGTACTATCAGAATTCTACAGGAGCCAGATGCTCAGCCCCTAAGAATTTAATTCAAATAGAATTCTAATATAGGAAAAAGTTGAATTAAATAATTTTTTGTTTGTTTTTGTTTGTTTGTTTTTGCGGTACGCGGGCCTCTCACTGCTGTGGCCTCTCCCGTTGCGGAGCACAGGCTCCGGACGCGCAGGCTCAGCGGCCATCGCTCATGGGTCCAGCTGCTCCGCGGCATGTGGGATCCTCCCGGACCGGGGCACGAACCCGTGTCCCCTGCATCGGCAGGCGGACTCTCAACCATTGCACCACCAGGGAAGCCCCTGTATTAAATAATTTTGACTTCCACATTTATCCTTTTCTAAGCTTTTGGATCTTTTAACTGTCTTTTCACTCTTTATTTTACTTATATTTTGGGATATTGAAAGGAGGTAGAGGAAGGCTTTTGGTGATGAGGGATAAACGCTTAATGGGAAATGAAAGATTATGACTGCCTAATAAGAGAACAGAAGAGAGGTAAAGAGTTGAGTTACTGGGATATGGAAGTAAACATGTTGCTCAGAATTCTTTACTGTAAAAGGTATTTTGTAATAAAATGTTTCATGTGTAACGTGGAGAGACTGCACTTAAAGAAATACCGTTTTTGGCATGTAGTTCAGCTATTATACTAAATATTTTATTTTTAGTGGCATCATCTTACATCAGTATCAGTGTAGTTAATTGGGAAATTCATATGTGGATATGGTTAATATAATTATGCAGTTAAAAAGCATGAGATGAATGTAGTTTTTAGGGTAAGTGTGTTGTTTGCCCTTTCACGTGTGGTTTTCATTCACAAGTACTAAAGTATAAGTAGTCTTCTCCATAGATCTCCTGGCTTGATTTTGATCAGAGTGAGCTCATGGAGGCTGCACCATACTTACAATCAGAATTCAGTGATTGATGATGCCTTTGCTGTACACTGTGGGTACTACCTTTCTTTGCAGTGGTTTCTGGAAAGGAGGGTTCCATGATATTTCTAGTGGTGGTGATGCAGTTCTTCTAGACCTTTAACCTCTACGGTTTCTCCTTTACTACATTTCAGAGATAGGGCAGTATGATCTTGCATGCATTCCAAACAAACATCCTTAGTCTTAGAAATTGAATTCTAATCTCATTTTGTTATTTCCTTTCTCTTTTTTTTATTTCTCTGTTAATTGTAGACATATTATAACAACAACAACAAATGAAAATAAAAAATAATTAGCTAAAATTTCCAATTTCCAATAAATCACTTGTCAGATTCTTTCCGAAGTTCTTTTTTAGACTTTATTTCCAATTCCAAAGTCTTGTATTCTAAAATACAAAATTTTCTCAACATTAACATAGCATAAATGCAGTTTTTTTAAGTGTGTGTGTATATTTACTTAACATTATATTACCACTTAAAATAGCTTTTTAACATTTCATTTATTTTTAGACTTTAGGTTTTCCTCAAAATTTTTGCTGCTATAAAAAGCATGTCTTTTTTCTTTTGGTAGTGCTTTTAGGGTTAATTTCCACAGTGGGATCAATACCCTTTTTATCTGGATTTCATGGGCCTCAGTTTTGGCCTGGCAAGTGGGTAGAGAGTAAGGACTGAGCCAGGGCTGCTTTGAAGTTGACTTGAATTGAGATATTAACAAGGCTAGTAGCATGTTGCCAATTCAGAAACGAGAGAGAGGAGGTATAGAATGTGGTTCCATTTTTCTCTATTATGAGACTCTGCAAGAATGATTCAGATAGAAAAATTTGGTGGCATCTATAGAACCTCATCTTCAAGTGACATTTATTCATTGATCCATCGTGTGGCACTGCCAAGCGCCAGGCACTGTGTTAGGACTTGGGAATAGCCTTTGGTAAGACATAGTCATCATCCTCAAGGAGCTCACCAGTCTTTTGGTGGCATCTTAATGGCATTGGTCCATAGCTTGCTGGCCCTGCTTCAGAGGGCTTTCTGATCATTTTAACGTCAATTTTGGGGAAGAACGTGGATAAAATCACACTAGATAGTAATCACTAATCTTTTGCCTTAGATATCTAGATTATATCCTGTCGAAGCGAATTTGAAACTTGAGCGATTTCAGTGATTTTGAATTATGTTTGGAAGGTAGATTTCAAGAAGGGCATATTTGAAAAAGTTTGAAAGGCATATTTGCTATTATATAAAATATTTGCAAAGTTGTTAATTTTGTACTTTTCTGTCTGTGAACGGAAAGAAAAACACTGGCATGCTTGATGTTGAAGGTGGTTTCTGTGGTAATCCTGCCTCCATTTTACCTAGAGTAGAAAAGCTTTTGGTCAGTGAGCAGACCCAATCCATGATTGAATTTGAAGGCACTTTCAAGATGAAGATAAATAAAGTTATCATTACTTTGAAGGCTTAAAAAATTTAATAACTTACTTTGTAATTATAGTGAAAAGATGCATAAGGTTTTCACGTTAACCAAAAGGGGCAAGAGAATCTAAGAGATTAAGGAACACTATGTGTGGAATGCTGCAAATTCAAATTGAATAACCTCATGACTTTACTGTAAGTGTAATGTATTTGCTATGGAAAATTCAGCATAAGAGAAATTGATTTTGGACCTGAAATATCAAAAGAATCTTAGTCTCTGCTACAGTGCTTCTGTGGTCTGAAGCCTGAGGACATTGTAATAATGTGATTCTAGTTAATTGAATTTTTTTCTTTAATTTCTTTATTTTTATTTGTTTATTTTTGGCTGCATTGGGTCTTCGTTGCTGCGCATGGGCTTTCTCTAGTTGCGGCGAGCGGGGGCTACTCTTTGTTGCGGTGCGTGGGCTTATTGCGGCAGCTTCTCTTGCTGCAGAGCATGGGCTCTAGGTGCAGGGGCTTCAGTAGTTGTGGCACTCGGGCTCAGTAGTTGTGGCGCACGGGCTTGGTTGCTCTGCGGCACGTGGGATCTTCCCGAACCAGGGATCAAACCCATGTCCCCTGCATTGGCAGACAGATTCTTAACCCCTGCGCCACCAGGGAAGTCCCTAATTGAATTTGTTTTTACCTTGTACTCAAGTTTTTGAGTGTTCATCAAGTCATCCAACCCTTGTAAAAAATGCTGTTGACTTAAAATACATACTGGGTAAGGAAAATGTTCATTAGTTTGGGAGGCTGATACACAAATTGGGCTGAAGTACTGCTCTAATTGTCACTATACTTCCCTAGAATAATAAACTGCCTTTTGATGACCGGGACGAATTGAGTGAAATCGTAACGGACAGATACGGGGCAGACAGTTTCCTTAGAATATTCAGATACATCAAGTGAATGGAATTCTTTCTTACTCATAACTTGGATTTATTAATTTTTTTTCCTTTTAGCCCTGCTTCTTTCCTGTTGCAGCCCATTTCACCATCAGATAGAAACAGTGTTACACTACTTGAAAAGGTACATTTTAAAACAATTTAAAATTAATTCTGACCATACTCACATATGATAAAAATATTCTTTACTTTTGTTGATATCCCAATTAAATTTCTATTTTCACATTTCCTAGTATGTGCACATTATCTACCATTCCTGTTTACACATTAGTTATTACTTCTAAATGGGAATACTGGAATTTTTAAACTGTGCCAGTGAACATTTAATTTTACAATAATGTTAACCTTTTATAGATTAACATTAATGAAGATCAGGTACAATGAAGATCAGGTACAATTATTAACATTTTAACATTACATGTCTATCTTATTCAGGACACGAAGTTGATGACTCCTAGAGAGAAAAATGAAACAGTTCCTAAGAAAACATCAGAATTTGAAGCGGAAGACTCTTCATCATCAAATATTGCAAAGAGTAGTGCATTTGGAGGGTCTCTGCCAGCTAAAAAAAGTGATCCATTCCAAAAAGAGCAAGATCATCTGGTAGAAGAGGTTAGAAAGAGATTATAATAAGTATACTGAAATGTCATTTTCTAAATGGTGTTGGGATTATAAGTGAAGTACAGTTAATTATTGATTAGGTGTAATTTGGGAAGGAGGTCACAGACAATAAAAATCATGGTTAAAGCAGAATTGGTCCTCCCCAAAAGTAGAAACAGATATAAAATAAACTTATTTAGTTAAGATTATATCCGTGGTTTAGAACCCATGTCCCGTTCTATAACTATCCAAAAGTATAAAAATAATACATGTATAATATTTTTGGAATTAACCATTACATAAATTGTTGGATAAATACACCCAATGATTATACTTATTAAAATACTCTGCGAATGTTATCTGTTGCTTAGCTGAGCTTCCTCTTTTTTTGAATTTTAGAACAAAGACTATACAGTATATTATCACCAAGTGAAGGTTTTGTCCTTCTGCTTTTTAAATATTTCAAAAGTGAATAAATACATGATTGTTTATGATCTTGGTTTTCTTAACCAGCTCTGTTCCTTAATAATTTTCTACTTTTCACTGGCAACTGACCACATAATACGACTATTGCTGAGTATTACAGAACTCGGTTTATACAAATGAAATGGTCAGGCCATTCTTTAATGTTATTTTTATTACATATTTCCCATTGTTTGAATTTGGATTATCTGCCAGAAACAGAAACAGCCAGAAAATAAATCAGCTGTTTTACATTCCTGAGAGACTGAAAGAAAAGTTTGGTTTAGTGCATATTGATTCAGGTATTGGAGTTCCCTCCTTTATCTTGATCGTGAAAAAAGTTAATAAATATTGTCCAAATAAGAGAGCTGGCTGTCAGTCATTTTTCTTGTTTGCAACTTGAGGAAGTTGGACCAGTTTCATGGTCTCTAAATATTTTTAAATCTCTAAAGTTCTGTTGTTTCTCTGTATTAGTTGATTGACTCTATACTAAAGAAAAGATGATTAGTCATTCTTTTTTTCTTTCCTGATATGGGAGGAAAGGCACATTTTCTGGTTAAAAGAATTTACAGTAGCAGTGGAATGAGATAGGATGGAAGAGGAGAGCCCTAAAATCTCATAAAACTCTGAAAGTAAAGTGAAATTAATTCTCTTTAATAGTGTTTATGACAAGGAATATTTAGTGTTAGAATTCTAAGAAGCCCTCTATTTTTATGGAGGAGGAGTCAGTTTGATTATGGTTGTAGGCAGTTTCTTTTTTTCAGGATTTCAGGGTGCAGAGATTTTAATTTGCTTGTTTTTTGCTTTCTGGTTTTATTAAAATGTTAATACAGAGTGCTATTTCCATATTGTACACTTTCTTTTCTCTATTTTAGAAATGTATCCCTATGTTTTCATTAATTTATGTCTGATGATGAGGTTTCTGGCAAAGAAGTTTGTTGTCAGAATGTACTCTGTTTATTAGTAGAGGTGTTACTGTGCGGTGGATTATAATTAAGAAGAACCTGCATGCTTTAGAACCAGTCATTTTAGCAGATATGGAATTGTGAAGCTCAAGTGTGGCAGATAGTAATTCAGATCACTGCAGTCAGAACTATATCTAAATCTTTCCAAGTGTAAAGATTTCTTATCTTTTCTCTCCTGTGTAACAGGATATCCATTTAAGATAAGGGAGGAAACAGGGTTTGGGTTTGATTTCACCTTAATAGGATTGTGCCTGGAGAGTCTATATGGAGTGCCTGGGAGCTACATTGTTGAGTTTATTTTTGTGCTTATTGTTCTTATCAGGGCCTTTGTTGCATTCTACCAGTGGGCTTGGTAATTTTTGCTTTACTTTTTCTTTTCTGTTTTAGGTTGCAAGGGCAGTTTTATCTGATTCACCACAGCCTTCTAAAGGAAAAGAAGTAATATTAGAGGAACTAATTGACTCTCTAGCTTCCAACCCATTCTTAACAAGGAATCAAATTCCCCGAACTCCAGAAAACTTGAGTAAGTTAATAATGTTTTTTGTCACTATTTTCTTTCTTAGACATTACTACTATTAGAACCATGGTCTGACAAATCTTTTGGAAGCTCACTTTAAAACTTTTTTTCTGTATCTTTCAATTTAGTGGCATTGGCTCTATTTGTTTTCATGTGGGGGACTTTTATTGAAATATCAACTGTGGGCACTGTCACCTATATGGCAGTCCTTCAGCAGTATTATTTTGCCCTGGAACTGTACAGTTTTGTTTTTGTTGTTTTACTTGGCTTTTTCGTGGAAAATATTTTAGTTGATCACTTCAGAAATATCCTCTGCCTCCACACCTGATCTGTGATCAACATTTATAGAGTATGGAGGCTGTATTCTTCCAGTCAACAACCAGCAGCATCAGCCAAAAACTCTGTACAGAGATCTTACCTACCTCTCCCAAGCTAATCAGACTCCCCAGTACTTTCTTCTTACAACCTGTATTGTGTGGGCAAAGTTCGGATATTCTTGTCCTCATGTAGGCACATCATGCTGGGTAAGTGATTAGATATATAATTTCCATTTTGCTACTAGAAATGACATATCCAAAGTTAAATGGATTCAGTTCAGGTTGAACCTAGCCACTGTATAGATTGGTGGTTGGCAAACTACATCTTGCAAACCAAATCTGGCCCACCCTATGTGTTTTTGTACATAAAGTTGCATTGAACACAACCTTGTTCATTTGTCAGCATATCGTTTATGGCTACTTTCACATTACAGTGGCTGAGTAGTTACCACAGATAAGATGGCCTGCAATACCTGAAGTATTACTATCTGGCCCTTTATAGAAAAAGTGTGTGTTGTGTGTGTGTGTGTGTGTGTGTATACTGTATATATATAAGTATATAAATAAATATATATATATATGCATGCCAAACCCTGGCCTAGATGGGCAAGAAAATATCTTTTTTTCCATTTATTTGTTTGTTTATTTATTTATAAATAACATCTTTATTGGAGTATAATTGCTTTACAATGGTGTGTTAGTTTCTGCTATATAACAAAGTGAATCAGCTATACATATACATATATCCCCATATCTCCTCCCTCTTGCGTCTCCCTCCCACCCTCCCTATCCCACCCCTCTAGGCGGTCACAAAGCACCGAGCTGATCTCCCTGTGCTGTGTGGCTGCTTCCCACTAGCTATGCTATCTATTTTACATTTGATAGTATATATAAGTCCATGCCACTCTCTCATTTCGTCCCAGCTTACTCTTCCCCCTCCCTGTGTCCTCAAGTCCATTCTCTACGTCTGCATCTTTATTCCTGTCCTGCCCCTAGGTTCTTCAGAACCATTTTTTTTTTTTAAGATTCCATATATGTGTGTTAGCATACGGTATTTGATTTTCTCTTTCTGACTTACTTCACTGTGTATGACAGACTCTAGGTCCATCCACCTCACTACAGATAACACGATTTCATTTCTTTTTATGGCTGAGTAATATTCCATTGTATATATGTGCCACATCTTCTTTATGCATTCATCTGTCGATGGACACTTAGGTTGCTTCCATGTCCTGGCTATTGTAAACAGAGCTGCAATGAATATTGTGGTACATGACTCTTTGAGTTATGGTTAAGAAAATATCTCTTTAATACATGTGATTTGTATGTGCTGTGTGAAAGTATATGCACATTTCAGGAACACGTTTCATTTTTTGTGTGTGGTCAGTTGGAGATGGAATTCTTTGATGTTGTTGGGCTTTGGTGTATTGTGGAGCCTTGTCATCCAACTGGCATATTTATGAACATGTACTGAGTCAGAAATTTTATCTTAAGCACTAGAAATGAAATGTTTAATTGCATGTTCTATTTGGGAATTTATTAATAACTTGTGTTATTTCCCCCTTCATTTAATCAGTAAGTGAAATTAGGAGCTCATGGAGAAAAGCTGTTAAAATAGAAGATAACAGAAGTGCAGAACCAATTCAGATGGATACTGAACATAGAGAAGTATTGCCAGAATCCTTACCTGTGGTGCATAATCAAAAAGAGCTTAACGTGGACAGTTTTTTCTCAGCAACTACTGTGTCCGATTCTAGCCATTCTCATTTGCCTGAAGAGAAAGTTGTTTCAGATTGCCTCAAGTGTGTGCTTCAGAAACCTGTGGTAACCAGTTGCATAGGTGAACCAACAACACAGAATGTGTCAGATTTGTTAAATAAGGACATAATTTGTAAGCAAGATTTGGAATGTACAGCTTTACAGAACAAGTTTTTAGAAACTAGCCAAATAGAGACATCCTCCCCTGCTGTAGGCAATAGGAGAGATGTGATAGGTAGCAGTGAAGAAGAGTATATTAAAATATCAGACCACTCGAAAGCTTCTTACAAAGATCTTTCCATGCATAAAAGTATGTTATGGAACTCTTTTCAGATATCAAGTGGAATTAGTTCCAGTTTTAAAGATAGTGATTTTGGCATATTACATGAAACTCTTCCAGAAGAAGTTGGTCACTTAAGTCTTAATAGCTCCAGTAGTACAGAGGCCAATTTTAAACTGGAACCAAATAGCCCTATGCACAGTGGCATTTTCCCAGAAGGTGCTGTGGGAGGAAGACAGAATACTCCAGAATCAGACTTTAATTTACAGGCTACTTGGAGTGGATATGAGGCTCTGAAGAAATCTGTGCCCAAGCAAAGGGAAGAAATTTGCCTCTCTAATTCTGAAACACTTGAAAGACACAAACCAGAATTGAGCCTTACTTCCCAATACATGCAAACTGATGATATGCTTAACTTTTGGGGCACTCATGATATGCACATTGACTGTACAAAACCAGCTTCACGCATGTCCCTTGGTGAAAGAAAACGGTCTCTTTCACCACTAATTAAGTTTTCTCCAGTGGAACAAAGATTGAGGACCACAATACCATGTAGTCTTGGAGAACGTCTACCTAATTTAACAGGTAAGATTTAACTAGATAATGTGCATATTAACCTGCTGAAGTTTTCTTTCACCTTCTCCTAAAAATAGCATGCAGTGAATGTTACATGATCTTTATTGTTAATATGACAAAATATGCTCCTTATTCCTTCAGCTAGGATGAGAAGAGTAAACCCATCATTTTTATGGGTACTTTCAGAATGTCTAGTGATTTTTTTTTTTTTTTTTTTGGCGGTACACGGGCCTCTCACTGTTGTGGCCTCTCCCATTGCGGAGCACGGGCTCTGGATGCGCAGGCTCAGTGGCCATGGCTCACAGGCCCAGCCGCTCTGTGGCATCTTCCCGGACCGGGGCACGAACCCGTGTCCCCTGCATCGGCAGGTGGACTCTCAACCACTGCGCCAACAGGGAAGCCCTTCTAGTGATTTAGCTTACAATTGGTATGGGACAGGGGTGGAAAACAAAACCAAAAACCTGAAACCTATTGCTTTTGTAATAGAAACTACTGAAAGTAAACCTTGTCAAAATCTTTTTGGCTAATGGAAGGTGGTTCTAAAGTTGAGAAACGCTATGTTAAATATCATTATAATATAGTGGGACTTCCCTGGTAGCAAGGTGGTTGAGAATCTGCCTGCCAATGCAGGAGACACAGGTTCGTTCCCTGGCCAGGAATATTCCACATGCCGCAGAGTAACTAAGCCCATGCACCACAACTACAGAGCCTGTGCTCTAGAGCCCACAAGCCACAGCTACTGAGCCCATGTGCCACAACTACTGAAGGCCATGCACCTAGAGCCCGTGCTCTGCAACAAGAGAAGCCACGGCAGTGAGAAGCCCACACACAGCGATAAGAGTAGCCCCTGCTCGACACAACTAGAAAAAGCCTGTGCGCAGCAACGAAGACCCAACACAGCCAAAAAATAAATAAATTTGAATTAAAAAATAAATAATATAGTATCTGTGGTTTCGTTTGAAATAATTTGATGGGGGTGCAGTGACAAAACAAGGTAGGTCATTGTTTTACTTTCCTAGGGCTGCCGTAACGACGTACCACAAACTGGGTGGCTGAAGACAACAGAAATTTTTTGTCTCTGGAGAAAACAAGTTCTGGAGGCTAGGATTGAGAATCAAGGTGTTGGCATGGCCGTGTTCCCTCTGAAGCCACTAGAGCAGCGGTCCCCAGCCTTTTTGGCACTGGGGACCAGTTTCGTGGAAGGCAGTTTTTCCATGGTGGGGGGTGGGGAGGTTCAGGTGGTAATGCGAGGGATGGGGAGTGGCAGATGAAGCTTTGCTCGCTCGCCTGTCACTCACCTGCTGTGCGGCCTGATTCCTAATAGGCTGCGGACGGGTAGTGGTCCACGGCCCGGGGGTTGGGTACCTCTGCACTAGAGGATGATCCTTCTTGATTCTTCTAGCTTCTGATAACCCCCAGGTGTTCTTTGGCTTGTGGCAGCATAACACATTTCTGCCTCCATCTTCACATGGCATTCTCCCCTTGTGTTCCGTGTACCTTCTTATAAGGACATCAGTCCTGTAGATTAAGGGCCCATCCTACTCCCATCTTACCTTTTTTTTTTTTTTTTTTTTAATTCTTTTTGGCTGAGTTGGGTCTTTGTTGCTGCGCGCGGGCTTTCTCTAGTTGCGGCGAGTGGGGGCTACTTTTTGTTGCGGTGCACAGGCTTCTCATTGTGGTGGCTTCTCGTTGCGGAGCACCGGCTCTATGCGTGCGGGCTTCAGTAGCTGTGGCTCGTGGGCTCTAGAGCGCAGGCTCAGTAGTTGTGGTGCACGGGCTTAGTTGCTCTGTGGCATGTGGGATATTCCCGGACCAGGGCACGAACCTGTGTCCCCTGCATTGGCAGGCAGATTCTTAACCACTGTGCCACCAGGGAAGTCCCAGAATAATGGTAATTTTATTGCAGTTACATATTTGCATGTGAACTTTTTACTGAAATTTGCTACTACTTGGGATTTGTCCTATTTTTTCTTTATAATGTTTGCTTATCCTTTTTTCTCTTTTTGAAGTCAATTTTGCAGAAGAAGAAATCTTGAATAAGAGCCTTGATGCCAAAGAATCTCCATCCGACTTGAAAGATGAAGTAGTAGCCCAGTCAACTTAACTATGATGAACTTAAGTTGAAGCAATGTCACAGGATAAAAACATTTGTAATTTAAATACACATTGGAAGTGTAACTTTTTCAGGGTCTAAAAAAGTCCTAAATAATGCTTTTTAGCCTTCTCTACTGATTTTAAGTAAGGAGAGTATGTTTGGATTTTCTCTCTCTGTATGGATATGGGGTTGAAATGTGAAGTATTTGGAAAGCAAACAAGTTATGAGAAGCCATTTTGGTTTCTTGGATAATCTTGTGGGCATGAAATGGCATAGTATTAGGTTTACTAATTCATTATGTTCTAATTTCAGTTAATTAACATAAGGATGAGTAGTTTTTAATGTGTTTTATTAAGTGGTTAACTTAATAGCCATTGGATATACTGATCTTTCTTTTTAGGGAAATATACAACTTTTATTGTTTCTTTTTACAACATTCTGGTACTAAACAAAAAAAGTGAGGAAAGTAATGCTTTGGGGTGTATAATCAAAATGACAAAGTTTAAGTTTGGGAAAGCTCTAAAGAGGCTTAATGATTATTCAGGTAGGTTGATCCTGGAAAATGATGTTTGATGGAATAAAGTGCATGTGATGATAATGAAGACTGGAGCAGAATGAATTTAGAAAAAAGGAAAAAGGCAGAAGATGACTAGATACTTTTGAGGGACATTATAAATCCATTCAGTGGGTTGTATAGCAGTTTTATATTTAGTCTAATTTAGACTTTGAGAATTTAACTCTAGTTTTTTATTTTAACAGAAAAAGTGTAAATTAAAAAATTAGTCTGTTTGGTTTTTTTTGGAGGGGCACTGTTTTTGGGGAAGGGAGCTAATTTTTTTTTCAATTTTTAAAAAATTTTTTTATTGGAGTATAATTGCTTTACAATGTTGTGTTAGTTTCTGCTGCACAGTGAAGTGAATCAGCTATACTCATACACACATCCCCTCCCTCTTGGACCTCCCTCCCCCTCACCCCCCATCCCACCCAACTAGGCCATCAAAGGGCACCAAGCTGAGCTCCCTGTGCTATACAGCAGGTTAAGGGAGCTAATTTTGATTGTTACTTTCCTCCTCAAAAACCATCAGTTCCTCACTGCCTACAGAATAGCTTCAGATTAACGAGAAAATTGAATTTGCGGTTAAATAACTTGTTCAGTGTTACACAGCTAAGTCAGTGGTGAAGCTAGGATTTGACCTTATTTTCCTTCCTTAATATACCAACAAGACCTCCTAGAAGTAACTAAAAGGCCAGGATTTAGGATATGGCTGCAGGAGTGGGCCTTCTGGACTCTAAATGGGAGTCAGATGTGAGGCCTCTTGTACAGTGTCCTGCCTCATGTAGTTAGACCCCCGGCCAAGAAAACGGCTTGTCTTTAGCATCCAAGTGATGAATACATGCCATTGCCCTCTGCGAACCAGGTTGTTAAGCACACACTGGAAGGGTGGTAGCACCTACAGCACCCCTGTGTCTAGCCTCAACTCTTAACCATCACAGCCTTGTCCAGTTTGCCAAGAAACTGGCAAGAAGAGGAGAAAAGTTGAAGAGTTCTGGAAGTGGATGGGCTTAATACTTCATCTTTCTTCACTCATTTTGGCTTACTTTCTGTGTTGCTTGTTTGATCCAAGTTTGAAGGCCAGTCTTTTTTTGTGAGAAAAGACAGAAGAAAAGCACAAATAACTGCCTTCTTTGCAGTGGAAAAGAAAGAGGAAGAGAAAAGCTTCTCCTAAGGTGCCATATCCTTTTATTAGTTAACAGAACAAATAGGGACTCTCTAAGTCTACTGGGAAACTGTCCTCTAGTCTTAAGAAACCTAGTATTGGTAAATCCAAAATTAACATGCTAAGGAGAAGGTATTAGCATCTACAAAGGGCCAGAGCTATTCCTGGATACTTAATATATCATTTAAGTCTTATACTTCTGTAAGATAGTGATATTGTACCTATTTTACAGGTAATGATACCGAAGCTAGGGAGCTTAAATGACTTGTCTAAGATGGACTTGAGGAATTACCTGGAATACATCTTAAAAAAACATATATTCTGTAGGTCTAAAGTGAGGATTAGAAATCTGCATTTTAAATAGCTGCCCTGGTAATTCTTAGGCTCAATAAATAGCTTGAGAGCCACTGCTAGTGGATAGAGATTCACATTTAGCCCTGGGGTATCTTAAAGAAGCTAGGTACACTATTACATTCTGCTTTAGAGATATGAGCTCTCTGATAAGGAAGCTGAAGTTCATCAATAAGTGTGGGCCCTGAATTAATGGGAATCACAAGACCAAAATATCTTTAGATATTAATAGATTTACAAAAACCACATCGTTGTTGAGTCACACCTGTGAAAGGCTGAGAGTTTTTGGCATTCTTCCCTGTCCTTTGTATGCCAGTAGTATAAACAAAAGTATATTAAATCTGTCACTTTCTCCTAAACCATTTTGATTATGACTCCTCTTCCTTATCCAATATTGCCTGCATTACCTGCCTTTTGACCTTAAGGGACTGCTTTGACCATATCACTTCTTTAAAATTCCATTAATGGTTCATTGTTAATTCCAGAAGTGAGTTCAAATTTAAAGGCATATAAGGTCTCCTCCATAGATTCCTCTTTTCCCTCTTCCACTATGATCTCCCCCCCACCTTTTTTTTAACTGAAATGCTTTGGTGGGCATGTGTCTTTAAAAATCTTAATGCACAGTTCTGAAGCTGGAATATCCTACCTTCATCTCCCAGCCTTTCAGTTATAGTTTGTCCTTTAGGGTTCAGAACAAATCTCACTTTCACCTTGAAGTCTTAATCTCTTATTCCTGGGACTCTCCCTTCTCTGAAATCTCCTATGGCTTATGTTAACTTTTATTCACTTAGTATTTTTCATTTATTGCTTTTATTGTATTTTTTCATGGTTGTGATTTCTCCAGTTGTATTGATTAAATACATACAGACATATACTTATGTAGATATGTGTGTGGGGTGTGTCCACACATACATATACTCCAAGGGCCATAGATCATCCTTAGCAGATACTGAAGTATTGGAATTGTTTTCTTTGCCTCTGTGTGATGGAATTAAAGTAATGGTAAAGACGGAGGGCTACTTTATTGCTGTAAGAGTACTTTTTCTCATTACATTCACAGCAGAATATACCTTGTTTTATTCACTATTCATAAGATGGTGTGTAAACTGACTTCTCTATCAGTTTGAAACTTTAGACAATGCCCTTATGTTCTAATTGTTTTAAATGTTTAAAGACAACAAGCATATAATGTTGCTTAACATGAAAAATGTTACCAAGTGGAATAAAGACTATTGGTTGTTAAAATCAATTTGGGGGAATTTAATTGAAAACAAAAATACAAGTATTTTGAAAGCATTCTTTACCATGTGTTTCTTAACCATGATCTATGGAGTCAATTTGATTTAAATTCTTGAGACCTGTATAAAAGGAAATCCTGTTTTTCCCCTACTCTGAGTATACTAAAATTAAAGAAGATAGGTTTAAGGACATTTTCCTTAATGTAAAGAAAGTATTTGCTAAAGTAAAGCTCTCTTTCACGTTAAGTTGCACATACATAGTTGATATACCTTTTGCGTTATGCACTGTGAATGTTGAATTTAAAATATTTGTGAGTCCTCCATGGGACTATCTGTAAATGTTTTACATACTAGTCTTGAATAAATGTTCAGTATTATACCACCTAGCTCTAGATTTATTAAATGTATTTTAAAATGATTTTTAAAAGTACATATATACCCTCAGAGTTCATTTGGAGTCTATACTAGCTTATTGCCAAAGGCCCTAATTAGACTAGTTTAATAACATATCTGAACAGCTTCTTGCTCTTCATGGGTAGGGATCTTGTCATCCACAGGTGCTGCTATAAAGGATTTAATAAATGTTAAATAACTTTATAAAGGTTTGGAAATTCCCTATCACTTATATTTAATGTCTGTAAATAGAGATAATGCCTCATTTGTAAAATGAGGTGAGAGGAGTTGATCAGAGGTGTTTTGGCTCTAAGATACTAGATTTCATTTAAAACAATATGAGGCGGCTGTAACGGGGCACTTTAGCTCTGTTTTTTGATTTCACTATACCACACTGCCAATTCAAAATAGGAACCTTAGAATTCTTCCCCCAAAGTATGTAATCTAAGAATCTGATTCAAAATTATCCAATTTCCAGACAAATACAGATGGGAAAGTGATCTTGCCCAAAGCAAAACACTATTCTTTGAGAAGTCATTTAACTTCCTGGCTTCAGTTTACTCAATCTATAAAATTGGGGAATTTATATGAAGGAATAATGTACAGCTAAAAAGCTAGGATTTTTATGATGAAGAGTTAGGAGAGGTTAGGAGAGGATCTGCAATTACACTGCCTAGGTTCAGCTGTATAACCTTAATAAGGTCATACCAGTTTTCTCATCTATTAACAGATAAAAGTGATCTACCTCACAGGTTGTGAGGATTAAGTAAGAAAATGCACATCAAGTATTTAAGAATACCTGGGATTTAGTAAGGGCTTAAATACTTAGCTAGGCTTCACATCCAGTAATTTGGGAGCGGGGAGGAAGAATGGCTCAGTGGGTGGTATTGACAGCTGACACATTACTGAGTCTGTGCCAGGTACCATTCTAAATGTTTTCCATGTTGCTTTAATTTAATCTTAATCCAATAAAGTAGTGCTATCCTTATCCATATTTTACAAATGAGGAAACAAGCACAGTAAAATTAAGTACCTTGCCCAGTTCACAGAGCTAGTAAGTGAAGGGACTAGAATACTAACTCAGCTCAGGTGGTCTAGCTCCAGAGACCGTTCTCTTAACCACACTGCTACAGTTGCTATGAAACATCGTTAAGGTGATGGGAGCCAAGATCACAAAATCAAACTTACCAGTTAAGCAATACTTGTGGGCAATCAGAATCTATAGCTTTAATATTAACCACCTTCAAATTATTTCAAATAAGACCATATTTTAAATTGCTAACAGCAAATGTTTATTCATGGTTGAAGCCAAAAAGAATTTATAAATGCATTTTAATACCTTGCTGATAAAATAACATTCCACCTTTGCAACCTTGTAAGGAATACAGGAAGATATTGTAAAGGCTTTGATGTGTATATCTATTATAACCAGGTAATCAGAACACACACACACATACACCACCACCTACTTTAGTGTTAACACCATACCAACTTTTCAGAAAGGCCATCTTGAAGCTCTACTGGATAGCTGAGTAAATAGCGTCCAAGGCTTGAAGACTGGGGAGAAGGGAAGAAAGGGATGGAAGAAGTAAGCAGCACACATTTCAAAGCCCACTTTTAAGCACACGACATTATGAATATTAAAAGAAAACGGGGGAAGGCAATTCAGCATTTTCAGAGAGCGCATTTTGGCAATATTCAACGCATAAGAAGGCTGTGCTTGGGACCATCCACTCTCTCCAGCTTCTCAAAGTGTTTCCTGGCATTGCGAATGTTGATCAGAGTAGCTGCAGAAGGGATCGACGGATCTGACATAACCACCATCACGTACGTGTTTGATGTGAAGATGTCGATGAACGCAGCGAAGTTAGAATTCCTAACCTCCATGCTCTGGAAAGAAGCGGCCAATTTACTGCAGCTCAGCTTGAACTGCTTAATAATGTTGCTGATCTTCTCGAATCGGTGGACGTCACGCTGCTCTTTGCACTGGTAGTGGGAAATGACCAAGAACGTCGCCCTCTCAAACAGCAGAACTTCATCGGCCTCAATAATCTGGGCAAAATTCCTGAGGTTCATCTCCAGCTGCTGAACATTGGGAATCAGCTGATAGACAATACTGGACCAGGCTTTGTAGAGCGTTTCATCCCAGATGGATGTTCGAAAACAGGCACACTCCAGCGGGCGAGACAAACGCCTCAGGTCTTCCTCTCGCTCTTTAAAAATCAGGTCACGCTGATCCTCCTGAACCAGATCCATTTTGTGCACCAGGCAGAAGATTTTGGCATCAGGAGAGTTCTGGAGGATGGCTTCCAGACACGACTGGTAATAATGCATGTCCTTTTCCAGTTCGCGGCTCTCCACGTCGAACACGTAAATCAGAACCTCGACATTACGGAAGATGTTGTCTCGCTGGCTGGTGAAGTAATTTTCCATGAAGGTGTCCTGACCGCCACAGTCCCACAGATTCAGCACCAGGTTGCCCAGAAATCGGACGTGGGAGTGCTCCACATCAATGGTGGCACCCAGGCGCCGGGTGTCACGAGCGATGTAATTGGCAAAGATAATGGACCTCATGCTGGTCTTCCCCGACCCGCTCTTCCCCATCAACAGCACCTTTTTCTTCATGGCTGTATTTGGCATCACCCGCCGGAGCTGCCGCGGACTGGGCCTCAGGGCGCGGCCTAACTGCAGCGAGTCGGAGGGAGGGAGGGAGGGGCCGAGGCTTGCGGGGGCTCCGACGGCCAGGCCGTGCAGCTGTGCAGCCGGAGAAGCCGAAGGTGCGAGCTCGGGGCTGGGAAGGTGGCGACCGGTGAGCTCTTTCTTGGGGCAGAGCGCCGTGGGGTAAACCGCTGCAACCGCTACGGAGAAACGCTCGCCTTCCGGAGAGGAGAGTCTCTGCGTCTCCGCTGCCACCCACTTCCGGCGGCGATCTCGCGAGAACCCGCTGTCTCGGCCTTCGCGGCACAACGAGCTTTGATAAGCCGCTCTTTTAACGAAACGCAGCAGGGCCCACCCGAAAGAGAAAATGGAAGGTGAACCCAGGAATCTGGTGTTCTGTTCTGCTATTTAAACGGGGCCTACGGTTGCAAATTGTACGTGTGTGGGCAGTTGGGAGAATGCTGCCATCTCGTGGCCGAAAAAACCCCAGCCCACCACTACGCGCTTTAAGAGCGCGGTGTGCTGTTGCGTGGTTTTAGGCCTGAGCAGCAGACAGGGAAAAGCCGAAGAAGGCTTAACTTCTCCGCCCAGTTAGGCCTCCTCAGATTCCCTGGTTTACTCAGTACAAGGACAGGGGAGATAAAAACTGTACAGATGTTCAGAAGTAAGTGATTGCCCATTGCTACACAGCTGAATGGTGGTGAATCCCTCCCGGGAGATATCCTAACTCCCAGTTAGTGCTTTTTCCACTTGGAAGCAAGTTCCTTTCTTACACCTGCTTTCTCGGTAGTCTCAGACTTTGGGATTTATAATCAGAATTCCAAAGCTTGAGGAAACTCTAATATAGAACATTACTTACTACTCACAATAACCCTATGAATAAATAACCTCATTTTCAAGTCAGTAAATGGAAGCTTACAGGGGTTAGGTAACTCTACCAAGTTACACGTCTATTACATAATGAAGTGCAATTTATTTTTAAAATATAAGGTGTCCATCATACACAGTGAATACACAGTCCATACACAGTGAAATGATTACAGTCAAGCTAACCTATCTTGTATAGTTACCAGTTTTGTGTGTGTATGTGGTGAGAGCACTTGAAATCTACTCTCAGTAAATTTCCAGTATTCAATACAGTGTTAACTATAGTCATCATGTTGTAGGTTAGATCCCTAGACTTACTTATCCTGAATAACTGCAACTTTTTATCCTTTGACCATTATCTCTCCATTACCCTCACTTCCCCCTACCTGGTAATAACTATTCTCTCTGCTACTATGTATTTGACTTTTTTTAGATTCTACAGATAAGTGAGATCATGCAAGGTTTTTCCTTTCTGTGTCTGGCTTATTTCACTTAGCCTGATGCCTTCCAGTTTCATCCTTGTTGTTGCAAATGGTAGGATCCCCCTTTTAAAGGCTGAATAATATTTCATTGTATATATAAACCTCCATTTCTACTTTTTTAATGTAAAAAGATTTCTTTTGATTTTTTTGTTCAAAACTTAACACATCTTCAGTTTTCTGAGCCAGTAAGAATGTTCTCTAACACCATATTCTACAAGTGGATATTGACATAAATTTTAGCTAAAATATATCAACAGAAGAATTCCTGCTATTCTTAGAAAAGTTGAACATTTTTGGTTTTTAGCATTCAGTTTATTTAAATTCTTCTAGTACTTATATTGGATTATGATGATTTTTCCCCCTTTTCCCCAGTGTTATTGAGATATACTTGACATATGATATTGTATTAGTTTTAGGTGTACAATGTAATAATTTGATATATGTATATATTGCCAAATGATTACCACAATAAGCTTAGTTAACACCCATCCCCTCACGTAGTTACAATTTTTTTGTTGTGGTAATTAATAACGTTTAAGATCTACTCTCTTAGCAAGTTTCAAATATACAATACCGTATTGTTAACTATAGTCACCGTGCTGTACATTACATGTCCAGAACTTATTTATCTTATGACTGGAAGTTTGTACCTTTTGACCACTTTCACCCATTTTTCCAACCTCTTCAAACCCCACCTCTGGCAACCACCAATATGCATCTATGAGTTTGGTTTTTTTAGATTCCACATATAGATGAGATCATATAGGATTTGTCTTTCTGTGTCTGACTTATTTCACTTCAAGGTCCATCCTTGTCGTTGCAAAAGGCAGGATTTCTTTCATTTTTATGGCTGAATTCCCTCTCCTGTCTCTCTGATATTTATTGATATATTAATATCAATCACATTTTCTTTATCCATTCATCCATCAGTGGACACTTGGGTTCATTCCACATCTTGGCTATTGTAAGGAATCCTGCAATGAACATGAGGGTGCAGATATCTTTTTGAGATAGTGACCTTTCCTTTGAATACATACCTAGTAGTCGGATCGCTGGGTCATATGGCAATTCTATTTTCAATTTTTTTGAGGAAACTCCATACTGTTTTCCATAGTGGCTGCACCTACATTCCCATCAACAGTGTACAAGTGTTCCCTTTTCTCCACATCCTCACCAACATTTGGTATTTGTGGGTTTTTTAAAAAATTTTTATTGGAGTATAGTTGCTTTACAATGTTGTATTAGTTTCTACTGTACAGCAAAGTGAATCAGCTATATGTATACATATATCCCCTATTTTTTTGGATTTCCTTCCCAAATAGGTCATCTATTTGTGTTTTTTGTTTTTTGGCTGTGTTGGGTCTTAGTTGCTTAGTTGCACACGCAGGATCTTTGATGAGACATGAGGGATCTTTCATTGTGGCGTGCTGGTTTTCTCTTCTCTGGTTGTGGTGTGCGGGTTTTCTCTTCTCTAGTTGTGGCGTGTAGGTTTTTTCTCTCTCTGGTTGTGGCACTTGGGCTCCAGGGCGCGTGGGCTCTGTAGTTTGCAGCATGTGGGCTCTCTAGTTGAGGTGTGTGGGCTCGGTAGTTGTGGCCTGTGGGCTTAGTTGCCCCGTGGCATGTGGGATCTTAGTTCCCTGACCAGGGATTGAACCCATGTCCCCTGCATTGGAAGGCGGATTCTTTACCCCTGGACCACCAGGGAAGTCCCTACTTGTTTTTTTTTTAATGATAGCCATTGTGAAGTGATATCTTACTGTGGTTTTACTATGCATTTCTCTGATGATTAACGATGTTGAGCATCTTTTCATGCGCCTGTTGGCCATCTGCATGTCTTCGCTGGAAAAATGTCTATTCAGGTCTTCTGCCCATTTTTAAACTAGGTTGTTTGTTTTTTTGATGTTGAGTTGTATGAGCTGTTTATATATTTTGGATATTAACCCCTTATCTGTCATATCATTTGCAAATGTTTTCTCCTATTCAATAGGTTGTCTTTTTGTTTTGTTGATGGTTTCCTTTGCTGTGCAAAAGCTTTTGAGTATAATTAGTTTCCATTTGTTTATTTTTGCTTTTATTTCCTTTGCTTTAGGAGGTAGATCCAAAAAAATATTGCTGCAATTTATGTCAAAGAGTGTTCTGCCTATATTTTCTTTCTCTTTTTTTAAAAAAATAAATTTATGTATTTATTTATGCCCGTGTTAGGTCTTCATTGCTGTGCGCGGGCTTTTTCTAGTTGCAGTGAGTGGGGGCTACTCTTTGCTGTGGTGCGCGGGCTTCTCATTGTCGTGGCTTCTCTTGTTGCAGAGCACGGGCTCTAGGCACGCAGGCTTCAGTAGTTGTGGCACGTGGGCTCAGTAGTTGTGGCTTGCGGGCTGTAGAGCTCAGGCTCAGTAGTTGTGGTGCACGGGCTTAGTTGCTCCGTGGCATGTGGGATCTTCTCGGGCCAGGGCTCGAACCTGTGTCCCTTGCATTGGCAGGCATATTCTTAACCACTGCGCCACCTGGGAAGCCCCTGCCTATGTTTTCTTCTAGGAGTTTTATGGTTTCCAGTCTTGCATGTAGGTCTTTAGTCCAGTTTGAGTTTATTTTTGTATATTGTGTTAGAGAATGTTCTAATTTCATTCTTTTACAAGTAGCTGTCCAGTTTTCCTAGCACAACTTATTGAATAGACTATCTTTTCTCTATTGGATTGATATTAATTCTTCTTTTAGTGTTTGGTAGAATTCAGCAGTGAAGTCATCTGTTCCTGGATTTTTCTTTGTTTGGAGATTTTTGATGACTACTTCAGCCTCCTTATATGTTACTGGTTTGTTCAAGCTTTCTACAATATTTCTTCTTGATTCAGTCTTGGTAGGTTGTATGTTTCTTGGAATTTATCCATTTTTTGTAGTTTATCTAATTTGCACACACATAATTGTTCATAATAGTCCCTTCTGATCCTTTTTATTTCTGAGACATCCATTGTAATGTCTCCTCTTTCATTTCTGATTGTATTTGAGTCTTCTCTCATTTTTCTTACTTGAGCTATGGGTTTGTTGGTTTTAGTTTTTCAAAAAACCCAACCCTTAGTTTTGTTGATTTTTCCCTCTATTCTCTATTTGATTGATTTCTTCTCTGATCTTTATTATTTCTTTTCTTCTGTTAATTTTGGGTTTAGTTTATTCTGCTTTTTTCTAGTTCCTTGAGGTGTAAAGTCTGGTTGTTTATTTGAGATCTTTTTAAGGGTAGGTTTTCATCACATCGTCCTAAGTCTTCTTAGTCCTGCTTTTGCTGCATCCCATAAGTTTTGGTACATTGTGTTTTTGCTTTTGTCTCAAGACATTTTTTGGATTCCCTTTTGGTTTCCTGTTTGACCTAGAGATTTATTCAAGAGTGTGTTGTTTAGTTTCCATGTATTTGTGAATTTTCCTGTTTTCTTACTTTATTGATTTCTAGTTTTTCCATTCTGATCAGAAAAGATACTTGGTATGATTTTGATCTTAAATTTTTTAAGACTTGTTTTGTGACCTCATGTGATTTATCCTGGAGAATGTTTCTGTATGCACTTAAGAAGAACGTGTATTCCTCTGCTGTTTGGTGAAAAGTTCTGTATATATCTTTGGTTTATAGTGTTGTTCAAATCCACTGTTTATTGATTTTCTGTCTGGATGTTCTGTCTATTATTGCAACTGGGGTATTGAAGTCTCATATTATTATTGTATTGCTGTTAATTTCTCCTCTCAGATCTGTCAATATATATATATATATTTTTTTTGTGATACGCGCGCCTCTTACTGTTGTGGCCTCTCCCGTTGTGGAGCACAGGCTCCGGACGCGCAGGCTCAGCAGCCATGGCTCATGGGCCCAGCCGCTCCACGGCATGTGGGATCTCCCCGGACCG
Organism: Lagenorhynchus albirostris; assembly: GCF_949774975.1. Classification (NCBI taxonomy): domain Eukaryota; kingdom Metazoa; phylum Chordata; class Mammalia; order Artiodactyla; family Delphinidae; genus Lagenorhynchus; species Lagenorhynchus albirostris. The sequence goes on along the minus strand of NC_083101.1, from coordinate 68,155,071 downwards.
GGGCACGAACCCATGTCCCCTGCATAGGCAGGCGGACTCTCAACCACTGCGCCACCAGGGAAGCCCCTAAAGTGAGTTTCTTATGGGCAGCATATAGTTGAATCTTGGTTTTCATATTCTTTTAGCTACTCTGTATCTATTTATTGGGGAGTTTAGTCTATTTACATTTAAAGTAGTTATTGATAGTGAAAGATTTACAGTTGCGATTATGTTAACTATTTTCTCTTTGTCTTGTAGTTCTTTTGTCCTTCTTTTCTCTCTTGTTATCTTCCTTTGTGTTTTGTGTTTTTTTTGTAGTGTTTCGATTCTTTTCTCTTTTTCTTTTGTGTAACTTCTATAGGCATTAACTTTGTGATGACAAAGGGCCTACATAAAATATCTTATAGTTTTAACAGTCTAAAATAGACTTAAAATAAGCTGATAAAAACTTGACTTCACTTGCGTATAAGAACTTTCCATTTTTACGTCTTCTCTACATTTTATACTGTTGATGTCATAATTTACCTCAATTAATAGTATGTATCCATTAATATAATTTAGTTATAGTTGTTGAAATAGAAATTTGAACTCATATAGAATAACTGCAGGGTCTACTTGCCTAATAATAGGCCGTACTACCCCTGTAAAAATATAACATTGTTCTGTCCTTGGTCTCTAAGTAGATGAATGAATTAGTTTTATTCAGTATCATTCATTCAGAACTTATCAGTGTTTTCAGGATACTGAAGCTTCCTAAGTTAGGATACTCCAGATCCACCATATAGCCCTTTTTAGTGTGCTATACTCTACAAATACAGGTATTCCATTCTTCCATTCACTTATTCAAATGTCTCATCCTGTCCATCTGATACACATCTGTAACTTGCCTTAATGGGGGAAGAAAAAGCCATTGTTTATCATTGTACTATCATTGAGGCAACAACTAGCACCTTGCTTTGTATTCTGGACTAAAACTGATTAAAAACAGTGCTGCTTTTCAGAAAAAAATAAAAAAAATATTTGAATATTGGGCTTCCCTGATGGCACAGTGGTTAAGAATCCGTGTGCCAATGCAGTGGACATGGGTTCGAGCCCCAGTCCGGGAAGATCCCACATGCCGCGGAGCACCTGAGCCCGGGCGCCACAACTCCTGAGCCTGTGCTCTAGAGCCCACGAGCCACAACTACTGAAGCCTGTGTGCCTAGAGCCTGTACTCCACAACAAGAGAAGCCACTGCAATGAGAAGCTCGTGCACTGCTACGAAGAGTAACCCTTGCTCGCCGCAACTAGAGAAAGCACGTGCACAGCAACAAAGACCCAACGCAGCCAAAAATTTTAAAAATAAATAATAATTATAAAAAAAGAATACCTTGTAATTAAAAAAATTTTTTGAGTATCTTGTGTGTGTAGGGCACTATGTTAACATATGTGCAAGACAGGAAGTTAAAATATCCTCCCTTGCTCTAGTTTATGGAAATAAAACATACAGCAAAATGTCATAATACAAAATAGTGTATGGAAAATCTCATTATATTCAAACTCAGTTTCATCTCCTTGGTGACATCTGTTCTGGGATCCTCAGTGTCTCCTCTACAGGTGAACTGATCTCCTTTCACTATCATTCTGGGATTTCCTTCCCCTTTCTTAGGTACCCTTTTTCCTTGATCCTATCCGTTCCTCATTTTTTACCTTATTCACTCACTTGGTGGAACACATTCTCCAGTAGCTTCCTGATAAAAAGCATGAGAGCAATAAAAGTTTCAAGACATCGCCTTTCTGAAATTGTCTTTATTTTTACTCTGACATTTGGTTGGTTGGAAACAATATTCCATCAAAGTCTTAGAGGCATTACTCCATTGTCTTTTAGCTTCTAGTAAGTCTGATGCCTGTTAATTTGTGTTTGATCTATTTACTATTATTATTATTGATCTATTTTTTCTCTCTTAAAAACGTAGATTTTCTCATTATCTCTGGTGTTCTGAAACTTTGAGCCCCAGTTTGCTTTGTGCTGGGCCTTCTCATGTCCTTTAATTTTGGAAAATGTTCTGGACTTTTTTGATGCTACATTTCTTCTGTATTCTCTGTTCTCTCTTATCCACACTCCAGTGATCTGGATATTGGATCTCATGAACTATCCTCTAATGTTTTTATATTCCCTTTCTTATTTTCTATTTGTCTTTTTGTTCTGTTTTCCAGGAGATTTTCATCATCTTAATCTTCCATCTCTTCTTTGGAGCTTTAAATTTTGGTATCATATTTTAAATTTCCATAGGCTATTTCTTTTTCTTTACAAATATAAATTTGTAAAGTTCCTTTACAAATATAAATTATTTTCTTGGACAAAACGTCTTTTACCTCTTTGAGGATCTTGGTAACATTAAGGAAAGTTTTCATCTCTGTTTAGTCTTGATTTCTTCCAAATTTCTTTTGTTGGTTTGTTTTGTTTTAGTCTGTCTTTTTCATGTTAGAAACTTTCCTCAATTGTCTAGTGATTTTTGGCTGTCTGCTCCTATTTAAATTCATTTAAAGCCTGTGGGTAGCACTGGCAGACTATGAGGTTCATTGGAAAGTCATCTGGCTGAGCCATTTCTTTGAGGAAACTTCTGTTGCCTGCATCTTTAGACTTGTTCTGTTTGGCTGCTTTGATTCTTCCAAGATTCTTCTGCTGGGCTGGGATGAATATAAGCCTGATAAATAACATTCTGGTCATTCTAGGAGAAGAAAACCAGTGTCCTAATATTCAGTTTATAGACAGACTTCACTTAATCCTCCTGTTTTCAACATGGTACTCCATTCCTCAATGTCCTTGGTGTTCCCCCAATTCATAGACACTCTGGTTTACTCTTTTCAGGGAGTAAAAACTGATAAGTGTTTGGGATTAGTGGGTGAGGAGCAATTGCCTGGCAATCTGGAATTGGGGAGGGGATCTGTGGGTCTAATGGCTTCATTTTTTAAATTACTGAGGGATAATTGATGTATAATATTATTTAAGTTTCAGTTAGACAACATATTGATTCACAATGTTTAAAGGTGGTTATATTCCATTTATAGTTATTATAAAATATTGGCTATATTCCCTGTGTTGCACCATATATCCTCTAACTGCTTCTTAAACAGGTCTTCAATCAGTCCTTCTGTTTCTAGTGTTGTACTGTCACTGATGCTGCTGAATCTTGAACATTTTGGAGGTTCTGTGGTAAAAATAATTCTTCTTCCCAACTTTCTCTGCTGTTGGCTAAGGATTCAGTTTTCTTGGGTCAGCTAAGTCAGGCACCATTCTTCCTTGTGCTTTTCTGCTTCCCCAAATTTGATGCTATTATCTCTTATTCTATCTTTGTCCATACCCCGTCCTCCCATTACTCTCATTTTAGTGGGATTTTGGTGAGAGAAAGATAAATCTGTATGTTTAATCTACCACCTTGTTTGGAAATAAGAAAAATCTTTACCTAAATTATTCAAAACTAAATAATAATTTGATAATGACACTGAAGGGGACTTTTTGCAAGTGATTTCTTTTCTTAAAAAATTTTTTCTTGACTGTACACCTGAAACTAACACATTGTAAATCAACTATACACCAATGAAATTGAAATATTAAAAAAAACTTTATTGAGGTATAATCTACTTACCATAATTCATCCATTGTATATAAGGTACATTTCCATTACCACGGCTCGTTTTTAGAATATTTCTATCACACCACCCCCCACCAAATTTCTCTTGCTTCTGTTTGCAGTCAGTCTCTACTCCCAACCTGAGACCCATGCAACTACTGTTTTGCTTTCTGTCTCTATAGATTTGCTTTCTCTAGAAATTTTATGTAAGTGGAATCATATAGTTATTTTGTATCTTGCTTCTTTCTCTTAGCATAAGGTTTTTGAGGTTCATCCAAATTGTAACATGTTTCAGTATTCCATTTATTTTATTGCTAAATAGTGCTCCATTGTATGAATATATACTACTACATTTTGTTCATTCACCAGTTGATGGAAATGGGGATTGTTTCCAGTTTTTATGCCATTATGAATAATGCTACCATAAACATTCATATTAAAGTTTTTGTATGGACACATGTTTTCATATCTCTTGGGTAAATACCTACGGGTAGAATTACAGTAAGTATATGTTTAACTTTTAAAGAAACTGCCAAACTTTTTCATAAGTGGCTGACCCATTTTATACTCCTACCAGCAATGCATGAGAGTTCCACTTTTTTCAGATCCTTGGGAACAATGTTGGTTTATAGCCATTCTAATGGATGTGAGGTGGAGTCTCATCATGGTTATAATTTGCATATCCCTAATGATTATTGATGTCATAGATTGTGTTGGGGGTCCTGAAGACCACCCTCCAGGTTCCATGATTTGTTAGAAGGACTCAGAGGACTTAGCATGTTGTCATGCTCATGGCTATGATTTATTACAGCAAAAGAACTCATAACAAAAGTAGCAAAGAGAAAAGACACATGGAGTAAAGTCTGGAGGAAGTCAAGCACAGGCTTCTAAAAGTCATTTCCCAGTGGAGTCACACAAAATATACTTAATTCCTCCAGCAACGAGTTGTGACAATACGTGTGAAATGTTGTCTACCGTGAAATCTCATTGGGAACCCAGAGCCCAGGGTTTTTTATTGGGGGCCAGTCATTTAGGCACCATTTACCTACCATGCACCAAAATTTCAGGTTCCTAGAAGGAAAGTAGGTGTTCAGTGTAAACTACAGTGTTTACACTTTAGGCACAGTGAGTTATTGTTACTAGGGAATGGTGGGAACTCTCCTGAGATCCAAGTTCTCAGCCAAGGGCAATCCTTGCAAGTAGGACTTTCTAAGCATAGCAGTCTCAGGCTTGCTTTGTTAACTCTTTTCTGCACAAGTATATTTTCATGTGCTTATTAAGCATTCATATATTTTCTTAGGTGAAGTATCTCTTAAAATCTTCTGCTCTTTTAAAATTGGGTTGTGTTATTAAGAGTTGTAAGAGTTCTTTGCATATTCTGGATATGGTCCTTTATCAGATAAATGATGTGCAAGCATTTCTCTCAGTCTGTACTTATCTTTTTTATTTTCCTTTATCAACTATTCTTTATTTAATTTTTCACTAAATTATTTTCTTTCTGTTGGCCTTATCACTGACATCAGTTCCAAGTTGCTTCAGTGGTCACTCACATAGTAGCAATTTTTTTTTCTTTTAAAAAATTTTATTGGAGGGACTTCCCTGGTGGTGCAGTGGTTAAGAATCCACCAGCCAGTGCAGGGGACATGGGTTCGATCCCTCGTCCGGGAAGATCCCACATTCCGCAGAGCAACTAAGCCCGTGCGCCACAACTACTGAGCCTGCACTCTAGAGCTCGTGAGCCACAACTACTGAGCCCACATACCATGACTACTGAAGCCCGTGTGCCTAGAGCCCATGCTCTGCAACAAGAGAAGCCACCACAATGAGAAGCCCGCGCACCGCAATGAAGAGTAGCCCCTGCTCCCCGCAACTAGAGAAAGCCTGTGTGCAGCAGTGAAGACCCAACACAGCCAAAAATAAATAAATAAACAAATTTATTAAAATAAATAAAATAAAATAAAAATTTATTGGAGTATAGTTTATTTACAATGTTGTGTTAGTTTCAGGTGTACAGTAAAGTGATTTAGTTATACATGTATATATATTTATTCCTTTTTAGATTCTTTTCTCATATAGGTTATCATAGAATATTGACAAGCATTCCCTGTGCTATACAGTAGGTCCTTGGTGGTTATCTATCTTTTTTTAAGTAGGCACTATCATTTTTTCTTTAATATTTATTTATTTATTTATTATTTGGCTGTGCCGGGTCTTAGTTGTGGCAGGTGGGCTCCTTAGTTGCAGCAGGCTCCTCAGTTGCGGCTTGCCAGCTCCTTAGTTGTGGCATGCAAACTCTTAGTTGCGGCATGCATGTGGGATCTAGTTCCCTGACCAGGGATTGAACCCCAGCCCCCTGCATTGGGAGTGCAGAGTCTTAACCACTGCACCACCAGGGAAGTCCTTTGTTATCTGTCATATATAGCAGTGTGTGTGTGTGTTCATCCCAAGCTCCTGATTTCTCCCTCCCTTCCCCTCCCCCTGCCATGTTTCCCCTTTGGTAACCATAAGTTCGTTTTCAACATCTGTAAATCTGTTTCTGTTTTGTAAACAAGTTCATTGGTTTCTTTTCTTTTTTTAAAAATTAGATTCCACATACAAGTGATATCATATGATTTTTGTCTTTCTCTGTCTGACTTAGTATGATAATCTCTGGGTCCATCCATATTGCTGCATTCTTTTTTATGGCTGAGTAATATTCCATTGTATATATGTACCTCATCTTCCTTGTCCATTCTGCTGTCGATGGACATTCAGGTTGCTTCCATGTCCTGGCTATTGTAAATAGTGCTGCAGTGAACATTAGGGTGCATATATCCTTTAGGATCATGGTTTAGGATTATGCCAAGGAGTGGGATTGCAGGATCGTGTGGTAGCTCTATTTTTAGTTTTTTAAGGAACCTCCATACTGTTCTCCATAGTGGTTGTACCAATTTACACTCCCACCAACAGTGTAAGAGGGTTCCCATTTTTCCACACCCTTCCAGCATTTACTGTTTGTAGACTTTTTGATGATGGCCATTCTGACTGTTGTGAGGTGATACCTCATTGTAGTTTTGATGTGCATTTTTCTGATAATTAGTGATGTTGAGCATTTTTTCATGTGCTTTTTGGTTATCTGCATGTTTTCTTTGGAGAAATGTCTATTTAGGTCTTCTGCCCATTGTTTGATTGGGTTGTTTGTTTTTTGACATAGAGCTAACATGAGCTGTGTGTATATTTTGGAGATTAATCCTGTGTTGGTCACTTCATTTGCAAATATTTTTTCCCATTCTGAAGTTTGCCTTTTCATTTTGTTTATTGTTTCCTTTGCTGTGCAGAAGGTTTTAAGTTTAATTAGGTCTCATTTGTTTATTTATTTATTTTATTTTCATTACTCTAGGAGGTGGATCAAAAAAGATATTGCTGTGATTTATGTCAAAGAGTGTCCTGCTTAAGTTTTCCTCTAAGAGTTTTATAGTATCCAGCCTTGGATTTAGGTCTTTGATCCATTTCGAGTTTATTTTTGTGTATGGTGTTAGAGAGTGTTCTGATTTCATTCTTTTCCATATAGCTGTCCAGTTTTCCCAGCACCACTCATTGAAGACACTGTCTTCTCTCCATTGTTTATTTGTGTCTCCTTTGTCATAGATTAATTGACCATAGGTGCATGAGTTTCTTTCTGGGCTTTCTATCCTATTCCATTGATCTATATTTCTGTTTTTGTGCCAATACCATACTGTTTTGATTTCTGTAGCTTTGTAGTATAGTCTGAAGTCAGGGAGTCTGAGTCCTCCAGCTCCATTTTCTTTCTCAGGATTGCTTGTACTTGTCCTTTCATTCTCTTGTCTTTTTAAATATTAATTAATTAATTTTTGGCTGCATTGGGTCTTGCTCTGTGCAGGCTTTCTCTAGTTGCAATGAGTGGGGGCTACTCTTCATTGCAGTGCATGGGCTTCTCATTGCGGTGGCTTCTCTTGTTGTGGAGGACGGGCTTTAGGCGTGCAGACTTCAGTAGTTGTGGCATGCGGGCTCAGTAGTTTGGGCACACAGGCTTAGTTGCTCCGTAGCATGCGGGATCTTCCTGGACGAGGGATCGAACTCATGTCCCCTGCAATGGCAGGCAGATTCTTAACCACTGCGCCACCAGGGAAGTCCCTTAATAGTGTCTTTTGAAGAGTAAATTATTTTTTTAAAATCCAATATGTAAATTTTTTATTTTTATGGATCATGATTTTGGTGTATGTCTAAGATATCTTTGTCTAACAAAGGTTATAAAGATTTACTTATATGCTTTCTTCTAGAAGTTTTACAGTTTTAGGTTTTCCATTTAAGTTTGTGGTGTATTGTGAGTTAATTTTTGTGTGAGGTGGTGTGAGTGTTTAAGCTCTTTTTTTAAATTTCCTGTATATGGATGTCCAGTTATCCCAGTGTCATTTGTTGAAAAGACCATCCTTTCCTCACTGACTTGCCATGACACTTTTTTGGCATCAATTGACCACAAATGTAAGAGTTTACTTATGGATTCTCCATTCTTTTCCTTGATCTGTATGTTTATCTGTAGCTAATATCATACTGTCTTGATTACTTTAGCTATAATTTTGATACTAAGTTTTGAAATTGAATGGTTTAAGTCTTTTTTGTTGTTCTTTTTCAGAACTGTCTGGCTATTTTAGGTCCTTTGCCTTTTGTATACAGTTTTAGGATCAGCACACCAATTTCTGTAACAGAAAGTTTGCTGGGATTTTGATAGGGATTGCACTGAATCTATAAATCAGTTAGGGGAGAATTGCCTTCTTAACAATATTGAATATTCTGATCCATTCATTTATATATATCTCTCCATTCATTTATATCTTATTTAATTTCTCTCAGAAATGCTTTGTAGTTTTCACTGTAAAGTCTTGCACTTAAGGGGTAAATTTATTCCTAGGTGTTGTATTCATTTTTATGCTATTGTGAATTGCATTGTTTTATTAATTTAACTTTTGGATTGTTTGTTGCTAGTATGTAGAAATTCAATTGATTTTGTAATTGATCTTGTCTCCTGCAGCTTTGTTTAACTTTCTTGTTTTTGGTAGTTCTGTGTGTGTGTGTGTGTGTGTGTGTGTGTGTGTGTGTAGAGTTCTTAGGATTTCCTAAGTATAGGACCATGTCATCTGTAGATACAGTTTTATTTTTTCCTTCCCAATCTGGATGCCTTTAACTCTTTTTCTTTTTTTTATTCCACTGGCAAGAACCTCCAGTAGGGTGTTGAATAGAAGTGGTGAGAACAGACATCTTGTTTTGTTCCTCACAGTGGCAGGGAATATTCAGTCTTACTGCTAAGCATGATGGTAGTTGTAGCTTTTTTGTAAATGACTTTTATCAGGTTGAGGAAGTTCCCTTCTTTCCCTATTTTCCTGAGGATTTTGTAAAAAAAAAGAAATCAAGAACGGTTATTGGATTTTGTCAAATGCCTTCTGAATCATTGAGAAGATCAAGTAGTTTTGTCCTTTATTCTACTGATGTGGTATATTACATTAATTGATTTTCCAGTGTTAAAACCACCTTGTATTTCTGGTATAAACTCCTCTTGGTCATGGCATATAATCCTTTATATATATTGCTGGTTCAGTTTGCTTATATTTTTAAAGGATTTTTACATTTATATTTACAGGAGATAGTGGTCTGTAGTTTTCGTGTGACAATTTTGTCTGGCTTTGGAATCCGGGTAATACTGGCCTTGTAGAATAAGTGGGAAGTGTTCCTAAATTTTCTAAAAGATCATGTGTAGGATTGGTGTTACTTTTTTCTCAAATGTTTGATAGAATTCACCAGGTCCCCCTATTTATCCTTCTTGATACTTAACGTAGTTCATAATGATACACTTGGGCGATATTTTGGTCACCTGCTTCTCCTTCTATATTAAGGTTCCATGAGGTTCCTGTTCCTTGTCTCTGTCATTCAGCACAGTGTCTGATTCATCATAGGAGATCAGTAAGTGTTTGTGGAGTGAATGGTAGATGCCCAATTTATGTGTCATGATGGGCTAGTCTTCTATTGGTGCCAATGAAGTTTAGCAATTCCAAATAATTAAAGATGGTAAAAAAGGCAATGTTTGCTAAAGTGCTTTGTACTCAGAGGAGTAACTATAGAGTTTTAACAGTGGTCTACAAAGAGTAGATTTTCCGATGGTATACAGCAGTGAGTTTGGGGTTGGATGGGTTTTAAGGCCACAGGAAAGAAATTGTATAGCTTCACTGAATGTCAATTTTACAAAAAGAGTTTGGGGAAATATTAAAGATGCCCATATTAAGAAGTAAATATAAAATTTTAAGATAAAATACCATTTGCAGTGGTCCCTAAGATCTCCAGCTTACCCATTCATTCTATTTCCTGGGAGGACAAGTTTGAAAAGAAAGATCAAAGTGGGCCTGAATCTCAGCTCTAGTACTCATTAGCTGTGTGATCTTGAGTGAGTTTACCTCCTAGCTTCAGTGTTCTTGTTTGCAATACGGGTAAGACAGATTTATGCCAGTTTTAAGAGATGGACAAGAGAGCTTAAGGGAAAGTATGCAAAAGTGTTTAATGCGTAGCAAGTGACAGTAAATTCTTCATAGGCAAGGACGTTTTGGAACAGGATTAGAGAGTTGTTTATACGAGTTAGGGTAGAGTTGTCTGGAACTAACAAGACATGGGCAGTAATTGTCACAGGGAGGGGGAGGAAAGGTTGTCTTGTCCAGCACCAGCTCTACAAAAGTACCAGTGTTGATGCCATTTTATCCATACCATCTTCATCTTTCAAGATCTCCACCCTCTGTTGAGAGCAGGGATGGGGGAAGTTGGGAGTGCCATGGGTTGTTGACAAAGCTGCTCCCCACAAGGGCAGTTTGAAAGGTGGGGGGGGTTGCTTCTCATCCAAGTCTGGGGGCATGAGTGTGACATTTTTCTTCTGGAAGATTCATAGGTAATGTTAAGACAGCTGTCAAGAGAAGGCTGGTGTTCATCACTGTAGTTCCTCTGTAAGGCCCATGTGATGTTCCCTGTCAATGGCAAGGGATGGCATGCAGGCTTTTCCTCGGCTTTCAATAGCCTCCCTGTCTCCATCCTGTCCCCTCAGGTTTCCATCCTCAGCTGTTAGGGCCCTGACCTCCTACTGAGAAGGCAAGGAGCAGCTTCACCCTCCCCTGTTCTTAAGAATGATCAGTAAGCTTTGCTCCCCTCTGGATCTCCCTCTTTGACTTTTTAGAGCTGAGGTCAGCAAACTTTCTCTGTAAAAAGTCATATAGTAAATATTTTAGCTTTTGTGGGCCAAGAGGCAAAATCAGGAATATTTCTACAAATTTTGTAGACACCGAAACTTGAACTTTATATGTTTCATGGGTCACGTATTATTCTTTTAACTTTTTTCAACCATTTAAAAATGTAAAAAAACATTGTTAGCTTGCTGGCCATGCAAAGACAGGTGGCCGGCTGAATTTGGCCTGTTGCCAATACTTTGCTGAGCTCTATTCTAGAGCCGAACGTGGAAGAAAAAAATACAAAAAACTCTGAATATTAAGTGTTCTGCAGTCTAAAATGCCTCTGACTTACTGACTCACTCCTTCACAAAAACTAATGGGAAGAGTGAGGAAGTGTGGGAAAGAAAAACAACCATAGGATTGTCAATACTTGAAGTTCCCATGTCCCACAATGGGGAAGTCATCGTGTTTAATTCCAAACCACCCATCCGAGCAGTGTCTCCTGAGTTTGCTTTGTGATTCAAATCACCTGGCTTCTTGTTGAAACTAGGGTCCCAGATTAGAGTTATTGATGCCAGTGGTTTCTAGGTAGGCTCTGTAGTGGTTCTCAGGGTCAGGTGAGCTGAAGAAACACTATAATAGGGGAAGGCTGGTTATAGAGAGGGCAAAATAATCTCCCAAACTGTGCTTCTTAAAGTGTGGCCCCTGGCCTAGCGGCATCGGAGTGGCTCAGAACTTGCTAGGTCCACTGAATCAGAAACTCGGGGGTAGGGTGTGGCTATCTGGCTTTTATCAAGCCAGGTGATTCTGATGCACACGGAAACTTGAGGACCACTGCCCCGGCATCATTACTATCACCTGGGGCAGTGACTGAGCACCAACTTGAGCAGTCAAGGCCGAGGCGCCCTGAAACTGCTTTGTTCTCAGAGTGCGAGGTCTGTGTGAAGAGCTGAAGGCATCGATTTCCACAAGGAAGATCTGGAAATGGATGCCTTTCTATACCAAGGGGCACCATGGATCCTAGAGATAGAAAATGCCACCCAGTGTGATGAAGGTGGGGTTTTCGGCCTTTTTGCCCAAGTGAGCAGGGCGTTTGCTGACTTGTGCACCCACGAGCTTTCCAAAGTCGTCACAGTCTTCGCTTTTCCCGAGGTTTCAACAAGGCCCAATGGGGGACCTTGGTCCTGGGCCTGCCAAGCAAGCCTCTGCAAGATTCCTGACCTCACAGGTGCACCCGTGGCCCCAGTGACGTCACAGAGGCCCAGCGGGCCTGGGGCGGGCAGAGGCGGGGCCGGTGCGTGGAGGGGCCGGGGCGGTGCGTGCAGGGGGCGGTCTCCCGGGCCCGCGTGGTCCACGCTCTGTTCTGCCCCGGTGCAAGGCCGGCTCAGGGAAGGAAACGGAAGACCGGAGTTTGCAAAAGGGTCACTTAAGTTTTCTCTGGAGTCAGTATTCAGGATATTTGCCAAGACCCAGGAGACTCGGCGCGCCCCCTGCGAGGCGGTCGGCGTCTAGGAGGCAGCGGCGTGGGATGCCCTGCGCCGGCGTCCAGGCCTGTGCATGGCCCCGATGAAGAGGAAGTGCATCTGCGACCTGTGCTCCTGCGGGTAAGGCGGCCGCGCCCGCGCCTAGGGCCCAGGAACCTGGAATTTCAGACTCTGAAAGCTAGGCTGAGCCCTGACCCTGAGCTTCGAGATCAGGCAGCACCACGGTGGGTGCGTCCACTTGGCGGCGGCCTCTTTTAGGCTGCTGCTAACTGTTGTTAGCAGTTAACGCGCCGCGTTGAATCAGCCCCGATGAACGTGGCTGTTCTCAGGCCTTCTCCGTTTTCCTTCCCGCCGAGAGCTGCGCGGACGTTGGAAATGGGCACAGACCCGCAGAGTTTGTGCTCCCCTCCCTGCAGCCTAGAGAGTGTCAGACAAGGATAGAAACCCCCCTGGCCAGGTTGGGCCAAGTCTTGCATCTTTTGTTGGTCTCTTTTTGGGGAAGAGGAATCCTTTCATGTAACTGAATTTCTCATTCAGAGAAATTCTTACTACTGAGGAGTGTAAGGTATTCTAAAACTCATGTCCACACTGGTATAGAGTTGAACAAGAATAAGGAAAGGAAATTAGTTTTGCGCTCCCTTGTCCTGGCCTTGCCAGGTGTCTCTCCTGACCATTGCCTTTATTAACCATGCTTGGGTGAAGCAGGTGGTTCCAGGGAGAAATCCCGCGTTTTAGTCAAAGTTCTGCCGCTGACTCCTTTCCTGTATCTCACAACGCCTGAGGTGCTTCTTTCACCTCCTTCTTAGGACATGTAAGAATTGCTGGGCTTGAGGACAGCACAGGAGCAACAGAAAAGAGGGGCGGCTCTGGGGTCAGCCCTCATGGGCTGTTGTTCATTGTGGGGTCTTGGGCAGGTAACTGAACTTCTCCAGGATTCTCTAAGTAGTTAATGAGATAATGTGTGTGAGACTCCTGCTAATGGGTTGTGCTTAAAATATGTTAGCATCTGGAAAGCTGCAAAAAACACTTGCTAACTTTGTTATGTGAATATTGAAAATGTCATCAGTAGTGGGGAGAATTAAAGGGAACTGTAGTAACTGGGTGAGAAATCTTACACATCTCTGGCGTCAGTGGGTGGTTCTCAACCGTGGCTGCCCCCTAGAGTCAGCTGGGGAGCTTTAAAGTGATACTGGTTTCCCAGGCTGTTAAATCATCCTCTCTGAGGGTGGGCCCCACCAGCAGTCTTTCGGTGATTTCCCCATTTGCCAGGATTGGGAACCGCTGAACTAGATCACATAGAAGCATGGGTCCTGCTTTTTAAGGTTGGTTAGGGGGATCCAGAGCAGTGTTTTAATCTAGGGCTGATTTTCCACATACTAAGGCAAAACCTCTACGGCTCACCCTCTGCTGGGGCCCTTTACATACCCTCGCGTCTCTTCTTGAGGTATTGAGTTATTCAGGTAGGACTGGGGCTTAATTTGCTCCCTTGAGGACATTGGGATTGAAATATCTGATACAGTCTCCATCTTTGCCCAGTATGCATTCCAGTTAGGAAGCCAGGAATGCTCATTGAAGAGGTACAGAGGGTATGCAGTGAGAAGTCTCCGTCCTGTCCCTGTAGTAGGGGACGTTCCTTCTCTGTTTCTCCTTCACCCCTGAAAAGGGGCTGTTTCCCATTGGATGCAGAGTCTGTCCGTGGGTCTCTTCTTTCCTTCCTCCTCCTCCTGTACCTACCCCTCTACTCTGATTTCAGTCAGGGGTCTCTGGTTTGACTCTCACACCCCTCAGCCTCTCTTCTCTTATTTCAGTCTCCTTTCACTTCTCAGAGTGCTTGTTGGTCCATCTGGTTATCTCATCAACCTCAACTTCAACAACCTTCAGATAGTCACCACGTTCCCTTTCTCCAGTATCTGCCCCATTAATGGTGCCTTCTATTGTCCATTTACCCTGGGTGTATTTATTTATTTATTTTAAAATTAATTTTTATTGGAGTATAGTTGATTTACAATGTGTGTTAGTTTTAATTTACAATGTGTGTTATTGGAGTATAGTTGATTTACAATGTGTGTTAGTGTGTTAGTTCTATTGTCCATTTACCCTGGGTGTATTTATTTATTTATTTTAAAATTAATTTTTATTGGAGTATAGTTGATTTACAATGTGTGTTAGTTTTAGGTATACAGCAAAGTGAATCAGTCATACATATATCCACTCTTTTTTAGATCCTATTCCCATATACGTCATTACAGAGTATTGAGTAGAGTTCCCTATACTATACAGTAGGTTCTTATTAGTTATCTATTTTATGTATAGTAGTGTGTATATGTCAATCCCAATCTCCCAATTTATCCCTCCCCTCCCCCTCTTGGTAACCATAAGTTTGTTTTCTACATCTGTGACTCTATTTCTGTTTTGTACACAAGTTCATTTGTACCATTTTTTTTTTTAGATTCCACATATAAGTGATATCATATGATATTTGTCTTTCTCTGTCTGACCTACTTCACTCAGTATGACAATCTCTAGGTCCATCCATGTTGCTGCAAATGGCATTGTTTCATTCTTTTTTATGGCTGAGTAATATTCCATTGTATATATGTACCACATGTTCTTTATCCATTCATCTGTCTATGGTTACTTACATTTAGGTTGCTTCCATGTCCTGGTTTTTGTAAATAGTTCTGCAGTGAACACTGGGGTGCATGTATCTTTCCGAATTATGGTTTTCTCTGGATATATGCCCAGGATTGGGATTGCTGGACCATATGGTAGCTCTATTTTTAGTTTTTTAAGGAACCTCCATACTGTTCTCCATAGTGGTTGTACCAATTTACATTCCCACCAACAGTGTAAGAGGGTTCCCTTTTTTCCACAGCTTCTCTAGCATTTACTGTTTGTAGACGTTTTGATGATGACCCTTGTGACTGGTGTGAGGTGATACCTCATTGTAGTTTTAACAGTTTTTTTTTTTTTTGGCTGCATTGGGTCCTCGTTGCTGCACGCAGGCTTTCTCTAGTTGTGGCGAGTGGAGGCTACTCTTTGTTGCGGTGCGCAGGCTTCTCATTGCAGTGGCTTCTTTTGTTGTGGAGCACGGGCTCTATGCACATGGGCTTCAGTAGTTGCAGCACGTGGGCTCAGTAGTTGTGGCACGTGGGCCCTAGAGCATGCAGGCTTCAGTAGTTGTGGCTTGTGGGCCCTAGAGTGCACACTCAGTAGTTGTGGTGCATGGGTTTAGTTGCCCCGCAGCACATGGGATCTTCCTGGACAAGGGATTGAACCCATGTCCCCTGCATTGGCAAGAGGATTCTTAACCACTGTGCCACCAGGGAAGTCCCCCTCATTGTAGTTTTGATTTGCATTTCTCTAATAATTACTGATGTTGAGCATCTTTTCACGTGCTTTTTGGCCATCTGTATGTCTTTTTTTGAGAAATGCCTGTCTAGATCTTTTGCCAATTTTTTTCAGTGGGTTGTTTGTTTTTTTGATGTTGAACTGCATGAGCTGTTTGTAAATTTTGGAGATTAATCCCTTGTCAGGATTAATTTGCAAATATTTTTTCTCATTCTGTGGGTTGTCTTTTTGTTTTGTTTATGATTTCTTTGCTGTGCAAAAGCTTTTGAGTTTAATTAGGTCCCATTTGTTTATTTTTGTTTTTATTTTTATTACTCTAGGAGGTGGATCAAAAAAGATCTTGCCACGATTTATGTCACAGTGTGTTCTGCCTATGTTTTCCTCTAAGAGTTTTATAGTTTCCGGTCTTACATTTAGGTCTTTAATTCATTTTGAGTTTATTTTTGTATATCATGTTAGAGACTGTTCTAATTTCATTCTTTTATGTGTAGCTGTCCAGTTTTCTCAGCACCACTTATTGAAGAGACTGTCTTTCTCCATTGTATATTCTTGCCTCCTTTGTCATAGACTAGGTTACCATAGGTATATGAGTTTATCTCTGGACTTTCTATCCTGTTCCATTGATCTATATTTATGTTTTAGTGCAAGTACCATACTGTCTTGATTACTGTAGCTTTGTAGTATAGTCTGAAGTCAGGGAGCCTGATTCTTCCAGGTCCATTTTTCTTTCTCAAGTTTGCTTTGGCTATTTGGAGTCTTTTGTGTTTCCATATAAATTGTAAACTTTTTTTTCTAATTCTGTGAAAAATGCTATTGGTAATTTGATAGGGATTGCATTGAATCTGTCAGTTACTTTGGGTAGTATAGTCATTTTGACAGTATTCTTCCAATCCAAGAACATGGTCTGTCTCTCCATCTGTTTGTGTCATCTTCAGTTTCTTTCATCAGTATCTTATAGTTTTCTGAGTACAGGTCTTTGCCTCCTTAGGTAGGTTTATTCCTAGCTATTTTATTCTTTTTGATGTGATGATAAATGAGATTATTTCTTTAATTTCTCTTTCTTATCTTTCATTGTTAGTGTATAGGAATGCAAGAGAGTTCTGTGTATTAATTTTGTATCCTGCAATTTTACCAGATTCATTGATGAGCTCTAGTAGTTTTCTGGTAGCATCTTGAGGATTTTCTATGTATATTATCATGTCATCTGCAAACAGTGACAGTTTTACTTCTTATTTTCCAATTTGAATTCCTTTTATTTCCTTTTCTTCTCTGATTGCTATGGCTAGGACTTCCAAAACTATGTTGAATAAAAGTGGCTAGGTGGACATCCTTGTCTTTTTATCCTGGGTTTAAAAATTTGAATCATCTCTTATCCTCCACCATCCCAGTATTCATATCATCTCCAAAGTCTCGAACCATCCTCTTTTGAAATCTATATTGGTTCCTTCCTTTTTATTCTCATTGTTCTCCCCTTGGGTCTCTAATTTTCATGTTTGGAAACTGGTCCTAATGTACCTTTCTAGTTCTCTCCATGACCCCCTTACATAAAACCACTCATACTGGATTGGGCTTCCTGGCATTCCCTAAGCAGACCTTGTGACCCTCCCCATCTCTTTTCCCCTATGCTTACTGCCCCTTTTCTAAAATGCTTGTGTCGCCTCCTCCTGTTGCATGATCTTGATCTTTTAAGGCCCTGCATCTGTTGCCTATCTCAGTAATCGAGCCCCGTAGCTCCCCTTTGGAGAGGGACCCCATTTTCTGTTAATGGTTCTAGTTATCTGTCTGCATGCTTTCTCCCCTCTTTGTGTACTCTTGGAAAGCAGAGCCCATGTTTTCTATTTGTGTGTGTGTGCTGTATAATACTAACACACTGTTCTCCATAGAGCAGTCAAAACATATCCTTTTGAATAAATAGATGGATTTTGTTTGTCAAGGTGTTATACTGGAATGGATTAGGGAGCCTGGGTTTACAGCTGTGCTGTCCAGTAGGTTAGCCACTAGCAACATGTGGCAACTTCATCTAAATTGTTTGAAATTCAATAAAATGTACTCAGTCACGTGTGTAGCCACATTCCAAACACTCAGTAGCTATGCATGTGCAGTGACTACTCCATTGCACAGTGCAAATAGGGAGCATTTCCATCATTGCAGAGTTACACTGGACAACCCTGACCTAGAGTTTCATTATTTGGAAGGCTTCCTTCTCACCCCCAATTAAATCTGCTTAGAAATGGGCTGGGAAGGAATGAGAGGAATTATATAGGTGTTCTCTAAGCTTTAGAAGTCGAAGATTTTTTACTTTGCCAGCCTGAGATTATGGGAAAAAGTGATGAGAAATCTGGAGGAAAAGTATGTGTGAAGATGAACACTACTGGTCAGAGGAGAGAGTGTTTCAGTGGGAGGGGGGAGCCTGGGGTTTCTGAGTGAGTCATTTGATTTCCCAGGGCTTCAGTTCCTCCAAGTTTTTAAAATCAGGAGACTTGTGGAGGCTCTTGGGACTGCCAGGGAGGGAAGGAAGCCCACATCTCTTTCTTCCTCTTCCACTGCATTTTCCTCCTGAGGCTTTGTTTGAGCAAATAGTTCTTTAATGTCCTTTCAAGTTTAATTTTTAAAAAAAATTTATTTATTTTTGGCTGCATTGGGTCTTTGTTGCTGCACACAGGCTTTCTCTAGTTGCGGCGAGCGGGGGCTACTCTTCGTTGTGGTGCGCGGGCTTTTTGTTGCGGTGGCTTCTTCTGTTGCGGAGCACGGGCTTGAGGCACACAGGCTCAGTAGTTGTGGTGCACGGGCTTAATTGCTCCGTGGCATGTGGGATCTTCCCAGACTAGGGCTTGAACCTGTGTCCCCTGCATTGGCAGGCAGATTATTAACCAGGGCACCACCAGGGAAGTCCTCAACTTTAACTTTGGAAGACTCTGTTCTTGTTACTGGGGAGGCTCAGGATGCACACGGATAGCTGGATAGGTAGCCGTCCTCTGTGGGAGCAGCTTGTCAGAGGCTCGAGGAATGGGCAGCGCTCTTGGAGCCAGTTCTTTCTTTTGGCCACAAGATGGCAGCCTTCTCCCAACCAAGTCTCACTGCCAGATCAGCCTAAAGGGAAAACACCTCGTTCTGGGTTTTTCTTCAGCGTAATTTTTTATAGATTTACCTTACGTTTTATAGAATGAGCAATTAGAGTTTAGGGCCCAGCAGAGCTCAGGAAGTGGTATACCTTGAGAGTAGATCACAGATGACAAAGTGAAGGTGTTGCAAATTTCTAAATCTGGAGATTCCAACCCCTCATAAAACTTTTTAATGAGCTTTGCAGGTTTTAAAAAACCAGGCGCATTTTCCTGAATTAAGCTCAAGGCTTTCCATCCACAGCAGCACTCCACTTGACAATCAAGATCTGGCGATCGGTATTATTACCATAAAGTGTTATAATCTCTTTTCAGTGCGATCAATGCCAAGTAAGCAAAAATATTCATGAGTTGTAGAGATACAGTAATGGAACAGTTTAAAAGTTGTTTCTAGCCATCCTATCACTTAATCATCTTGACACAACGGAGCTGCATTGGGGGATTGGAGTGTTTGATTGTAGTCGCCCTACTTTTGTATATGAGAAAATAAGATCGTCTGAATGTCCCCAGTACTTATTGTTACTGAAAAAAAGGCCACCTTTCACAGTTTTCAGTATTATACTACCTTACATTTCTGTAGTGTTTCGAAAATTTTCAAAGCACCTTCTTATACATTATTATCCTTCGGGATTTGCGGGGGTGGGGGGTGGTCCCTCAACATGGGGAGCATGGCTTAGCTTGGAAATTTGATTCCTTGATCTTAGCCTTCATTTTCCCTGGGGATGTTTTCTGTTTACTGAGCTGTTCTTGTCCCAGATTACTAAATTTGCAACTGGGGGTGGGGAGGAGGAGGGTTCTGGGGAGGGCTGTAGATAAAATAAACTGCTAATTAGCTTTTTTTTTTTTGTTTTTTAAATTTATTTGGCTGTGTCGGGTCTTCGTTGCTGTGCACAGGCTTTCTCTAGTGGCGAGGATTGCGGTGCACGCGGGCTTCTCATTGCGGTGGCCCCTCCCATTGCGGGGCACGGGCTCCAGGCATGCAGGCCTCAGTAGTTGAGGCATGCAGGCTTCGGTAGTTGTGGAGCACGGGCTCAGTTGCTCCGCGGCGTGTGGGATTCTCCCGGACCAGGGCTCAAACCCGTGTCCCCTGCATTGGCAGGCAGATTCTCAACCACCGAGCCACCAGGGAAGTCCTGCTTATTAGCTTTTTAAATCTGAAAGGGATCTTAGCAGTCTCTAGCTCTTCTTATTTTACAGATAAGGAGTTTGAAGCATTGAGGTTAATTTTAATATACAAGAACACATTTTGTTAAGCTTTAGGGACAATTAGATCAACAATTAAATTCTTTTCATCTTTTATTGTGTATCAGACTCTGCTAGATGTTACAATTCAGTCTATGATCTGTTTTCAAGTCACACTGGGTAATTTTTGAGCGTAGATTATAACGGAAAGGTTCCTTCCTGTCCATTTGAGAAATATTACCTGATGTAAAAAAAGAGGTGTAATTCTAAAAGCCTTTTAGTAAAGTAATATAAATAGCAAATGTCTCTCCTGAGATTAAGATGTAGTAACAGTACTTTTTCTGAAATTCTTGTAAAAAAAATTGTGGTTAATCAAGGGATTGATACAGCTTACTTTTATATCTGATTATTTTATGGCTTGCAGTGCAGTGTTTTAAAGACTTTGTGCAATCTTGCAGGAAATTCCAGGACTGGGTAATGTATCATGAAATATTTATGTAGCATTGGTAGTATGTGCAGCATTTCATAAAAAAGGTAGTCCCATAGAGGACTTGCAAATTGTTGAAAAGGATGTGAATTTGGCCTTTTCACAGACCTTGGGGAGGAAGGTGATCTCAGGGGCAGCCATGTATCTGCAACTTAAATCAGTTATGTTAACCAGGGAGGAACTTGTTATTTTAATTTTGGAAAATATTTTCTTCACATCGATGGAAATTTCCTTAACCTTAGATTTTATTTTCTTAGAGTCTCTGTTATAAATTAAGAGGAAGGAAAAAAAATCGAGGAGTTGGTTTGATATTACATGTTTCAAGAAGAATTCTTGTTTTTAATTTAAATAAAATTGACTTCATAAATTCTGATTAAGAGAAAAAGACAAAGAACAGCTTTTAATAGATGCTTGCTGGTGACTTTTTATCTTTAACAGAATCCAGATAGAGAAGCCAGGACAAAAAAAAAAAATCTTTAACACTGAATTATTTTTATTGTAGAACTTATGCACTTGAATGTTATATGCTCATCAAAAATAATGGTATTTTTGTGATATCAGAATTAATATTTGTTTGTATATACCCTTAATCTTGTAAAATGAGTATAAGTCAGTATACATAATTAGTCAAATTTCAGATATTAGGAAATTGCTGAGTACAGCTTAGTATTAATTCAAATTAGTCGTTAAAATGATCTCCTCAGTCTTAGAGTTTCTAAGCAGATGAGTTTAGAGAACCCCACTCCAATTCCATTCTGCCCTGGGTAGTTTTAAACACCCTTCCCTCCATCGATATTAAAATATCTTAGACTGGCCTTCAGGTGATAAAGTTCATTTGAGGAGATGACATGTCCCGTGGGGGAAAAGCATAGCTAAGCTACAAATGAACGAGATGAATACAATAAGTGACGTAGGATTTCAGAGGTGGGACAGATCACTCTGGGAGGGGGTACCGTGCAAGCTATAGGAAGGGGAAATGATATGCTTGGGGTGGTCAGGAAAGTAAGCTCCAGGGTCAGGCTGCCTGGTTTTGAATCCTGGCTCTGCCGCTTTGTAACTGTGCAAGCTTGTGCAAGTTGAAAACAGGGGTAATAACTATACCTTAGCAGGCGGGGCAAGCTCTGAAGGAAAATGTTATGTTGGTGAGGGCTTGTCTCCACCAGCTGCAGGGGCCTGGGGGGCAGAGACATGGAGACATCACACCCACGTTGAGGGCTCAGGCCTGAAGCGGGGGATCATACCAGAAGCTCTATGGAGGCAGGTTGCACGGGGGCCCGTCCATGCCTCAGAATGTGAGCTCACGCAGCAAAGAGAGCCACTGACGGGTTGGAGCAGCCGAATAACAGATAAAGCACTCTTCTCCCCAGAAGAAGTACTTAAAGGAGCAGCATTTCCCTCTCTCGCTGTCTCTCTCTCTTCTCTTTTTCTGTTAAAATAGATGTCCAGTGTCTGAATCAGAGCAACGTTAAGCCTGTTATTCAGTTAGATCTCCAGAATGGATTTGTAGTTCGTTAATATTTTGTTTTAAATGTATAATCTCCACTCTATTCTTGGCATTTAAAAAAATTCAACAAATAATTTATTGATGAATTTAGTATGAGAGCCAGCTGAGTATAGGTGTTAGCACAGATCGTGAAGCCAGACCACCTGGGTTCAAATCCCAGCCTTTCCACTCGCCAGCTGTGTCTCGTTGACCCATCTTACAGCACAGTCTCCTGTGTGCCGCAGGGTCCTCATCTGTAAAATGCAGATGACAGCAGAGCCTACTTCATAGGGTTGTTGTGAGGCTTATGTCCTTATTAAGCAAACGGAACAATGCCTGGCGCCCATCGGAAGGCATAGATAAGTGTTACTATTTAAATATAAATAAGATGCCCGTCTGTGTTCTAGGTCATGAGGTTCTGGGAGGTGTGAACAAGATCTCTGCTCTCATGAAGAGCTTGCACTCTAGGGGAGAGTGTTAATTTTGTTTATTCACTGGTAGGTAGTGAAAAATGCTCTGCAGAGAATGAAAGCAGAGTGATGTGCTGAAGTGCTTGGGGACCTTGATTAAATGTGGAGGATATAGGGATGGTCTGCAAAGATTGAATCTGCTCTTGACACAGCTGGGAGGCCCTCTGCCGTTGTAGGGCCGTCTGCCCTTGAGTCCAGCAATGATTATACTTCTCAAGCTCTGACTGACATTAACAAACATTAAGGTTGAGTTTCTGTTCAGTTTAGAGCTTTCCAAGTCTTAAATACAATGACCCAGGGATTAAAGGCATCCTCACTGCATAGCATACGCTACCATTCTGTTCTGGAGTTTTCTTTACGGGCTCATTCAGAATAACTTTGAAGTATCTGTGATTGTTTCTCTAAAAGGAAACGACAGTGTTTCTAAATGGCTGTCAAGTTAACCACTTAGCCAGATATATCCATGTATTTTAGATATCCAGGATATCCAAAAGCCCCTCCTTCTTATGTTAACAAATTGAGTTGTAAGGTAAAGAACAAGTTAAATTTCTGCCTGTGCTGGTCAGTCACTTAGTTTAGAAACGTTACCATTTACGTGATTA
The DNA here is from genome assembly GCF_949774975.1 of Lagenorhynchus albirostris. Lineage (NCBI taxonomy): Eukaryota > Metazoa > Chordata > Mammalia > Artiodactyla > Delphinidae > Lagenorhynchus > Lagenorhynchus albirostris. The sequence continues at coordinate 68,132,101 of NC_083101.1, read as the reverse complement.
TTTTTAAAAATCAAAACTTTTCCTCTTAAACTACCATTTTCTCTTTCAAGTATATCTCAACTCTGTTCTCCAAATAAAGTCTACATAAATCTGTGAACAAGAGCTCAAGATGAAAAGCAAAGAATTGACTGAATCCCTTGTTTTGTATCCTGCTTCAAATGGGAGGGCAGTGGGTAGTGTTAAGGAAAGAATTTGGGACAGTGAGTCAGAATGTCTGCATTCTAGTCCTGGTTTTGATTAATGATAAAGTTTGTGAACTTGTTCAGGTCCTTTAACATCTCTGGGCTTCTAAAAATCAGTGATCATCAGTTTTGTTTTTTGATAATAGTATTGTTAAAGAACAAATAGTATTTTTTTTTTAAATAAATTCATTTAATTTTATTTTTGGCTGCTTTGGGTCTTCATTGCTGTGCACAGGCTTCCTCTAGTTGCGGTGAGCGGGGGCTACTCTTCGTTGTGGTGCACGGGCTTCTCATTGCGGTGGCTTCTCTTGTTGCGGAGCACGGGCTCTAGCTGCACAGGCTTCAGTAGTTGTGGCTCGTGGGCTCTAGAGCTCAGGCTCAGTAGTTGTGGCAGACGGGCTTAGTTGCTCCGTGGCATGTGGGATCTTCCAGGACCAGGGCTCAAACCCATGTCCTCTGCATTGGCAGGTGGATTCTTAACCACTGCGCCACCAGGGAAGCCCAGTATTTGTTTTTTAATAATGGGGTATCTCATTGTGGCTTTGCTTTGCATTTGCCTGATGATTTGTGATGTTGAACATTTTTTTCCATATATCTGTGTCTATTCAAGTCCTAGGCCCATTTTGAAATCAAGTTATTCTTTTTGCTATTGAGTTATATGAGTTCCTTAGGTATTTTGGAAGTTACCCCTTATTGGATATATATTTTCTCCCATTCTGTGTGCCTTTTCACACTGTTGTTGGGAATGCAAAGTGGTGCAGCCATTATGGAAAACAGTATGGTGGGTTCCTCAAAAAAGCAAGAATAGAGCTACCATATGATCCAGCAGTCCCAGTTCTGGGTATTTATCCAAAAGGATTGGTATTAGGATCTTGAAGAGATCTTAGCACTCTCATGTTTGTTGCAGCACTATTCACAATAGCCAAGATGTGGAAGCAACCTAAATGTCCACTGATGCATGAACGGATAAAGAAGATATTGTATATATACACAATAAAATATTCTTTAGTTTAAAAAAACCAAGGGAATGCTGTAATATGTGACAGCATGGATGGACCTCAAGGATGTTATGCTAAGTAAAATAAGCTGGTTACAGAAAGACAAATGTGATTCTCCTCATCCTGTTGTCTAAAATAGTCAAATATATAGAATTAAAAAGTGGAATGGTGGTTGCCAGGGATGAGGGGAGGGGGAAATGGGGAGTTTCTAATCAACACATATAATTTCAGTTGTATAAGGTGAATAAGTTTTAGAAATCTGCTGTACAGCATTGTACCTGTAGTCATCAGTACTGTACTGTGCACTGAATATTTAGAGGATAGATCTAAAGTTCTCTATAGATCTAAAGATCTAAAGTGTGATAAGTGCTCTTATCACAATAAAACTAAAATTAAAAATTAATGATCTTCAGACAGTGAGGTAGCCCCTATTTTTTAAAAATATGTATTTATTTGGTTGCACTGGGTTTTAGTTGCGGCAGGCAGGCTCCTTAGTTGCGGCAGACGGGTTCCTTAGTTGCAGCGTGAGAACTCTTAGTTGCGGCATGCATGTGGGATCTAGTTCCCTGGCCAGGGATCGAACCTGGGCCCCCTGTATTGGGAGAGTGGAGTCTTATCCACTGTGCCACCAGGGAAGTCCCAATGCAGTAGCTCCTATTGTCCATAACAGCTTTTTTTCCTAGACCCAGAGAATTTCCATCTCAGGATTCTGAAGGTGTCTGCAGAGGTCTCCTGGGGCCTCTGTTGGTGATCTTGGAGAAGTGAGGGAAAAGTGGAGATGTGTCACAGAGCTGAAGATGGACAGATGTTCTCTTGAGTTTGCCAAAAATTACTCAGTAGCTGCTGAGAATGAATGTCTTTCTCAGGCCTCGTTGTGGCCTAGTGTGATCTTGGGGGCATGTCTTACCTGGCTTCCTCTCAGCACTCTGCACCTCTGCCATGTGTGGCTTCCCAGCCCTTGCTTTACACTGCTTACCATTTCAGGTAACCAAAGAGACTGAGTAGAATTCAGTGTACTGTTTCCACATTTCAAGGGGAAGAGGGCCTGGTTGGATCAGCCTGTGACCTGGTTCCTCTGGCATCCGGGGTCCTTCCTCTTGGTCCAGTCAGCTGAGCTGTGGGAGTTACATGATAAAAACTGGGCAGTTTGGGGAGGGGGCCGTTTTGTATAAGAGGGAATGGGTAGGAAGAAGAATGATTAGGAGAAATGAATAGCTTCTTGAAGACTCTTGCCGAGATATCCTTGAAGATGAAGCTGGTGAAAGATGGATTGGATGATAGTATAATGAGGTGGATTCCTAGCTCATTGAACAAGCAGGCCCATTAGAGTGTTGACTGATGGCTTTTTGCCTACTTGGAACAATATCACTAGTACCATGCCATAGGACTCCATCATTAGCTCTGTCAGTTCCACATTTTTATCAAAACTTGGACGAAGCCATAGAAGTCATCCTTATCAAATGTACCGAAAACACAAAATGAGAAGAAGATAGCAAGTGACAGATGACAGAGTCAAAATTCAAACTTATCTTGACCGGCTGGAATGCAGGGCCCAAAACCAAGCTGAGACTTAAGAAGAGTAAACATGAAGTTCTACATTTGGGATGAAAAATCAGTTCTACACATTTATAATGGGAGAGGTTTGTCTTGGCCATAGTTTGTGAAAAGGTCTTGGGGGTTTTACTTAACCACAAGTTTCATATGATCTTGATGGTATGATGTGACTGATAAGAAACATTAACTTCGTTTCATGCTAAATGACAGTAGGGTGTCCAAGTCAGCAGATGTAATTACTTCGTTGGACTTGGGCTTGATCCGATCACAACTGAAGGTTGCTTTTCCATTTGGGCACTGTATTTTTAAAAGCATACCAGCAAGTGATCACGAAGGCCAGGTTGTGGGGAATGCATTCTGGAAGTGAGAGAACTTGAACTTGACAGGGTCAGTAGACGGATAGACAGTCAACGAGGCTATATTCTGCAGAGGAGGGTCTGTACTTGTTCTGGGTTGTTCAGAGGGTAGGACTAAGACCACGGAGTGGTCACTTCAGGCGAGCTTATCCGAGGTGAATACGAAGAAAGAAGAGTTTTGTAGCAGTTAGAACCGTAGGGACTTGAAGGGGACTGCCTTTCGCCCTTGAGCTGGGCATGCGCCTGTTGGGATGCTGTGGAAAGGATTCCTGCTTGGACAGGAGCTTTGACGAAAGGATCTCTAGGGTCCCTTTCAGCGCTGAAAACCCGGATTTCTGGAAGGGGAGCATACCATTTATTTTAACATGATGATTGAACTTGAAAGACTACTGCAGAGGAAAGAACGATGGGTACATGTGATATGAAGAATAAGCTGAGATCCATATGTGCCTGAAAAGCCAAGGACGTTGAGGGTTATTAGGACGTTTGTATTTAATGCGTAAAGCACATGTGCAGACTGGAGCCGCCTGTCTCCATCCGCTGCTCCTTCTGAACCTGCCTCATGACTCGGTGCCCCTTCTTTTCTGAGAGCCCTTTGATAACCTTCGGATACTGGATAAAGGAGCTTCATTGTTTTGCTTCCGTAACTTTCCCTGATTATGTCTACGTGTAGCAGTTCATGTTTAGGAGGCTTTTGTGGGCTAGCCTGGGACGCTAGCCATCACATGAAGCAATACTTTTGCGGGAAATGTATTTCAAGTCCAACAAGCAGTGTATGGACCTTTGAAACGTGTTGCATTGCAATGCCGGAGAGACCCATGCTTCTTTTGCCTTGTGACGATTCACTGCACACCACCTTGGGGCCTTTTCTAAGCTGGGCTGTGGGCTTGAAAGCCCCTCCTTGCTCCTTGCTGCCAATGATGGCAGTTCCTGAAATTCTAACACTTCCATGAATCAAGCCTTCCTGTTTCTCTTCTACTGCTCTATTTAGAAATGGATTTTATTAAGGTGCTTTCTTCCCCAAAAGGAATTTGGGGAATCTTAAGTAACGTCACATAATGCAGTACCATAGGAAAGAAAAACATGGTGACTAGGTCCAAGTCTTCCATCCCCATAGCGCACTTGGGTGCCTTCTCTGAGTCCTTATAGTGTGTGGATTTAGGGTCTCTGTTTTGCTGTCCTTAGCTTCTCAAGCTTCTAGTCCCCGCATAAGGCGTAGGAACTTGGTGTGGCTATCTTTTAATGATGATGCTGGTACTAGCGAGAGCTTTTAAGATGGTTATAGTATTCAGAATTCTTGGTTGAAGCAACTTAAATGGACACTGACTGGCTTAAGCAGGTTTAAACAAATGAAAAGCTGTAGTGCAATGCACAGAATGATGGGGAAGGGTGGAGAGCCGAGGATGGCAGATGGGAAGGTATAGAAGAGGCCAGGAGGCCAGAGCCACAGCCCAAGTCATTCTCCAGAGACCATCTGGTGAGGACGCTGCGGATGTAGCTACTGCCCCTGGACATAGCCCTGGCCCTGCCGATGTCACTCCTCTAGAGCAAATTCTTCACTCTCACCCCACTTTTTATTTGTTTATTTTTGCATCACTTGTTCTATATTAAAATTTCCAGGTGGGTGTTTCTGATTTGCTGTGCTTCGGTCACGTGCTCAGGCCTCACTGTGGACTTGGGTGTTGGGAGGCGTGTTTTATGTTTTGGTTTCTGGAGGTGGGCACTGCCTCTCACAAGATGAACATGGTTGGGAGTTCCTTAAAGGAAGGGTTTCGGATGTTAGGCAGTTAAAAAAAGAAATTGCTGAAAATTAACTTGTTTACATTTCAGTACCAACTTAGGAAAATAGAATTAGCTCAGGGTTTCTCAGCTGTGGCACGTTTTGATATTTTTGACGTGGAGGTCTGTCCCGTGCCTGGTAGGACGTTGAGCAGCATTCCTGGCCTCTGGCCACTAGATGTCGGTGGCAGCCACCCAGGTGTGACAATAAAAGATGCTTTCAGTTATCTCCACATGTTCCCTGGGGGGTAAAATCCGCCTGGCTGAGAATCACTGGGCTAGAGGCATTCTCAAACCACGGATTATGATTTGATAGCCTTGCAATGACGACTGTAGCACAGGAATGGATCTTAAACTACTGTCCTTGGAGAGAGACAAAGCTTTCCCCACCTGGTGCCCTTCAGACATGCGAATGTCTGAAATTGCAGTGTTCTTCAACTTAAGTGTACTTAAGAATCCGCCGGAGAACCCTTTGAAAGACGTGAATTCCTGGGCCCTGCCTCTGTATAGTTTGATTCTGTGGGCCTGAGGGTCCAGGGATCTGCAAGTTTTAACAATGAACCCTCGTGATTCTGATGCAGGTGGGCTACGGACCACAGGTTAAGAAACACATAACTCCTACGTGGAGTATTGGCCTCAAAAATAAAAGGCATGTGTTTCTTTAAGGAGAAGAGACATGGTTTTGAGGCTTTCAGATCTTTTCAGTTGTTGATTCAAAAGAAGCAAGGTAAAGATGCAGTCTGTTCTTACAGGAGTTTTTGGCAAGGGTTGTCTGGAAGCAGCCTTGACATGTGATGCGGGCACTCATCGCTCTCCATCGCCATCAGCGAGAAGTGTCTTCTGTTTGGAGCTCTGACTTGCCTCTCAGTCCCCCTTGGGAAAGGACCTTTCACTTCAACCGCCACCGCCCCCCATAAGTATTAGTCAAACCTCGCAGGGAGGTTTTTAATGCTTTCCAGTTCTCCCTGGCCTGTCTAGGGGTCTTGTTCACGGACGCCCTAACCTCCACAGGAGCAGAGTCAGCATCGCTGGCTCCGTTCTGCCTGTGGAGCCTCCACGGTGGGAGGTCCCACATTCTAACTGTGGGTGGAGGAGACATCTGGTAATACCTGCGACACAGCTGTGGCCCTCCTGAGCCTCTGCGCTCTTCTCTCAGGAAGCCTTAAATCTGAGCAAGAAGATCCCACCCACAGGCACAGCATCTTGCAGTTTTCTACCATGTTTGGGGGGCAGGGTGCTTACTTGAGCTCCTTGGTTCTCTTTTCACTTCTGCTCTGGCTGGGACTAGACACAATGCTATTTCTGACAGCAGTTTTTCTAAAACTCAGATCACGTGGCTTGGGTTCAAAGCCTTTGGTAGTTCAAAGCCCGTTGATCAAAGAACCAACTCTCCATCATTCAAGACCCTACCCTGCCTTTCCCGCTATTCCCTACCATGCACTTTGTTCCAGCCTCCCCGAGCTGTGCTGACACCCTGTATACTAACTATACTCGGAATGCTAACTATTCTATCACCCTGTTTTCCAGACTCACCAGACTATTCTACAGACTAGCGTGCAATACCCAGTTCACAAATGGGGAGCTTGCCAAATATTTTTCCTCCAAAAAGGAATTGGTTGCTAAAATGTGATATTTCCCAATTTTTAAGAAGTCTGGACTTTGTTTCTCTTGAAAAAGTAAAAGATGTGACAGTTACCATTGCCCACATTACGAAGTGGTGACCGTCTTGCTCTTGCCCCAAGCTGGGGCTTGTTCTCTCCATAGTGTCCTTGGATAAAGGGAAGGGGAAGAGCCGTGAAACTTTACCTTCCCATATCCCACAAGAGGGCAATATAATCTTTCAAAAAGTCAAAGTTGCAGAAGCTGCTAGCCTGGCCCTGTCACCGTAGTGAAGTTATTTGGGCGCCCACCTGCGTTTTGCATGCCGAGTGGGCTTGCAGCAGGCTGTGTGCTCTTCACCCTTGCACGCACTCCTTTCTCCTCCAGATCTTAAGCAGTTAATCTGAAAGCCAGTTTGAGCTAAGCGTGTGCAAGCAGGGCCTACGGTTAGCTTCGGGAGCTGCCGCTCAGCCTAGGTGGAGGTCGTGGAGGTCTGATGGAGGCTGATGAGGCAGGATTGTTTCTGGGAAAATGCCTGATCCGTGGAGACAGCCTAGCATGTTTCGGCAGTGCTTCTCCCTGGCACGGAATCTTGCTTGTCAGCACCCCAAGAGCTGAGCCGTCACCCCTGGGCGTGCCTTAACACTAACCAGGCCAACAGAGACTGATGCGTGAACCCAAATGTCTATTTCTCAATTTAGAACGAGACGTATCTGCCGAGGGGGCCTAGAAACTCAGTTTTGCTGGCCAGAGTGTACTTTCCTTGTAGAAGAATTGAGAATAGAAGCCAAAATACAGTTGCCAGGTTGCTTGTCTGCATTCTGAGCAAGGGGAGTGCTCTGATTTGCTCATTGGGAGGTCCCCTTGGGATGTTCTGACGCCCCCGCCTGGAGTGAGGGGCTGGCTGCGTGGAGCGTCTCTGCCAGGCTTCCTTATGGGAGCAGTGCTATGGGTGCCTTCCCATGTTTGCCTCTGACTCAGTCTGCGCCCTGCCCCTGTGGTCTGTGCCAGATATACAAGTCAGTAGATAACGCCGTAAGTTGTTAAATTACATTCGCATGTGCCATTTTTTACTTCAGGTCCTGTTTACATCTTAGCTATTACAGATGATTTTTTTTCTTGTTTTTGGCCGCGCCCTGCGCCATGTGGGATCTTAGTTCCCCGACCAGGGATTGAACCTGCAACCCCGGCAGTGGAAGCGTGGAGTCTTAACCACTGGACCACCAGGGACATCCCGCATTACAAATGATTTTATTAATTTAGGCCTAAGTATTTTGGGCGGTGTTAGGGATGAGGCCCCTTAGCACCTTTGAGTGTACCTGAAGATATCTGCAAAGGTTTAAGAAAATAAAACTAGCTCTTAACTGCATATGGTGACTTAAGTACAGCTAAGTGAGAACAAAGGTTCCAAATCTTACTTTCTCTTTTGGCTTTCTTCTCTTTGCTTGCCTTTGGTTCAAACAACAAAGTGGCTCATCTTTGCCTCATTGTTTCTTCTCATTTCTTTTTTATCCATCCTAAATGCTGGTAGTATTTGCAGTGGTTTAATAAGAATGTGGGGCTTCCCTGGTGGCGCAGTGGTTGAGAGTCTGCCTGCCGATGCAGGGGACACGGGTTCATGCCCCGGTCCGGGAAGATCCCACGTGCCGTGAGCCATGGCCGCTGAGCCTGCGCATCTGGAGCCTGTGCTCCGCAATGGGAGAGGCCACAACAGTGAGAGGCCTGCGTACCGAAAAAAAAAAAAAAAAAAGAGAATGTGGAAGTATGGAAAAATGGGGGAAGAGAAAGAGCATATATGGAATAATTGGGTCTTGGGTTTTTAAAAAACTGGCTGTTAAACTTGTAAATTTTTTTCTGTGTCAGTTTGGGTTGAATAAATAGCCACATGACATTAGGTAAAGTTAATACTGAATTAAAGATACATACATACTAGCCTATGAATCCTATTTTTGCCTTCATTTTCCACTCATTTGCCCTCAGTCAGAAAGGATGTTGACCCAGCCTCGGGTCTTACAGTCTAAGACTTAGTTCTGGACAGGTGAGGGGTGTGAGTGCTGACTGGGAAACATTTCTGGTCATTTTCACTCCTGTGCTCAGTTTAGTTGATGGGGAATCTCCATAGGCTCCAGGGTGTGTCTCCTTGGGTCCGTTTGTTGCTAAAATCACCCATGGTCCTTGGGCTCTCAATGCAAAGGGAGGAAGAGACACGTGTGTGTTGATGCTGTGACTGTGCCCATCCCTGCCTCCCTCATCAGAGAGGGGGCCATGGCTCGGATGCCTCCTTGGGTAGTTCTAGAGGATTTGCAGAAATAGGACTGTTAAAAAATGAGTTATTTGCTACTGAAGTCCATTTGGCATGTATTTAAATGCCTTTTGATGCTCTGACCTTTGCTTGAGTTTCATGGCACTATGTAGATAAGTAGAAGACTTAATTCCTATTTCTATAGAGTTTAAAATTTATGCAGTTTCGTCATGTACATAAAACAATGAGAGAGCAATGCAGGACGGCATAGTGTAGTGACTAGGGTAGGGATTCTGGAGTTAGACAGACTTGCATTTATTTATTATAAATTAATTAATTAATTAATTTATGTTTGGCTGAGCTGGGTCTTCGTTGCTGCGCACGGGCTTTCTCTAGTTGCGGCGAGCGGGGGCTGCTCTTCGTTGCGGTGCGCAGTCTTCTCATTGCAGTGGCTTCTCTTGTTGCGGAGCACGGGCTCTAGGCGCGCGGGCTTCAGTAGTTGTGGCGCACAGGCTTAGTTGCTCCGCGGCATGTGGGATCTTCTCGGACCAGGGCTCAAAAATGTGTCCCCTGCATTGGCAGGCGGATTCTTAACCACTGCGCCACCAGGGAAGCCCCCTGTATTTATTTTTAACTTTTCTGTGCGCCACCAGGGAAGCCCCCTGCATTTATTTTTAACCTTTCTGTGTCTTAGTTCCTTGATACGGTAAAAAATTATATGAGATAATGTACGTAGAGCATTTAGCCTAGAGCCTGGCATGTGGTTAAAAGTTCAATATTTGGTAGATAATCATAGTAATTGGGTCTAATAAAATGTTTCTTTATGCCCTTTTATTGAGAAGGGAAGGGTTTTCCATGTTTACTGCTCAGGTAAATCACTTTGAAAGAAAATTTCCTAAAATACTATTATATACCATTTCTATTTCTTTAATAAACTTTTTCTGTGATGACAGAAATATGGACCCATTGATCCTCTCTTAAAAAGTGCCTTGTTTGAAGTCAGTGTGCCTGCCTGTAATTGTTTTTTTAATCCCTGTTTTTTAATAAGCTGCTTCTGTTCTGGAGAATCAGCTGACCAAACAATGTATACAAAGGAGTCAAGTAAAGGGCCTGCAGGAGGCCTCATAAGTCAGCTCTGGGAGATCTTCAGTGTTGGGGGTACTCCAACTGCTCCCATCTTCTTGGCCGTGCTCTGAAAGATTGGGGTTTCTAGAAGCGTGGAATGTGGCTACATGGAGTGTTGGTATAGTAGGACCAGAAGTGTAAAGAAACAGTGAGTAGCCCCTGCATCATCTTTATTTCCCATCCGAGGTGAGCATGATGGAAAGTCTGATTCATAAGCAGGCAGGAAATGGGGGTTCCAGCCCTCATACTGTCAGGGCTGCCTCTCCACGGAATGCGGCTTTCATTGCCCTAGGAGGTCTTCAGAGCTACTGAGGCACTTTAGACCCTCCTGGGAAGAGTAAGGTGCAGAATGAGTGAAACTGAACTTACTACATCTCAACTTCATATAAGATTTCTTTTTAGGTTAATAATGTTTATTTGTAAACCAACACCCCCCTGACCCCCAAAAACTTTAATGGACTTTGCTTCTTGAAAGAGTGAATATTCTCTTTTGAAGGTGATGGAAATTGCATGAGTAAAGGAAAATCTGACTGGCTTTGGTAATGAAAGAGTGTAAGAAAGTCAGGATTTCTCACAGCTGTTTTAGTAGGCAGAGTGCTTGCACTTGGGGAATAACACCACAAGAAATCTTGATTTTCTCTGATACTCGTTCCATTTTGTTCTGTGTACTCCTGTCCTCACAGATTTAAATACCAAATTGCTTCTCTTACTTCACAGTTTCCACCTGGGGTCTCAGGAGTTTGCAGAGAGCCAAAAAAGCATCTGCTGTTTCCCCCACATCTTAGAACTGGGGGCTTCTTTGTGAGCTGTTTATGTCATCATCGCTATATCTCTGGGTATTCCTAGTTGAGTTTTTAGTTTCAGCTGAAGCTGGGATCTCAGAAGTGGTGGGTCTCCTCTCCCCCTGCTTAAAAACCAACATCATCTTGGAGAGTTTTCTGCTGTGATGCTTTGGGGCGACTTAATTTTTGAAAATCCCTTTTGACCTTTCTCATCTCTGCTGGGATTTTTTTTTCTTTTCTTTTTTTTTAAATTTGGAAGATTTTTAAAAATAAAGATTATTTTTTCCTCTGCAGAGACAGAAAATAGCTTTAGTGTAACCTTGTCAGCATCAGTCTTTTATTCTCTGAACACAGAGAGGAAAAGGACGGGCAATAAAGATAAGATTCAGTTCTGTCTGCCGGAGCTGTGTGGCACTGATTAAAATGAAGCATCTTTGTTTATTTGAAGGTAAAATATGGATTTTTGTTGGGAAATAAGTTTGCATGTATGAAATTTGGCCATTTTGACTAAACTGATCCATCAATTAGCTGGATGATGAATTGCTTTTGATTTGGGGATTAATGAATTTTGGGTCTTGTCATCAGCGTTCACCTAGCTGAGAGTCTAAGTTGCATGCGTGCTCAAAAGTGCTTCCAGGGAGCTGGCCTGTCCTTGGAAAGGTCCCCACAATGGCTAGGGCACACTTCCCTCTCCACAACTCCCCTTTTTAAACCATTATTGGAAAGATTTTTTTTCTTTTTACAGTTTTTTCCCTAGCTTTATTGAAGTATAATTGACAAATAAAACTGAGATATTTAAAATATACGTCATGATGGTTTGATATACATTGTGAAAGGATTCCTCCCATCTAGTTAATTAATGTATCCATCACCTCACATATTTATCTTTTTTTTTGTAAGAACATTAAGTTTCACTCTTAGCAAATTTCAATTTTACAATATAGTGTTATCAACTGTCGTCATAATGTTATACATGAGCTCCTTAGACCTTATTCATCTTAGAGCTGGAAGTTTGTAAGTTTGTACCTTTTACCAACCTCTCCCTATTTTTCCTACTTCCCGTCCCTGGCAACCACTTTTCTACTCTGTTTCTATGAGTTTGACGTTTGACTTCGTTGTTCTACATATAAGTGTTATCATGTCCTAGTTATCTTTCTCTGCCTGGCTTAATTCCCTGAATATAATTCCTTCAAGGTCCATCCATGTTGTCACAAATGGCAGGGTTTCCTTCTTTCTCATGGCTGAGTAATATTCTACTGTGTATAGATACCACATTTTCTTTGTGCATTCATCGTTTGATGGACACTTAGGTTGTTTCGATGCCTTGGATATTGTGAATAGTGCTGCATTGAATGTGGGCGTGCAGATATCTCTGATATCCTGTTTTCACTTCCTTTGGATGTATAACCAGAAGTGAAATTGCTGGATCATATGGTAGGTCTATTTTGAACTTTTTGAGGAACTTCCATGCAGTATTCCATAGTGACTGCACCAATTTACATTCCGTGCCCCCCAACTCCATTTGTCCCATTCTTCACCCTCTGACACCACAGGTGAGCTGAGTGCCATCACAGTAACAGCTTGCCAGGGGGTGAGAGATCGGACATGAGACATGGGAAAATGTCTTACAGGTCCCTGTGGTCTTTCTATCACATCCCCTTCCTAGCTGTCCGCTGCCCCATCCTTCAGGAGTTCAGTGTCCTGTGGCTGTGCAAAGACCCCCAGTGAGACCCAGGGCTGCCTGCCCCCCCCCCCCCCCCCCCCGTGTCCCAGGCTCTACCATTACTTCTCCTTTCTTTCCCGACTTTGAAATGCCCTTTTGTTATTTGCAACTTGCATTTTACTTGTTTGATGACTGACTTATGGTTATATTTCCATAAGGACAGTGGCACATAGTAGTCACTCAATGAGTATTTGCATGAATAAATGAATAATTAGTCTACTGATGGAAAGCAACCTGACTATACTAATCTGTCTTAAAATACAAATGACTGCCCCAAATCTTTCATCATTATTATTTGAAGCATTCTAGGGAATTTAGGCTTGAGTTTGCAGCATTTGTACTATTAATTTATTTTTCAGAACTTTAAGATTTAAGAAAAAAAATTTTAAAGGGAATACAGGTTCATGACTAAAAAGTTTAAATAGTCCCCCAGTTCCTTTTGCCTAAGGCACCACTGTTTTTGGTTTCTTATGTATCTTCTCTGAGAGTTTCTATAAATATACAAGCATATGTACAAATTGCAGCCTACTTTTTAAATAATATGAGACATAACATGCCCATTTGTTATCCTCTGTTAATGTAAGGCCCTGACCAAATGGGTCACCTGACTCCTTCCCCTCAGCCATTCCCAAATAGGCCATACATTTGTCCTTAAAATTCATCTCATTCAGAATTGTGTTTTAGGGTTAACTTTACCTTTATTTCTTTTTTTAAATGTATTTTTAATTCATTTCATTGTTTTTCACCTTACTGTTAATCAAGACTTTAAAAAAAATTAATTAATTAATTATTTTATTTATGTTTGGCTGTGTTGGGTCTTTGTTGCTGTGCGTGGGCTTTCTCTAGTTGCGGCTAGCCGGGGCTGCTCTTCGTTGCGGTGCCCGGGCTTCTCATTGCGGTGGCTTCTCTTGTTGCAGAGCAGGGCTCTAGGTGCACGGGCTTCAGTAGTTGTGGCGTGTGGGCTCAGCAGTTGTGGCACATGGGCTTAGTTGCTCCGCAGCATGTGGGATCTTCCCGGACCAGAGTTTGAACCCGTGTGCCCTGCATTGGCAGGCAGATTCTTAACCACTGCGTCACCAGGGAAGTCCGTACCTTTATTTCTTTATACCACTGTAGTATTTAGGACAAGGTTTGACCACACGTGTTAGAAAATGTGAAATGGCAGTGGCTTACACAAGAGAAAAGCTTGTTTTTCTTTCCCCGAAGAGAAATCCAGGGTTAACAGGGCAGCTCACAAGGTCAGGGACCTGGGATCTTTCTGTCTTCATGACTCGCCCTCTCTAGTGCTTTGCCTCATAATCGAATATGGCTGTTTAACCTCCATCCATATTCTGGGCAGCAGGAAAGGGTAGTCTCCCTTAACCCCCAAATCATGTGCACTTCACAGAAGTGTCATACAAGCCTTTCTAGCTGGTGCAGCTAAACATTGGGGATTCTGTTACTGCAGAAGAAGGGGAATATAGATAATGGGGTAGGTAGCTACTAGCATTTTCTGCCACAGTCACTCAACTCTTCAAATATAGTGGTGACCCCCCCCCAAATTTCTTATTCACCATGGTCTTTAAAATAACTTTGTGCTTCTTTCAGAAATTTTGATTTGATTTGTGAAAGTAAAGGTCAGTTCAGTCTGAAATGGCCATGTCAGATCTATTAAAAAAAATGACCAAGTGCTGCATTAGCTCAGTGGAAAGTTCAGTGTGGTTTTACGTTGCAGTTTGGCCTTTTGCAAGTCGATCGTTTACATCAGGTGTTGGCGAAGGTTTCCTGTAAAGGACCAGATAGTAAATATTTGGGGTTTTGCAGGCCCTGTCCTCTGTGTTGCAACCACTCAGTTCTGCCTTTTTAGTATGAGAGCAGCTGTGGACAGTGCATAGAAGAATGAGCATGGCTGTGTTCCAGTGAAACTTCATTATCACACTGAAATTTAAATCACATATATTTTTCACGGGTCATGAAATATTTGTCTTAATTTATTCAGCTATTTTAAAATGTAAAAATCATTCTTAGCTTACATGCCGTACAAGAACAGGTGGTAAGCCAAATTTGGCCCCAGAGCTATAGTTTGCTGATTGCTAATTTAGATGGTGGTTGTTAGAAATAAGCTCTAAGAAAAGAAAGTAATGTTTTGCTATTCTAAAGAGAAGTTGGTCAACCAGGGTGAGATTTAGGAATGGGGCAGAGGGAAGGAGAATCTAAAAATATTTAGAAGAATTGATGAAGTTTTGAGGCCACGTATTCTAAAATGCTTAAAAATAGATCACCAGATTAGGAAAATTACCATATTTTAAAGAAATGCATTGTCTTCATTCTTTAGTATGATAAAATATAACAGAATTTACCATTTTAACCAATTTTTAAATGTGCAGTTCAACGACATTAAGTACATTCAAACATTACCACTATCTATTTCTAGAAATTTTTCATCATCCCAAATTTAAACTCTGTACCTGTTAAATAATAACTCCCTGTTATCCCATCCCCTTAGCCCTTCATAACTTCTATTGTATTTTCTGTTTCTGAGAATTTGCCTATTCTGGGTTCCATATAAGTGGAATCATACACTATTTGTCCTTTTTTATCTGGCTTATTTCACTTAGCATAATGTCCTCAAGATTCATCTATGTTGTAGCATGTATCACAATTTCATTCCTTTTTAAGGCTGAATAATATTCTATTTTATGTATATGCCACGTTTTGTTTATCCATCTGTTGATGGATAACGTGGTTGTTTGCACTTCTTGGCTATTATGAATAATGCTGCTGTGAACATTAGTGTGCAAGTATTGTTTGAGTTCCTGCTTTCAGTTCTTTAGTGTATATGCCTGGAAGTGGAATTGCTAGATCAAATGGTAATTCTATGTTTACCTTTTTAAGGAACCTCCATACTATTTTCCACAGAGGCTGCATTCTTTTTACATTCCCATTAGTAATGCACAAAGGTTCCAATTTGTCCACATCCTCACCAACACTTGTTATTAAAAATTTTTTTGTACTAACCATCTTAATGCATGTGAAGTAGTATCTCATTGTGGTTTAGATTTGCATTTCTTAATGACTGATGATACTGAGCATCTTTTCATGTGCTTATTGACCATTTGTATAAATCCTTTGCAAGACACCTGTTCAAGTCCTTTGCTGATTTTTAAATTGTGTTTTTCTTTGTTGTTGTTGTAGTTGAGTTGTAGGAGTTCTTTTGTATATTTTGGATTTTAATACCGTATCCGATTTTTGATTTGCAAATATTTTCTCTCATTCTGTGGGTTGTCTCTTCCCTCTTTTTTTTTTTTTTTTTTTTTTTTTTTTTTTTTTTGCGGTACGCGGGCCTCTCACTGTTGTGACCTCTCCCGTTGCGGAGCACAGGCTCCGGACGCGCAGGCTCAGCGGCCATGGCTCACGGGCTCAGCCGCTCTGCGGCATGTGGGATCTTCCCGGACCGGGGCACGAACCCATGTCCCCTGCATCGGCAGGCGGACTCTCAACCACTGTGCCGCCAGGGAAGCCCTATTCCCTTTTGAGTTAAGTTTTATATATGATGTAAGGTAAGTGTCCAACTTCAGTTTTTTGCATGTGGATGTCCAGTTTTCTCAGTGCCATTTGTTGAAGACTCTATCAATAGTCCTGACACCCTCTGAAAATCATTTGGCTATAGATGTGATGGTCTGTTTCTGAGTGCTCTATTCTGTTCTTTTGGTCTATATATGTGTTCTTATTGCCAGTAGCACACTCTTTTGATTACTGTTGTAGTTTTGTAGAAAGTTTAAAAATCAGGAAGTGTGAGTCTTCCCATTTTATTCTTCTTTTTCAAGATTATTTTGGCTGTTTGGAGTCCCTTGAGATTACATATGATTTTCAGGATGAGTTTTTCTATTTCGGCAAAAAATGCCAGGGAATTTGATAGGGATTGCATTGAATCTGCAGATTACTTTTGGTAGTATTTCCATCTTAATAATATTAAAATCTTCCAATCAGTGAACATGGAAATGGAAATGTCTTTCCATTTATTTGTGTTGTCTTTGATTTCTTTCAGACAGTTTAGTTTTTAAGTGTACAAGTCTTTCACCACCTTTGTTAATTAAATTTATTCCTAAGTATTTTACTCACTTTGGTGCTATTATAAATGGGAGTGGTTTCTTAATTTCCCTTTTGAATTTTCCATTGTTAGTGTACAGAAATTCAACTGATTTTTGTGTTTTTATTTTATCTTTTTACCCTGCAACTGTGCTGAATTTACTAGATCTAACAGTAAAAACAATTTTTTTAGTGTTTTTACATATGAGATTATATCATCTGTGAACAGAAATAATTTTACTTCTTTTCAAATTTGGGTACCTTTTATTTCTTTTTCTTGACTAATTCTCTGGCTAGGACTTCTAATACTATATTGAATAGAAGTGGTGAAAGTAGACATCCATGTCTTTTTCCTGATCTTAGGGCAAAAGCTTTCAGTCTTTCACCATTGAGTATCATCTTAGCTATGTGTTTTTAATATATGGCCTTTATCATGTTGTGGAAGTTTCCTTCTGTTCCTAGTTTTGTTTTTTTTTTTAAATCAAGAAAGGATGTTGAATTTGTGTAAAGCCTTTTCTGTAGACATGCATATTAAAGTATACAAGGGTAATTTCTGAGCTTTACTTTAAAATACTTCAGTAAAGAAAAAAAGGGGTTTGAAGTGTAGCAAAATCTGGATAATTGTGGAGAATGGATGATGCTTTGGGAATTTATTAAATGATTATTTCTACTTTTGAGTATGTTTGGAAATTAAACTTTTATTAGGGTACTTATTTTATTGTTTTACATTGTTGAATGCCCTTATTTATTAAAATTTCTGTTTTAAATTCATTATTGTTTTGATTACTTTTACTTTCTCCTCGTTTTAGGGTTTCCTGTGTTCTTTTGCAACATCCAGCTATATTATACTTCTGCCTTTTCCCAAGATAGAAAAAGTATCTGTTTATATTTTTTCTGTTCGTAAGAGTCTCACTCTTGCTTAAAGTGCTCTTCGTGCCTTTAGAAGTTGGTAAAGTTGATTCTTGTGACCTCTTGAGTATTATGAGTGTGCAGTTTCTAAACCTGAATGACTTGAGGGAGCTTTGAAAAAAGTGCAGATTCTGTAGGACGGATTCATCAGGCCTGGAGTGGGATTTAGTCCCCAGAAATGGTTGCGATGCAGCCAGGTTTGGGAATCGTTAAATATGAACAAGACTTCAGAAGGGGCATGGGGGCAACATCCCTTTGTGTTCCCTCCTTCCAGCCTAGAGACTATCTTGCTTCAATAGGAAGAGAGCAGGACTTGGAATCAGAAGTTCCAGTCCAGGCCATAGACCTAGATGACCTTGGTTGAACAGGTAACTTCACTCTCAGAAAAATTAGGAGACTGAACCATGCCAGTGGTGAGCTCCCTGAATGAGTTATTTCATGATGAAACTTTGGCTAATGCCAGCTTCAGCCTGAGAGAGAGATGTTGACCGCTAAAAATGAGGGGATTAATGTGGAATAATTCCATGAACCGAAGAAGATGTTTGTGTATTAGGTTGATTGAAGTTTAGACAAATAGCTCAAAGGAAAAACTACAGATTACCAAAGGATTTTTTTTTTTTGGGTGGGGGGTTGGGGGAAGAAGCTTACTTTATTCATTTATTTTTATACTTATTTATTTAAATCAGTATAAGCGGTAGAAACGTGGCATTCTATAGTTACTTTCTACATTTCAAAAAGCAAAACTCGATCTCTTCTTGGATGGTCTAGTGGAACCACAACCTTGACATATTTAATACATCATAATTAAGCATTATACAAAGAGCTTTTCTTTTGAAGCCTTTAAGAATGTTCAGATATGCCTTGTTAGCTTACTCAAGCCAAATTGGGAGGTCAAAAAGATGCTGGCAGCCTGTCAGATCCTGAGGCCCCCAGGCACTGAGATTAGCCCCAGATCACATCTGAGGGTTAGTGTGCAACTGCTAACAGATTCGTCTTCTAAAAATCCAGGCTTCAGAGGGGAAGGGATCTGAGAGGCTTTTGGTGCAGCCCTTCCTTTTACAGATGACAGAACTGAGACCTCCAAAGGGACGGCTTTGCCAGGGCCCCCTCATGCTGAGCCCAGCGTTTTCCATTTACTTGGTCTCTGTTAGGATGGCAGCACCTTCAGAACATAGAACACACTTCCCTGCCGGAAGCCACATCTTTCAGTGGTGACACCCAGAGGTGGCCCCGGTAGTCTTTTGCTTGTTTTGGAGAGATGCAGCGTGACTGCTTTTGTTGTTACAGCACTGGGTGGTCTGCTGGTGAGCACGTAAGTATAAATAACAACTAATAAATAATTTTACAGCGGAGGTCCTAAATCTTTCCAGATAGTGCACTGGTGTGTGGCTGTCAAACGCCAGACAGATCTTAAGAAAATAGTAACTTTAACCCATCTGTCTTTTATGTACATGGCACATTATTGTCATAAAATTTCCCTAAGGTTCTAATGGCTTAAAGGAAACAATGTACACGTAAAAACACACGTACACAAACACACCCACATATGCATAGCTACCCTAGCTTGCTACATGATCACTTCTGTTTTTAGAAATCACCAATTTTATACCTTTCTGGATTTTTTTTTCTGCTTTGGCTACAGGAAATGATTTTAGTTCATACTGCAGTGGATTTGAGCAGACTTGGTATTTTTGAAATACAATCCTTCTGATTTTGCGTGCTGAACCATACTTTTGCTTTTGTTTTTAGTGTCAGAAACGATAAGATGATGAATTGGCTTTACTCATTTTGTAGTTTTGTAGCTCTTGAGAGCCAGCTCTGAGTCCTGTGCTGTGTAAGACCTTTGGGTTTCCAGGTGAGTTGGAGGTTAGGATTCTCGCCTTATTCCCCTCCCTGAAATCTCCAGACTTCACTTCTTCACCTGTAAATTGCGGAGGATACCCATTGCCTGGAGTTATTGTAAGGACTGAGGGTGGTAGCCTCCAGGAGAGCCCCGCATCATAGGCCCTCCACCTAAAGCTCTTGACAGGTATTGGCTTTCTTTGCCTTCTAGCTGTGTGTCTTACACCTTTTCATGCTGATACCTGCCCATAGCAAAGCTTGCCCTCTCGTGAAGCCATCCCCAGTTGGAATGAAGTTGTGCTGCTCTGTATTTCCATAGTGCGCTGTTCCTTCCGCCCCTCCCATGTGGTCTTGGACGTGATGTCTTTCACTGTGGTGATGCTGGAGGAGCTCTCTGTGTATCCCCCCATCTCCCCCCACAGCTGAGCCACTGAATGAGGGCTGTCTGAGGACAGAGGCTGAGGTTGACCGAGCCCTGCACTTCCTACAGGACATGAACGCATACTGGCCACACAGCAGGTGTGATCTCAGATGAGCTCTCAGTGGATTTGTGGGGTGGTTTTTGAAACACATCAGTAGAATAGTACACGCTCAAGAGGTGGTCCCGGTTTTCCTCGTCCCTGCTGCCTCCTACGCCCCATATCTCTCTCCAGCCCTCTCGCTTGGAAGGCTCTACTCTGTCACCTGAGTGGGCTTGGCCTCCTCAAGGAGCTCAGACTTATTGATGAGTGGTCAATCAGAGCCAGCCTGACCACGTAATAGCTGTGTGTCATTGGTAGAATTGTGTTGCCCCCAAAGATGTCAGAGTCCTAACCCCCAGTACCTCAGAATGTGACCTTCTTTGGAAATCAGGCCTTTGCAGAGGTAATCAAGGTCACGTGAGGTCATTAGGGTGGGCCCTAATCCAATACGACTGGTGTCCTTATTAAAAGGGGAAATTTGGACAGAGGCAGACACATACAGAGGGAAGACGATGCGAAGGCACGGAGAGAACATCTAGAAGCCAAGGAATGCTTGAGGCTGCCTGAAGCTAGGAGAGAGGTGTGGAACAAACACAGATTCTGCCTCGCAGCCCTCAGAAGGAACCTACCCTGCCACCACCTTGATTTTGGATTTCTAACCTCTAGAACTGTGGGACAATGCATTTCTGTTGTTTAAGCCACGCAGTGTGTGGTCCTTTGTTATGGAGGCAACGAATATATTATGTGAAGCAGTCAAATTTCTTAAAATTTTCAGCCTTATGTCCTTATCTGTAGAATGGGATGGTGTGACAAATCACACCTATCTCATAGGGTTCTTCTGAGGATTACATAGTGCCTGGCATTTTGAAAAGACCTTTATTGATGGTGTCCCTTTGCTGTTATTGCATAGATTCCCAGAATTCCTCAGCCCTGGGCCACTTTGCATTTTTCAGTCCCTTGTTTGCATTTCTTCAGAAGCTGTTGAGCCAGGTCTGGTTTCTGTGGCCATAGATCTAGAAACCTTAATGTAAAGCAAATCATATTTTCCTATGGAAATCTAGTTTAATTAGGGGTTTTATTTCCAGACGGTGTGCTCAGTGACAAACAGATAACCTGCAAAACCGTCCCATCCTAATAGGTTAGTATGTGTTAATGGGCCGAGGACCCTCTCTGGTAACCATTTTAACAGGGAGTCTTTGTTAGGTTATACAGTAACCTTTAAGTACCTATTGATTTCCTTACTTTTGAATGCCTGTCACTGTAGGTTATAGGAAGTAGGACCTGGATTATTTGGTGATGGAAGAAAAATTAAAATCTATGAATTAAAATCCTTCTCAGCCTTTGGGAGGCTTTGGCATCTGGAATCAGAGGTGGGCTCCAGTCTGACACTTGGACCTGTGTGGCCTTGGGCCAGTTACTTTCTGAGCATCTA
This sequence comes from Lagenorhynchus albirostris, assembly GCF_949774975.1. Taxonomy (NCBI): domain Eukaryota; kingdom Metazoa; phylum Chordata; class Mammalia; order Artiodactyla; family Delphinidae; genus Lagenorhynchus; species Lagenorhynchus albirostris. The sequence goes on along the minus strand of NC_083101.1, from coordinate 68,111,049 downwards.
CTTTCTCTATAAAACAAAGGTGATGCTACCTGCCCAAGTGGCTGTTTTAAGGTTTAAGGAAGATAACATAGGTAGAGAAACACCTCTTCTATGTGGTACATCCTACTCACAAACAAAAAAGTTCCTCTCCTCCCCTCTTCCCCATTCCTCAACTGTCGGTGGCTCAGGTGCCGGTCGCCTCAGGCTCGATGTGGAGGTCGCTTTGGGATAGGTTAAGAGTTTATTGTGCCCCTTAAATTATACTCCGGAGAAAGCTACCCACCACCTACAGGCTGAGAACCTTTGAGTGACAATTCAGATTCAAAACTTTATTTCAACATGGTACGAAGTGGATTTGATATTCTTCTTATGGTTCTTTTGGTGATATAACTTTTGAGTTGTTTATTTAAAAAAAAAGTCTGAAAGGACTAAACATTTGAAGAATGAGGTATCATGAGACAGGGGTGTGTGTGTGCATGATGGCTAAAAAAGTAAATTTTCCTATAGCTAGTGTTCTTTAATTATGAATTGGTCATCTCTAGGAATTAAATGTATATTTTTGAAGTTCTCTAAGATAAATCTGCATTAATAACCATGGCTATTTGAGCACTTGGGGTTCAGATAACATCAATAACCTAAAAATCTCTAAGCTCTTTATAAACACCAGTGCAGACTGTACTAATATCCGTATAAAACAGGACTTCTGTTTAAGCTTAATTGAATTAGTCTTTTGGTATTGCATGAGGAGTCTACTCTCTAAAAAAGCGATGGAGTAGGGAAAGAAAGAGGCATAGAATGTTAGGTTTTGGCATCGTTTTGTTTTATTCATTTTCTAGTCTCAAAGCCATTCTCAGATGATTCCATTAAAAGGAGGTGGGATATTTGCCATTTTCCAGGAAAGTAATGATAGATGATAGGAGAGAGAGATTATTCATGCCTGTTATAATCAATATAACTTCATTCTATAACTGCGTTTTGTGCACTTAAAGTCAAATGATCTTACTTCCTTTTAAAAATAAAAAACTTAGAAATTCCATAGGGGAAAATTAAAAACAGAGGAAATTTCCAAAAGTTTTAATATCCTCTTTTTCTAATTATTTTCACAAACTGTGTTCAGGTAGGACCCTGATTTGTGTAGCTATATAATCTGGAAACCAGTATAAAATGAATCATCATAAAGCAAATCATATTTTCCCACAGGACTGTAGATTGATTGATAGATTGATTGTTGGCACATGCTTCAGTAGTTGTGGCTCTAGAGCGCAGGCTCAGTAGTGGCACACGGGCTTAGTTGCTCTGCGGCATGTGGGATCTTCCTGGACTAGGTATCGAACCTGTGTCCCCCGCATCGGCAGGCAGATTCTTAACCACTGCGCCACCAGGGAAGTCCCTGAATCTAGCTTTAATTAGAGGTTTTATTCCTGACAAAGTGCTCAGCATGGTATAAATCATATATATTACCACTAATAGGTTATAAAAATAAAGATACAATGATAATACATCGTGTAATAATTTAAATAATATTATACTCCTAGTTACATACAATGGGCATGCATATAGTATATACACAGATTATCCAGAGGCCCAAGTGCTTTATAAAACATACATTCAGCATGTAAAATGCACAGCTCTGCCATGATTTCATGTATATGAAAGAACTTAACTAATAGAGTGCTATACAAATGTAAGCTGAAATTTTATTAGCGTTGTGCATATAGCCTAACGTAATACATGTGCAATAAGACATTCCTAAATGTCTAGTTAGGAATATTTTTCTTCTCCTTAGAATTTGGAAGGACATTTGGGGGTTTGGGTGACTCATGAACTAGGTAATATTTCTTACACTTACATGCTTTGTTTCAGATATTCTTTTTACATGTGTTTTGTAGCCTCATTACCACCTTTTGAGAGAAGATGCCATTAGCCCGATTTTGAAGAAGGGGCAGTGATGATCAGAGATGAGTGGCACTTTCAGAGTCACTCTGTCACTAGGAAGCTGTAAATTCCACACTAAAACCTGTTCTTCCTGATTCCTCATTCTATGCCCTTTCAGATACACCATGAGGACCTGACATTTTTCCTTGGGACAAGCAGATGGCATCACGATTATTTCAGGCATCCTAGAGCAGTGTGCAAACTTGGGGTCACTCTCAAAGGGAACTGTTAAGTGTCTGAAAGCGTGGAGTCCTCAGAGAAGACTTCAGCTGTGAGGGTTCAGAGAGTAAGAGACTCTTGAGTCCTTGCTCTCCCTGCTCCCTCCCCCTTCCCCGTAGCATTACTGAATACAGGTGGTCACGGCAGGCTGGGCAGGTGGACAACCTGAGGAAAGTGCATGGAAGGGGCACGCAGGGCCCTATGTCTTTACCTTAGTGTATTAGTCAAGTAATACTAGTCAATGCTGCAGAAACAAACCCTGTCATCTCATTAGTTATGACAAAGGTTTATCAAAGTCAGAGGCTCTTTTTGTGCAGTGACCAAAGGATCAGGGCTGCTGCCATCCTGCAGCTTAGCCATCTTGGAGTTCCTTGTTTCCAGGTTTGAGAAAGAGGGAGAGGAAACACGTGGCTGCCCCTGGATTAAGGGGTGTGGAGTGTGGTCTCAAGCTCACCTGCTCTTCTCTGTGCTGAGATGATTGCTTCTCCAGCAATTGAATCATGATGCTGTCTTCAGTAACGTCCTGGTCAATCACCTGAGCTGATTGTACCTGACACTCATGTTGGTGGCTTGTTTTAATAAACATTTAAGGAGTGCTATGTGCAAGGCACTGGGTTGGAAGGCTGACACAAAGCAGCAATTCATTCCAAAGAATCACGTGAATTGTGTCATCCAGAAATCATAACTTTACCACCAGAGCCACTGTTACCCATATGAAGCCTTTGTGCAAATTAGAAACAGACACCCCTTCCTCAATGTTTTATTTTCACCTGTCAGAAAATTGTCATGCTGAGTTTCAGAGCAATACCTTTCACGAGTGTCTCCTGAAAAACTGTCTAAATTTATAAATTGACAGTGTCTCCAAAATGAACGGTGTCCTCTTAGATGTTACCCTGTCATCCTTGTGCAGTACATAACCTGTACAACTGTGTATAACAGCCTTTGTTCCCCTTGCCTCTTACTGTTGAATCTTTTTGAAATTCTACAGATATTTCCAGATAAAAGCTTGAAAATCTTTGTAAACCTGGTGGGATATTATTTTTTGGAAGAAGATGATTTCAGTTCTGTTAGGCCACAGGAAGGCGAAGTCTCTTTGCCATCTTCTGAGACATACATCATCCATCTTCAGTCTGATTTGTTTGAAAACTATATTTAACTTCCTCAATTGTTGGTTTCTCTGTTCTTTGACCACTTGCTGCATTTTGAAAATATGGAGTCACCCTGGTACAATAGTCTCTTTTTATTAAAAAAACCTTTTACTCAAATAACTTAGGATTTTAATGAAATATCCAAAGAGTGATAAAATTCTTGCCCCGGGGGCTTAAAATTATTGACATCATTAGGAAAATAGATTTTTTGTTGCTGGCATTTGAAATAGACCAACCCAACAGGCAATGCTGTTATTTGTTAAATGAACAAATGAGTGGATACATTGTGAAGGACATTTAGTCTTAACTGTAAACCAATTGCTTTTGTAAAAAACAAAACAAAAACCCCCCACAAAACCTGTTTTATGACTGTATGTTGTCACAGAAGGACCCAAACCTAGAAAAGCCCATTACTATTTCTCTGAGTTAAGGACCCTTGCTAAAAATGCAGGAGCAATCATGTGTGAAGAAAGGATAGTATGTTTAAAAAAATTCCAAGACTGCTCTAATTGCACTTTGATTACTCTCTCTAGGGAGTAATTCTTACTCCTTTGTAGGAAACTGCTCGCAAGTCCGACCATTTGGTTTTGTGAAAATAAACTTCGTTTAATTTATTGACACGTTATAGGTACCTGCCAAATTTTCTCATGCTTTTTCCCTGACATGTGTCTTGCCTGATGGAGTCACTGTAAGGTAGTCCATGTATTTTTAAAGAAATTATGTTTTGCTAAGGAATGTATCAAAACTGTTAAACCATTTGCACCTTGTTCTCATTAGTCTTTGGAATGCAGCTGCCGGAACAGAAGGGGCAGGGGAGACAGAGACGGAGAGGTGGCCCCGAATACTCTCACCTCTTCTGGCAGGAGACCTCTGGGCTCCATTCTGAGTTGCAGGAGCCCACTTCTTCCTTGGGCAGCCATGCCAGGAGGTGCAGTCGGGGAGCCCCATAACCTAAGCCCAAGGCTGCTCTGTTTCGCTACCAAACCAAATAACAAAATGGACCTCACCTCTCTGTGCAGTCCAGCTCCCGTTGTCCCACTGTGTGTACAACACTGTATGTAATTAAACTTCCAACATTCGGGTTTCCACTGAAAATACTCGCTAGAGCGAGGCCTGTGTTGGTTCTTTAGCAGCAGAGAACGCTGAAGAGTGTTCCAAGTCCTGACGATTCTACTTCCTAACATTTCTGCTCTCCACTGCTGAGACCCCTGCCTGCTTCAGGATCCCACGAATCGTGTTTGAACTGGTGCAGGAGCTTCCGAATAGGCCTCCCTGGGCTCTCCAATCCACCCTTTACGTTGTAACCAGAGAGATCTTTGAAAGACACGTGACCTTCTCTTCCCTGCTCGGGACTCATTTGGGGTCCCTGTCACCTCCAGCGTATAATGAGAACTTCTCTGAATTCGTTCAACTTCTCTGCATGCCCTTCAAGGTGTGGCCTCTGCCGCCTTGTCCAGCCTAGTCTCCTGACCTTTCTCACCTGTCATTCTGTGCTCCAGGAATATAGGACTGATGGTGATTTTGGAAATTTACCTTGCTCTCGCACACTTCGTACCTTTGCTCTTTCTTCCTTGGATGTCCTCCCTGCGAATGGTCGATCTGGCTAACTCTCCTTAGCCCCATACCACCTCATTTTGGAAGCCCTTCCTGATTTCCTCTCCTGATTTAGGTGCTAAGCATTCTGCGCTCCCTTTGAGCTTTATGTCAACACAGCCATCAAAGCAATTTCCTAGGAGCGTAAATACTCGTTGCACTTGGAGCTCCTTGAGGTCAAGGATCATAGCTTTTAATTCATGTCTCCATAAACTATCACAAACTGGGTATATAGAAGTTCCCTGAATGAATTAAGGAGAGATTACCAAGGTCAGTCTTCAAACGCCGTTCTTTTCAAAGGCGGGTATCTCTAAATCCGGCAAGTTAACCTAGAATGGAATGGCTTTGGTGAAAGAGCTCAGTTATCTTGGTGAAAAATCAGCTGAACTGCCTTTTCATGTCTGTGCTTGTTGCTTTCTCTCCTATGTTATGTTACATACAAAGTCACCTGAAGGAAGGCACTGCTCAGGGTCACCCCCCCACTGCGATGGTGACGCTTCTGAAGTCTGCCGATGACTCGGGGTGGTGCAGGACATGTCGGTTCATCACGCTGCATTTTGTAGTGAAATGTTTTCTCGGTTTCACACTACAGGGCTTATGTTTTCTCCAGATTTGGGGACGACTGTATCTTCACTGCTTGGGCATCTTAGTATTGTGGCCTGTGGCCAGTTTTGGCCGAGTGGGTCGGTGAGGGCTCTGTCGCCCCGTCCTGCAGGCCGCCCTCGGGAATGCAGCCCTGCCTGGCCACGGTGGGGACACGGGGTAACGTGTGAGAGGTCTGAGAGCCTCTGCTGGGATAGGGTTTTCCTCCTCCCGGGTGACAAGGTCCAGCTCCCCCAGCTTCTGGGAGCTGAATGCCTCGGAACTTCAAGAGTGTGACAAAATGTAGAGCTGTGCAGAGCGGCATTTAGAATCCTGTTTCTGGAACTTACTGCAGGACTTTGGAGAAATTGCGGAACGCTTCTGTTTGGTTTTTTATACTTATAAAATAGGGCCCAGGCTCCTTGTGGGTTGCTGCGAGATGAAATGTGATGCGTATCAGGAGTGCAAAAGTTATGACTGCCAATTGTGCATATCTGTTCTTTCAGTACCTTCGAGAAGTCTGCGGAGGCTCAGAAAGGGAGAGTGACTTGGTTTTGCACGCTGGACCAGTGAGATGGCTGTGATGACCAGTATCACACCGGCGCAGGGAGGGTTCCCCGCTGTGTGAGGAGCTTCCATGTGCTCCCTTCTCCAGGGGATCTGCTCGGGGGCCCCTCTGGAAAAGGGTGGAGGGGGCACATTGCCTGAGTTCTAGTTCTGCCTTTGCCCCCCAACCACCTGTATGACCTGTGGTGAGTCACTTGCCCTCCATTTGCCTCAGTTTCCAGACTCCTTTGGAAATCCGTGAGGACCAGCCTCACTCACCTCCCAAGGTGTTTGTTGACATGAAAGCAAATAATGTAGGTGTGCAAGCGTTGTTATGAGAACGCCACGGGGCATCTTATGACTGAGAGTAGGGGTGAGTGGGGGGCGGCCTTGTCCTCTCTCTCTCCCTTCCTTCCGTGAGCAAGCTATTTAATCATCATAGCCACAAAGAAATAAACTAGGAGCACGGGGGAGAAGCGTTTCTGTTAAAGTGATTGCTCATCGATGTGGTCATATCCATTTCCGGAGGTTCTGAGGAGAGACTTTGAAGTTGGTTTAACACCCGACACCTGTTCTGCTGTCAGGTGCTGGACTAGGGGCTGGTCAGATCTGAGTTTCACAAGTCCATGAGTCAGTTTATTCCTCAGCTCTTAGATAACGCTCTACAGGATAATCACATTTTAAAGGTGAAAATCCCTTGACCATGTTAAAAACGCAGGTGGAAAAGACTGGAAGGTAATGTACCAAAACGTTGACTGAGGGTTCATCCTTGAGTTCTCAATGAGGTTTTCTTTTTTTCTTTCTACCCTTCTTTTGTACTTGGCAACCTTTCAAGAATGAGTTTTGTTGTTTGGAATCCAAAAAATATATGCGCCTCCTCACGCAAATTGAATGTAATGCTATTTCAGATTGGAAAAATAGGGATTTTGAAATCTACCAGTATACTGAAGAGGCCTAGTGTATCTAGAAAATTCCCAAAGGCAAGCTGGGCCCACCCAGGTGGAGACTTCCCTTGAGCTCAGCACAAGGGGCCCCCCTCCGTCCTCTCCCGCAGCTGCTCGGAGCCGGGCCAGTGGCCACAAGGCTTCCCTGCAGGCCAGGCCTTACGGAGCGGGGAGTTTGGTGAGCATCACATAACCAGTTTCGGTGGGTCTGGAGGATTAATGAGCTGCTAAAACTCGCCTTCTTCATCTCCTGAAGCTTCCTTTTGAACGACAGATTCCAAACACAACCTACCACAGCCATGTTCCACCTCCCACTGTACTTCTGACTTGTTTGCTTAAACACACGCTCCCAAGCGGCGCCTCTGTTCCTACTATTGCCTCTGAGAGTTTAAGCCAAAAGGTGCCAGAAAACAGCTTTATGAAAGAGCTCAGCAACCTCAGAGCATGAAAATGACTCCAGAATGACCCTGTTTCCAGGTCTCCGTGCCAATTAAACTTTGAAATTAGTCTAAATTGTTAATCCTAACGTGTAAATACTTGAATCAGTCAGAATCAATCAGTTAGAAAACCTGAATTCCTTCCCTTTCTCTAGCAAAACTCCCTTTCTAACTACCCCGTTTCAGACTGTTTCTCTGGTGGAGAATTTCCTTGCATTCCCCTGATACAGCCGTTTCTTAACTCCTTACTTTCTCGCTTCCACATTCTCGTTTAGGCCTCATCATCTCACCACCAGATGACTGTAATTGGTCTCCCTGCTTCTGGGCTCTTCTCCCTCTGTACACTTCCACCAGATCAGTCCTGCTGGAAAATAGAGTTGATCGGGTCACTTCCAATCCACAACCTTCATTGAGCTCCCATTGCCCTCACTGAATGGAGCAGGTCGGTGAGCCCTTCCCAGTGCAATTCCCAGCCTCACGGCCACCTCCAGGCCACGCACTCCCGGCAGAGAGTGGCTGTGGACCGTCATGCCAAGGGCCTTGTGCCTTCTCCCTGAGCCTTTGCTCAGACACCGCCCTTCACCTTTGTCTGCTCGTCCCTCACAGGCCACAGCCCGCTCTTTCTCAGCTTGGGTGCTATCTCCTCATGAATTCTGTATTTATTACATACCTTCCTCCCTACCCCCATCCCCACCCCCGCCCCCTTGAAAGTCAATTTGTCCTTATTTCCTTCCTCTGAGGTCCATTAGCATGCTAGGAAGTTGTTCTTCTCTTGCTTTAGCAATGTATGAAACAATTTGGGGATTCGTCTGCTCAGCTGATTGGAAGATCCATGGAGGGGCCAAGGCTACCTCACGCTTTCGGGTTTCTCCACACTCTCTAGCTCAGTGCCTTGAACCTCCTCTGTTTGTTGAATGTAACTGAATAATGGGATTCAAAAATGACTTTCAATGAGGCATCTAGAATAGATTTAAGAAATATACGAATTGTTTCTTACCTTCACTCGGGAAGAGTGGAAAACATTCTATGCTATCCCATTTTAGTATCGATAGAGTGCTGTGAAATGATAGTTTTGCAGCTACTTAAGATGTTGAGGCCTGGACATCTTTGCTACTTTCCAACTTGAGTAAACTTTCTCTAAAAAACAGAATAATTTTAGTTCCATGAGAAAATGGGGGCATGGAGGGATAGAGGTGTGTAAGGGTTTTGGCGTTGGCCCAACATGGGGTCAGATCCTGGCTCTTGAGAAGTTATTGAATCTTTCTGATAGGACTTCAGGTCCTCCATTGGCAAAATGTTGATAATATCTGCCTAAGCTGTTGTGAGGATTGCAGGATGATGGATGGAAGCGTCTAGGACAGTGCCTGACACACAGGCATGCCCAAAGTGCAATAATGGATTATTATTTTCCTATCCATTACACACGGTTCAGTTGGAAATTGGGGCGTCTGTTAAGTGCAGCTGCAGACTGCAAACCAACTTTACATATTTCAAGAGCTCACCTTGCACAATGGCTTTTATTAAAATGTGAGATTGTTCATAAAGCAGAGGATTACTTGACAGCTGACTCTGAACATGGGGCTCGAGTTCACGCAGAAGGGCCAGGTGTGCTGCTATGCCGTGCTGGGCATGTCTTCCCCAGCAGGTGAGCTTTTCAGGTCAGAACAAGCAGATGTGTGGTTTTCTGGGATGAGAAGGCAGGATGGGGTCCTGTTTGCTCTTTTGTAGCGTGTGGCTGCGAAGGGCAACAGTGTGAAAGGCTGGACCCTGGAACTATGCTAATGGAGCTCTCACATGTGCGTGGCTTAAAAACAGAACTCTAAAAAATTCATCACTCTGACTGTGTCTCCATGGGGGAAAAGACTAAGAAAGGACCAGAGAAGAGAATGGGGTCAATTAAATAACTGGTAGTTGAGTACTTATCATGTACTAGGCACTGCTTTTGGGTGCTGGGGGCAGTGAGGGGAGTGGTGGTGCAGAATATAAAGATGATAAGATATAGTCCCACCTGAGTCTGGGCTTTTTTAAGAAAAAAAAAATATTTTTTGAGTCCTGGACTCTTGAAAATATGGTAAAAGTTTTGGACTTTCTCCAAGGAAAATGTGTACATACACATACCATTTTACATACAATTCCAGGGGGCTCATGGATCCCTTGAAGTTCATTTAAGGATTCTAAGTTAAGAACCCTTTATTTAGTAATTACAATCTAGTGAAAAACATGAACACGGACACTGGATTCAGAAACACCTGGTTCGAGTTTGGTTCCACCCCCTTGCCAGCTGTGTGTCTCACTGAATGAATGATCTTGGATAACTTAACCTTTCTAAGCCTCAGACATCTCGTGTAGATGAGAATAACAGCAGCATCTCATGGGGTTGTAGTGAAGATGAAATAATAAACAAAACGATTAGCACAGTGCCTGGCATGTGGCAAATGCTCAAGAAATGTTGACACATAATTATTCCTAGTGAGCCTGTTATAAGGGAGCCATGAAAGTACAGCAGGAGATTAATTCCTATTAGCCTCTGGGAGGAGAATATGAACCACAGTTTTCAGTGGAGGTCCTTGTTATAGGAAAGACTGTGAAGAACAACATGGTGGGTTTTTTTTTTTCTGTATAAACAACACATTTATGGTAACTGTCTTCTGCCCATTGGTAAAAAAGGGCTACCACAACAGCATTCCATAGGGGTGTTTCTGTGGTTATGTGCTCCATGCAGATGACCTCATTGGAGGGAATCAATCTCGCAATGACTGCTAAATACAAACAGTGTTATAGTCCATCAGCAATAACGAAGAAAAAGAAGGATAAATGGTAACAGTTATGAGCTTCTGAGGGGTTACCATGAGCCAGGCGTTGTGCTAAGTGCCTCACGTTTGTGTGGGTTGCAGTGTCCTTTCTGACGAAGCTTGATCACTTAGAAGAGCCGAAGTCAAACATAAAGCACTCTCACTGGGTGTAGCTGGAAGTCAGCAGGCTGTGTGTGTGTGTGAGTGTGTGTGCGTGCACGGACACACATGCATGCAGGCTAGCAAAAACAGAGCTTCTTTTTATCAGCCTTCACTCATTTGACTGCTTTCTGAGCCGCGAGTTCAAACATTTTGGAATGTGCCTGTTGAACGCAAAGGTTTATCACGCAGAGTGTAAGATGACAACCACAAGATTCAGAAAGATTCTGAGCTTGGGGGAGAGTTACAGTTAACCTCATAAAGAGCGCAGATGAAAGCCGTTCCCATAGTTACAATCAAAGACACTTTAGGCCACTCTTTCCCCAGAGGAAAAGTTGCTTTTTATGGCATGTTTTAAAGTTTTATTTCAAAAACAGTCAGCATCTTTAAGCAGAATGTAGTATGCTCCCCAGGCTTTCCCTTGCAATGTGTTTCCAGTTTTCTCAATCGTATTACCAAGTTTCTGGATGTGCCGTGAGTTGCTACCCTCACCAGATTCTCACTCAGGAGGATTTAGCCTGATGGTCTTGTGCGCGTAGCAAGAACGCTCTCCCAAACCTCCTTGCTCTTTTCATTCTGAGAGGAGAGTTCAGAGGCAGCATTATTATGTGTGAAGAGATTATCTTTATCGTTCTCTCACTTTTCAGTCAAGGAAACCGAGGCCCAGAGAAGAGATGAAACCCAGTTCTACCCAGTACTCTTGACTACACCCAGCACTCCACTGCTCCTAAAACTCAAGAAACCAGTTTCTTGCCCACATCCTGGGTTGGAATGCTTCCTTATTGTGTCCTGGGTCTCTGCGCACACAGGGGTTTATGAATGTATGTGCATTTTAATTTAAGCGCTTAAACTTATTTACAAAACAGATAAAGAGGGCTTCCCTGGTGGCGCAGTGGTTGAGAGTCCGCCTGCTGATGCAGGGGACACGGGTTCGTGCCCCGGTCCGGGAAGATCCCACATGCCGCGGAGAGGGTAGGCCCACGAGCCATGGCCGCTGAGCCTGCGCGTCTGGAGCCTGTGCTCCACAACGGGAGAGGCCACAACAGTGAGAGGCCCGCGTACTGCAGACAAAACAAAACAGATAAAGAGTCACAGATGTAGAAAACAAACTTATGGTTACCAAGGGGGAAAAAGGGGGGGAGGGATAAATTGGGAGATTGGGATTGACATATACACACTACTATATATAAAATAGATAACTAATAAGGACCTACTGTATAGCACAGGGAACTCTACTCAATACTCTGTAATGACCTATGTGGGAAAAGAATCTAAAAAAGAGTGGATATATGTATAACTGATTCACTTTGCTGTACAGCAGAAACTAACACAACATTGTTAAATCAACCACACTCCAATAAAAATTAATTAGAAAAGAAACAAAAAAAATATAAGTGCTTAAATATCATGTCTTTTCCCAAGATGTAGAAACTGCGACTAGTTGCCTTTCAATGATATCCTTTAATTGAGCACCTCAGTGTTGCAAGGAATGACTAGTAGTCTGATAGCACCTGATACCTGATAGGTGTTACAGTACTGCTGTGGTCAGTTTGCAACTATGTTTGTGTGGAATTTCAAGGTTAGTGAAACTTACATCTCTCTTGGTCGGCCTGCTTCACTCCTAGTGTAGTCTGTTTTCCTGGGTCTCACTGTCCCCTGAGCACAGCCTTCAGCTTGCCTTGGATTTTGTTGTTTGAAGAGCACTTTATATGCTTTCTCCACCATAATATGCCTTCTGACAACGAGTAGATGAAAGCTTGGAGTTTGACCAAATACTGACTTTGTTTGCATGTGCACCTTTCCTTTATACATCGCACAGGACTATCGTAGTGACCTTCTCACCTGTCTCACAGTGCCTGCAGTCTGTTTCTTTTTTATTTATTGATTGATTTTGGCTGTGCCATGTAGCATCTTAGTTCCCTGACCAGGGATTGAACCGGCGCCCTCCCCAACACTGGAAGGCGGATTCTTTACCACTGGACCCCCAGGGAAGTTCCCTGTAGTCTGTTTATTTTTTGTTTTTTGTTTTTTTTTTTGCGGTACGTGGGCCCCTCACCGCTGTGGCCTCTCCCGCCGCAGAGCACAGGCTCCGGATGCATAGGCTCAGCGGCCATGGCCCACGGGCCCAGACGCTCCGCAGCATGTGGGATCTTCCCGGACTGGGGCACGAACCCGCATCCCCTGCATCGGCAGGCAGACTCTCAACCACTGCACCACCAGGGAAGCCCTGTAGTCTGTTTCTTGACCAATCTTTGCTGCTGTGCTGGTTGTGCTCCATTAAGAACAGAGCCAATCTTACCAGCCACCTGTTAAAAACCCTGTAAGTTTCCCTGTTGCCTAGAGCAGGGGCGGCAAACGATTTTATTTCAGATGTCAATTCCAGTTATTTGGTAGTGGCTGTCTGAAGCGTCATAAAGTGCCATGATTTGTAATGTCTGATGTGTAGGGAGAGGCGCTGATAGCAGATGTGCCGTGTCCTCCCTAGCCAAGAGGGCAAAGTGTCAACTTTAAAAAAAAAATTATTTATTTTATTTATTTATTTTTGGCTGCGTTGAGTCTTCGTTGCCGCATGTGGACTTTCTCTAGTTGCAGGGAAAGGGGACTACTCTTCGTTGCGGTGCGCGGGCTTCTCATTGCCGTGGCTTCTCTTGTTGTGGAGCATGGGCTCTAGGTGCGCAGGCTTCAGTAGTTGTGGCGTGTGGGCTCTAGAGCGCAGGCTCAGTAGTTGTGGCACACGGGCTTAGTTGCTCGGCGGCATGTGGGATCTTCCCAGACCATGGCTTGAACCCATGTCCTCTGCATTGGCAGGCAGATTCTTAACCACGGTGCCACCAGGCAAGCCCCAAAGTGTGAACTTCTAGGGCTTCCCTGGTGGCGCAGTGGTTGAGAGTCCGCCTGCCGATGCAGGGGACACGGGTTCGTGCCCCGGTCCGGGAAGATCCCACATGCCATGGAGCGGCTGGGCCCGTGAGCCATGGCTGCTGAGCCTGCGCGTTCGGAGCCTGTGCTCCGCAACGGGAGAGGCCACAGTAGTGAGAGGCCCGCGTAGAGCAAAAAAAAAAAAAAAAAAAAAAAAATAGTGTCAACTTCTAAACATGGCATGTCAGACTCTTCCTGATCTGGTTTCTGCCCACCTATCACTTACCCCTCCCCAGCTGGCTTCCTCCCTCTGTGCGCTGCTTCCCCAACACCCCTGCCGCCACGCCGACATGGCTTTGTATCTGCCGAACTTCTGCCTGAAATCCCTTGCCTCTTGCCTCCCCTTGCTTCTCCATTGCCTTCTCACCCTTCAGCGTCAACTAAGTATAACTTGCCTTTGAACCCTCCTCACCCTTTTGCCACAGAGCCAGACCCCACAAAATCACTTTGTTCTTTTTTTAGTTACTCATTGCATTTTGCATATACATAATATTGTTAACACATTATAGTATAATCATTTAATCATATATCTGCTCTTCTACTAGGTGGTTGGTAGGAAAATCAATGTTGATCGAGTCCCTTCAGTGTCCTAAATACACTGGGAAGAGCTGCCCATCCGAAAAGCCCAGTGCAGTAGAATGAAGGTAGGGTTTTGAAGCTGACTTCCTGGCTTGAACCCCTGCTTTTTTACTGAGGAGAGGACATGTGATTTCTCTGAGTCTTAGGCTATTCACGTTGTAAATTGGGAATCATAATACTATGCCAGGTTGTTGAGTGGTTTAGAAATAGGATTTCTAAAATGTGAGTGTACCATAGTAAGTCCTCAGTAAATGGTGACTATTATTGGTTATCTGCTTTAATCTCAATTTTGTGAGGCACAGTAGGAATTAATTTTAAATGCTGTAACTGAACCTCAAATTATTTCCTTAGGGTCCTAGATCAAATAAATTACTGAGTTAGAATTTAAACTCAGGTCCTAGTGGCGTCAGGGCCTCTTTCTTATATCATGCGTTTTTATAAAAAATGGCAGTTGTCTCAAACATACAAAAAAATGTGAAAACAGTATAAAGAATTCTATATCTCCTCCACCTCACTCAGATTTTCCAGTTAATATTTCACTTCCATTTCCAGTCACCCTCTCTTTCTCTCTACACATGCACGTGGCCACACATGACACACATCTTTTTCTGACATGCTCTTCACCACTAATGTTGCCCCAAACAAGGACCTCTCCTCCTGCATTATCATTGTATAAGCATCCCAATCAGGAGATCAGCATCGATACAACAATACTCACTGTACAGTCTATAGACCCCATTCAGACTTATCCGAGCATTCCAACAATGTCCCCTTTTCCTTTCTGGTCCAGGATCCTATCTAGGAACATGCATTCTATTTAGTTATCTTACCACATCAGTATCCTTTAACCTGGAAACATTCCTCCGTCTTTTCCCTGTGTCTCATGCCCTTGAAAGACCTTTCATTCTGTAGGACAACCTTTCACTTTGGTCTGTCCATTGTTTCCTCCTAATTAGACTCAGGCCGTGCACTGAGATATTCCTGGTGTATCACGTCAAGAGACACATGATGATGATCTGTCTTATCACTGGTGATGTTAACCTTGATCATCTGGTCATGATGGGGTCTGCCAGGTGTCTCCACTGTACAGCTGCCATTCTCCCTTTGTATTTAATTACTATGGTATACAGTACTAATATCCTGTTCCTCATCAAAATATCACCCATCTGGGCTTCCCTGGTGGTGCAGTGGTTGAGAGTCCGCCTGCCGATGCAGGGGACACGGGTTCGTGTCCCGGTCCGGGAAGATCCCACATGCTGCGGAGCGGCTGGGCCCGTGAGCCATGGCCGCTGAGCCTACGCGTCCGGAGCCTGTGCTCCGCAATGGGAGAGGCCACAACAGTGAGAGGCCCGCGTAACAAACAAAACAAAACAAAACAAAACAAAACTATCACCCATCAACCTTATCATCCGTGGTCGACTCCCACCTGCACGCACCACCACCATGGTTGCTGAATAGAAATAATCTGTTTCCACTATTTCTGCGTTTATTACTTGGCTTTCTACTGTAAGAAAGAGGGTTCCCTTCTCCATTTATACATGTATGTTCAGTATGGACTCATGGTTCTATTTTAACCAATGGGTTATAACCTGTTAACTATCATTTCAATCCTCAACTTGTTCCTGATTTGTTTCTTCAAGCTGGCTCTGTCCTCTTGACAGATGCCCATCATTTATTAAGCAGTTCCTTATATTCTGACACAGATGTCCCAGGATCATCTTGTATTTTCTCTGCTCCAACTCTGAAATCAACTTTTCTTCAAATTGTTCTGATTCACTTTAGTGGAGGGTGATATTTGGAAACCAAAATTTGATTGCTCACTGGGCTCATTGCTGCCGTGTGCACACACACAGTCGTGCATATAAATATGTATATACACACACACAAATACAGAAAAAATAAATATTTAATCTATTTTTTATTTAAAAACCCATCACTTTACACCAATACTTCTAATTCCAATCCAACACCTCAGAGGTCTTTCCAGCCTTCTTTCCATGTTCAGAAATCCCTTCTCAGAGTGAGAAAAGTGACTCCTTTTACTCTCACTATATTTACTTATTTGTTCAGTGTAACTGATCTTCCTGACTATCTGGCTGCCTCTTCTGTCTGCCACCTCCGTATCTACGACCTCT
This sequence comes from Lagenorhynchus albirostris, assembly GCF_949774975.1. Taxonomy (NCBI): domain Eukaryota; kingdom Metazoa; phylum Chordata; class Mammalia; order Artiodactyla; family Delphinidae; genus Lagenorhynchus; species Lagenorhynchus albirostris. Next base: position 68,095,082 of record NC_083101.1, on the reverse strand, counting down.
TACTGCCTGCTTTCTTGGCCCTTGGGGATGCTGCCACCAATGTCTTCATAAGGCATAAGGGCTTCTTCTCTTGCCTCCCCACATTTCTGAATGCTGAGTACCAATGTTAAGAAGTGGAGATAAGAAGTAATGGATATGTGCTTTTAGGCGGGGAATATGTGCTTTCTCTTTTCCCCACCCAACATGGTACAACTTTATAAATGCTGTATGAATGAACGAATAAACGGATCAATGAACAAATGGAAGCGTAAACAAACTTGTACTACTATTGTGCATTGTTTATCTTGTGAGTGTTATGTTGGGATTATCAGAGGATGAGAACAGAATAGGTAAGACCAAAGCATCTTCTCCATCCAGGAAGATGTTTGTCTCTTTTCACCCTTATAAGCAGCTTTGGAAGGCTACAGGGGAAAGGGGCAGATATGGGAATACCTGCTCAAGCAGCCGGAGAAGCTAAATGAAACTCTGGAGTCAGTTGACAGAGGAGGCCACCAGCTTGTCTTTGTATCCAGCACAGCTCCAGGGGACCCTTTAACCAGGAGGTATAATGATATAATGATGGGAACAAGTGCAAGACACAGTCTGAGCTTTGGCTGCTTTGTTTTGTTTGAGATTCGTGTGTGTGTGTGTGTGTGTGTGTGTGTGTGTGTGTGTGTGTGTGTTAGAGCTAATACAAGGCAACACTCCAGAGTAAACAGTTCTTGTCCCCCTATGTGATTTCTGAAATTCTGTTTGGCTTGCAGTATTTCATGACATTTTTGTCCAGCTCCATTGGGACGTGCAACTTTATGGCAGCTATGTTGACAGTTGCTAGACAGTTGCTAGCGTAAAGGTGCTAGTGCTTTAGAATCCGCTCTAGTAGTGTGCAACTGGAAATAAATGTGCGTATTAGTTTTGTGAATACTTAAAACCCATTACTATTCCATTAGAGTTTTCACCAATGCTTACATGGTACCTGCATGTACTACATGACAATACATAAAATTAGAATCAGATTCTGTTGGGTGACCACTCCAAGTATCCCCGTCTGTCTTGCCTGTTGCCCACTGTGGTGACCAAAGAAACCCGATCCTTGACTTCGCAGCTCCCCTTGCTGCTGGGTGTGGCTTATGACCTGATTCCAGTCAGTGAAAAGGATTACGGGAAGTAGCTTTCACTTTTCCTTTGTCTGGTTGCAGAAGGTCTGGTTCCTGAGTGCCTGAGGCCTCTGACACTGTGTTCTCTCAATGGGCTTTCTCTCCCTGAGTGTTGTCTAGGTTGGGGATGGTCTCTGCCTTCAATCCTGAAGGACTCAAGGTTTAGAGTAGTGTGGGCACCAAGAGGAGAAAAAGAGCTAGGGGAAGAGCAAAGGGGAGAGGATGAGGAAAGAGATGGAGTCTGACGGAAGCTTGGGGGAGGCCCACCCTTGGCACCTCAGGCTTCCTAGAGGTTCAGGTCCACTCCCTCGTTCATGCCCGTGTGTGCCTTTTGCATTGAGCTGCTCCTCTAACTGCCCTTTGCAGCCGTGGGCTCTGTGCAGCGTGACTCACAACCTGAGGATCTGGGTTTTTTGTCAGCCTTTTGGTCCAAGGGCAGGTTGTTGTAAAGACTGAGATAATACAGATAAAGAGTTAAGAGCTGTGCCTTGTACGTAGTCAGTGCTCCATCAATGTTGAGTATTCATATTGTTACCTTTGAAGGTGTACAGATCTACCGCTGTACGGATTTTCTACCTTTACGGAAAGCCAAAGGCCCCATGGAGAACTGTTTTCATCCAGGTTAATGGAAACGTATGGTGTTTATTTCTTCAGTGGTTTGAGAAGAGAAAGGGGAGGTCACTTTGCAGAGATGATAGAAAGCCAAGAATTTTATTTTTGTGAATCTCATCTTTTTGGTAAAGGGCTGCCTTCTACCAGAAATCAAGACCGGAATTAATACCCATCGTGTGTGTATATCTGCCTGTTCTCTCCTAACGCCTCCTCATTCCCGAGGACTTTGCCAGCATCTGGGAGGTCCAGGAAGAAATGCTCTTTAAATCCTCTGCATTCTTCCAGAAGCCCAAGGGGTTTAACAAGTTCTGATTGTAGCTAAAACATATAAACCTAAAAAGAAAAAAGTACAGTTTCTGTAACTCGGTTTTTTTTATGCCACACATCTTTGTGTGTTTGTCAGGTAACAAAGTAAAACTTGAATCTTTTGTTATTGGTTATTGGGCAGTTGATATAAAGCAGGATATTTGTTCAGAGATAAGAGTGGGTTGCCTTTAACATTTTATAAGGTCATGCTTTATCGAAGGAGTGGGTTTTACACTATCAGTATGAAGTTAATATCAGTAAATTTGAATTTCCAGAGCAAAGACTATATTGAAAAAGTACAGTTGGAAAGAGATAATTTAAAGAATTTCCCTTTAAGCTAAACATCTGAGGAGTAGAGAAAAGTCATTAATGAAATCAGAGATCACTTGTATATGATGAATTAGGAACACACAGCACAGTGAAGTAATTTCATTCCAGCTGCTCATCTGTGGTCATAATTAAACTGGAAATTCAGCCTCCTGCTTTTTTTTGGGGTGGGGGTGGTGGTGATCTCGTAACAGTAACTTCAGTCCCTAAGAATCAAATGCTTGTTTAAAAATATTTCTGGTACTCAAAGGAATACATTTAGCTCAATAAGGCTGTTTTTCAAAAATCATTCCACTCATTGTTTAAATTATTTTTCTTTCACTTTAATGACATTATAGGAGATTTGGCTCAAATTTTGAAAGGCTCCTTAGAGGCAGAGGAAAAAAAAATGTAGATTAGTATTGGTAAATCTTTTTCGATGGAGGATATAACAGTAGTTGAAATTTTGATATCAGTTGAAATTCCAAAGGTTTCTAGAATTGAAGCAAGCAGCAGTGGGGCACAGGGAATCCTCAGTTTATGATGGTAAAGTGAGTAGCTTATGAGCAAGCAGGGGAGAAAATCCTCAGAGCTGAAACTGGGCATTGGCTACTAGATTCACATCTGTTCTCTCTGCGTGTCTTGCTTGGCCACTTGCTGCTCTGAAGGACAAAAGTACTCCTTTCTGTGGCTGCTTAGGTGGGAAATGATATTGGGTAGGAGGGCTGGGGCTGCGGATAGGTGATGGGAACCATTTCCTCCTCATTACCCCACAGCATAAGACAGGTCCACATTTAGAGAAGGAAAGGTTCCCAGAAATCTTGACACAGCAAGACCTTGGCATTGAAAACCTAGCATGGACGCTAAGGTACCTCAGCATCAAGTTTTGGAGCCCAAGGCAATGGAATATCAATAATCTTCAGTGAAGTGCCTGGTAATTCCACAGTAATTCACAAGGCCCTTGACAGCTCCCAGGCCTGTCTGCAACTCCGTATCTGAAGGAGGTGGAGCGCAGCTGTGTCTGGAGACCTGCTCTTTGGACCTTTGGCCCCGTGCAAGTTGTTGCCAGTTCACCTGCTGAAACTCAAAGCAGGAATCCTGGGCTGCATTTCATGTGTGCGTGGATGGGTTCAGGGAGGGCATGCACCTCAGCTGATGGCGTTTTATTTACAGATGCACCAGAACTTCCAGTTCTTTCCCCCAGCTTGAAGCTAAGAGAAGCTAAGAGAAGAGGACGAGTTTTGTGTGAACTACTGCTTGGGGGTAATTTGACCTCAAAGATGACAGCTCAGGGTAATCCTAGCCAGCCCCTGATCCTTCCAAAGGGGCTATGAAAACAGCACTTGGTTGTTGTTTATGCAAAATGAGGGAAGGGGCATGTTTGGAGGGAGAAATTTTGCAACAGATTAATGCATGTCGAGCAGCTGATGTCAGCTGGCTGGTGGAGAGTAACATGGTGTACAGCGCCCCTGTTGTCTTTTTACCTTAATTAATTAGATGAGACATTTAATATGTTGAAACAGCAAGACGAACATCTGGGCTTTTATGGGTAGTGGCGTTTATCCAGCTGTTTACTCTTCCTGCTTTCCGAGGAAGATCCATGCTCACTGGGTCCTGTTCTCTCTTAAAGTGACTCAGTTCAGAGGCCACAGGATCCCTAACTCCAAGCGTTTTGATCGTGCTTAGAGAAGTGTCTCGTCTTCTGAGAGATCAACTTGAATTTTCCTCAGAAAGGAATCTGATATGATGAAAAGAACATCTCAAGGAGTTAGCAAAACTGGCCCTGGCCCAGGTTTTACCACTGATTGTTCTGTGAGATGGAGCGTGTCTTGAATGCCCCCTTGGTCTTGTTTCCTTATCTGGGATATTGCGGGGAGGCGAATAATTTCTGCCCTGCTTAGCTCTTAGGGTGGCCGGAAGAAGGAGACCATATGGCAAGGCTCTGTAAACTGTGCGAGTTTTACAAATGGTTCACCCAGCCACCCAAAACTATTCTAGGAAGCTTGTAGGTGTTCCAGGCGTTGTGCTTAGTTGGTTATATAATAGTGAACAAGATACCTCCCCCCGCCCCCCACTCCCCATACCAAGGAGCCCAGTCTGGGCAACAAACAAGCATTTTGTAATATTGTGGGATAAATGCTGTGATAAGAATAATTACAGTGAGCTCGGCAACAACGCAATCTTGGGTTAGGGGTGAGGTGGTGGGTCAGAGACAGTTATTATTTAAAAATAGGGATTAAAGAGGCTTTGGGTTTTTTTTTTTTTCTTTTTTTGGCAATGCCTGGAAGAGAGCCTTGGGAAGATTTGCTGAGCACAGCTGTTGGGTTTCATCTGAAATGCGCGGGGTACTCACTCGATTTCTTGAGAAGAGAGTGAAACTCCGGTTAAGTATGTGAGCTTCCTGCTTTTTGGCTGGAGGACCCTAAAAGGCCACATGGGAACAAGCCCGGTGCAGCTGACGCAGACTTCAGAGTGTGAGAAGGAAAGCTTCCTTTGGTTGCTGGCTCTGCACTTATCATCAGCTTAAATCAGGATCCTCTTTTGTCCCAGGTGGTTGGATTAAAGCCGTGTTGGCCTCGGGGAAACTCTTGCTGAAGCAGATACATGCTTGTTTCATGTAGGCCCTGCCTCTTAGGGATTTGTTTTAATATTTCTTTAATTAAAGAAATTTAAATCTGCAAAAATGAGAATAGTGATGAACCCCTGTCAATAATTATCTTCCAGCATCAATAATTATCAAGATTTTGTCATATTTGTTTCATCCATCAATTCCAGGCGTCATGTCATTTCACCCCTACCTACTTCACCGTGCTTCTCTAAACATGTGGACACTATATTACGTAACCACAATGCCACGATCACATCTACAGAGGACTTTTAGAAACTTGTTCTTGCTCTTTTTCCTCTCCAACATTTGATTATGAAAAGTTTTGAGCAGACTTCCCTGGTGGTGCAGTGGTTAGGAGTCTGCCTGCCAATGCAGGGGACACGGGTTCAAGCCCTGGTCCGGGAAGATCTCACATGCCACCGAGCAAGTAAGCCCGTGCACCACAACTACTGAGCCTGCACTCTAGAGCCTGGGAGCCACTACTACTGAGCCTGTGCACCACAACTACTGAGCCTGCACTCTAGAGCCTGTGAGCCACTACTACTGAGCCTGTGCGCCACAACTACTGAAGCCCGTGCGCCTAGAGCCCATGCTCCTCAACAAGAGAAGCCACTGCAGTGAGAAGCCTGTGCGCTGCAAAGAAGAGTAGCCCCCGCTCACCGCAACTAGAGAAAGCCCACGTGCAGCAAAGAAGACCCAACATAGCCAAAAAAAAATAAATAAAAAAAATTTTTTTTGAGCATATGACAAAGTTGAGAGTTTGAAAGTGCACAGCTGTATATCCACTGCCTAGATGCTATCATCCACATCGACACACCTCTCCATCTAGTCCTCTCATTATCCCTCCATCCGTCAGTCCATCTCGTTTATGTATTTCAAAGTAAATCACATACATCAGTAAACTTTTCCCTTAAATAGTTCAACATTCATGTCATTAACAGTTTAATATCGGTTTCCTTTTTCTTTTGAGATAAATTTACAATGACATGCACAGATCTTGAGGTGTTGGCTGAATTTGACAAATTCATGTGCCTGTGTAACTCCAATCCCTATCAAGACGTAGAACCATACCTGCGCCCCAGAAAGTTCCTGCATACTCCTTTCCAATCATTCTCTTATCTCGCTCTCCTTGTGGTAACCACTGAGCTGATTTTTTTCTACCATAGGTTAGTTCCTACTGTTCCAGAATTTCATATAAATGGAATTGTCAAGTATGCACTCTTGATGTTGTTCACTCAACAGAAGTGTTCGTGGGATTCATCCCTGCTGTTATGTGTCTGCTGCTTTGTGGCTGCCAGTAGTTTGCTTCTTTTTATTGCTGAGTAGTATCCCATTGAATGATGATACCACGATGTATCTGTCCTCCCATTGATGGATGCCTGGGCTGTTTCTAGTCTTTGGTTCTATGAATTAGCTTCTTTGGATATTCTTGTCCAACTCCTTTTTGTGAATGTATGGCTTTTATTTCTTTGGATAAATTCCTAGGAATTGAATTGCTGGGCTGGGAGGTAGGCCAGCATGTAGAAACTGCCGTAGCTTTTGCCAAATTGGTTTGGACCTTTTTACATCCCTACCAACAGTGAATGACAGTGCTGGTACTCTATTTAGCCAACAGTAAGTTTTGTTAGTCTTTTTAATTTTAGCTGTTCTGGTATGTGTGTAGTGGTATCTCATTGTGGTTTAAACTTGTCTTTCCCTGATGACTTGTGATGTTAGACACTTTTGTATATGTTTATTGGCCAATTTGTACACCTTTTTGTGTCTGTTCAGATTTTTGCTTGTGATTTTTGTGTCTTTATTATTGAGTTATAGATGATTTTATATATCCTGGATAACAGTCCTTTGCTAGCTATCTGTTTTGCAAATATTATTTCCAAATGTGTGGCTTGCTTATGTTCTTAAATATATCTTTGATGAGCAGAAGCTTTTGACTTTGTCTAACTTAACCAGTTCCTTCTTTTATGCTTATTACTTTCTGGGACCTAAGAACTCTTTGCCTTCTACTCTTACAAAGGTATTCGCCTGTGTTTTCCCCTAAAAACTTTATAATTCTAGCTTGCACATTAAGGTTTGTTGTGATCCAGCTCAAATGATGTACGTGTGTGATTTGCGATTGGGTCAAGGATTTGTTTTTTTAAAACCAATTGCTAAGCTGCGTGTACCTAGGAAGCGCCGTGCCGCAAGGGTCAACACATAGGAGTCTAGCCACTGGGTTTGCTTTTTAAGCAGTTTGCAGGTGTGCTGCTGGCTCAGGCCACAGTGGACACGACTTAGCCGCATATGGTACTTGCCCCTGTTCTTCTTGCCTGTGTTCAGCAATCGAGTATTGAATGCCTACCACATGCCAGGCACGAAGGCAGTGGTATCCGAGACCCGCCTGCCAGGACGTCAGACTGAGCAGGTGGCTGCCAGCATGTGGTGTGAGAATGGGGGGATGAGCAGAGTGACCGCCATCTGATGAGCGGTCTGGGAAGTCCTCCTGGCAGGAGGGATTTTTGAGCTGAAATCTGAAGGAGGTGAAGGGGGTCAGGTAGGACTAGGGGTCTGGGTAGAGTGTTGTCAGGGCTGGTGGGGAGGAGACGTGCCAAGTTGGAACAGCCCAGGTGGCACCTGCCTTCCCCCAGAGGGTTGGTTGTCTAAGAGGTGGAGAGAGAAGGCGCCTTGGTGACTGGCATGGTCCTTTCTGTGTGTCTCTCCAAGACTCAGTGGGGCCATTGCTAAAATGCCTGCCCTGTGTCTCCTCAGGATGCCTTGAGCAGTTGCACCTTCTTGAAGAGGTTTCCTCAATTCATCTATTTTATTTTCACCGAAGAAACTCTTCTTCCTTTTGACTGCTAAGGCGGAAGGGACAGGGAGAGCCCCTGGGGTGCTCTTCTGTGGCTCTGAACATACTCTCTGCTGCTCTGTCCAGGCTCTTGGCTTTTCAAAGGACCATTGGCTCTCACTGACTGCCCTCCTGCCCACTCAGCCTGCTGGCTGCACGCCCCACCAGAGCTCCTCTCACTGGTGCCTGCCATCCCACGAGGCCCTCTGCCTCACAGTCTGCTGAACCAGAGTATCTTCCCTCAGAGCTTCTGAGCATTGCCGCACAAGGTCCTAGTTGGGCCCCTCTCCCTTGGCATCACTACTCCTTGGAAGCAAGTCTGCACTCTTTTCCAGCCGCCCTTTCAACACACTCTCTATGGAGTGCCCTGTGCATGCCTTGCACCTCTTCATTTCATCCACTTTCTTCCTCTCAATGCCTTTGTGTCCTGCGTCAAGGCCACCAGACTGGTACTGCTCAGGTTCCCATCTCTCCTCTCCAATTGTCTCTTGAATCCCGCCCGCCTTCCCGCCTTCATCATATCTCCTTTGTAGTCCAGGCTCTGGCTCCAGCAATTGTTTTTGCTCATCAAAGAATCCCTGTCGGGGCTTCCCTGGTGGCGCAGTGGTTGAGAGTCCGCCTGCCGATGCAGGGGACACGGGTTCGTGCCCTGGTCCGGGAAGATCCCACATGCCGTGGAGAGGCTGGGCCCATGAGCCATGGCCGCTGGGCCTGCGCGTCTGGAGCCTGTGCTCCGCAACGGGAGAGGCCACAACATTGAGAGTACTGCAAAAAAAGAAAAAAGAAAAAAAAAAAAAAGGAATCCCTGTCTGCTACTCTGTTCCTCTACCTACAAAGATGATCTGATTTCACTTCTTTTACCCAATACCGCATGATGATAATCACATAGTTAGCAATTCTTGTGTATGTCCCGGGTAATTTCTTGAACTCCCGTTGGACTTTTCTTGATGGTTTTGTCGCCAGATTTTTCAGCGTGGTCTCTCTCCCCTCCTCCACTTCCTCAGCAGCATCTGTTCCTTGGATGCAGCACAGCCGCTCTGCTGAAGCTGCTTTCTAGTCACCATATGAGATTTTTCTGAGGTGTTTAACTGTTGAACACTTAAAATCTTCTATTTGATCTGTCACCGAATTTTCTCCTTTTTGTCAGTTTTTTCCTCCTGAGACTTCTTTATCCTGCTTCCTAAATGTGGTGTTCTTCAAGACTTTGGCCTTGTTTTTATTCCTTTTTTCTCATCTTGGCAACTTTATATTCTTATGGCTTTGTTGTTTCTAGATGTCTTCCAAACGTGCGATTCCTGTAAGTCACCATTTAGGACATTTCCACCAGAATGCCTTCCCTCCCTTTCCTTGCATTCATATATTTATCACCCATCCTCACTTCCCTAAACCAGCACCCTTGACAGGCATGGCTAATCAATCAAGACGGTCATCCTCACTAAACTTGGCTGTGACCTAGGAAGTTTTCAGTGTGGCTCGCAGGCAGCCACTGCTAGTTGGTACATCAGTTGCATCTATCTGTCATATTTGTACCAGATGGCCCTGCTTTCTGTTACCCAGAATCTGGTCCCCTGAAGGATTAGTCACCACCAAGGTTCAGTTTATAATCCCTGCCCCATTTCCTAGCACCGTGGGCAGGACGTAAGCTGGAGTTATTCAGAGTTCTCACAATGCAACATTTCTTTAAAGATCTAGGCAGAAGATGTAGGTAGGGGGAACGTGAGTCGTCTTAAGATTGGTATGAAATATATCTATGTATGTTCAACAGTGGTCTTATTTTGCAGTTCATAAAAGCATTCTCACGTATCCCTTTGCCTCTGGGTATATTCTAAATAGGAGAGAACCAAGTTTAGTAAACGTTTTAAAAGTTTATAAGCCACTACAGGTAGATACACATGCACGTTGGGAAAAGCACTGGCTTTGTCCATCCTCAGAGGCTAATTGTGTTGGCTTTGTGAGCTGTTCAGGGAGAAGACCATTCCAGAGATGTAGGTCCTCCTCTGAGAGGATGCTGCCTCTAGGGTCTCAGAGTTCTTCTTACTCCAGACACCCTGAAATCATTCTAAACCGTTGGCATAGAATGATGACTTTTTGACTTGAGGTTTGGTGACGGTTGGCACCTTCGCCTCTTCTAGACCAAGAATGCATTTTCCGCTCTAAGTGTTTTCCTCCGTCGCATGGCTGCTGTGACAGGTCACAGTCTCCCAACTACCGGACAAAAGGAAAACTGGGCTGCAAATCCTTTAAGAGTCTGCACTTGGAGTTTTAAGTCAGGCTGTAAATGGAAGTCAGTTATGTGGGAGGTGGTGTGGGACCCGGGGTGGACGCTGCCGCTGACCAGCTGTGTGACCTTGGCTGGAAGCCTGGCGTCCCTCCATCTCAGTGCCCTCACCTGCCTGTTGAAACTGAAGGGTTGGCTGATCTTGAGGGTCCTTTGAGACCCAGCGTTCCATGTTCTTTGTTTTTCTGGTTGTTACTGTTATGACTTTATCTAATGAGACTTTCTTGTTTAGACAGTAAAGAAAGTTCTGTGGAACGATCAGTGTTTTAAAAAGCACTTGGAATTGCATCTATTTGTTGGTTTATATTAGAATGGTTTTGGGGTCCTCGGGAAAGAGGGGCACATCCTGTCCTGGAAGGCTGAGTGTAGCTAGGGGGACGGGGAATGGGTAGGTCTAAGAACTGCCTATTAATTGACTGCCCTTAGGTTTATCAGAGCAGCCAGGAAACAGAGGTGTTTGGTACAGGCTGGCATCCCATTAAGCCACACAGTATATGGCTGTGATTAAGAGCACAGGCTTTGGAACCAGGCAGAAAGCCTGGGGTTCTAAGTCCTGACTTCATTACCATCTGGCTCTGTCACCTTCAATGAGATCACATCTCTTCAACCTCAGTCTTCATGTTTGTAAAATGAGGAAAATAAGAGTGCTTCCATCGTAGCGTTGCTGTAAGGATTAGATGGGATGAGATACAGAACTCCTAGCCCATGTGGTGTACAGTAATTGCTCAGTAAACATAGCCTTTTAATCAGAGTGCTTGCCTTAGACTGGGCTAGGCATTTTTCCTCTGGTATCTGAGGAGAAGGTCACACAATCATACTAAATGGTAGAAGTTGTTAGCCACAGATTACAGAGGAGGAAATCGAAGTTCAGAAGAGGTAAGTAATGTTCTCCACGTTACACAAGCAGTCAGTGACAGAGCTAGGATTGGAAACCGCATCTTCCTGCCTCCAGAGTCTTCTTCTGCCATGCCCTCTGCCTCCTGGAATGGAGAGCCCTCCTCACTGCCCACAGCAGGCTGGGCTCAGCAGGGGATTCTAAAAGACCATGAGAGAGGCAAGACGAGTCACCCATATCCACCGAAAGCTATTCTGCTTACAAACAGCTTGGGTTCTAAAGAACTACTGGAAGTTCATTTGTTTGAAAAGTTCAAAGTGATATTCTAGTAGCTACTGTTCATGCTGCCTCTTGGTGGCAGGAAGAATTACCATGCTTTCCCCCGATGAATGGCTTTGTTTGCAACCATGCAAATTCTTAACCTGAAAATTGATAAGTAGAGGACCACGCAAGGCAGAGCAGAGCAGTAAAGGGTCCTGAAAGAGGTAGGGACACTACACCATGCACAATCAGAGGAGAGAGAGTCACGGCCAGTAACAGCGTACAGTGGGATCATCAGTAGCTTCCTGTGGTGGTGGTGATGGTGGTGACGGTGGTGGTGGAAGTAGCATTCAAGATGGGCCTCGAAGGAAGGGAAACATGTTGGAAAAGTGGAGGTGGCAGGAAAGAGAGCAGCTACAGGGTGCATTCCAGATGCATAACACTGAAGCTGAGCTCTGTGGAGTGAGGACATAATGAAAAAAATCCTCCAACTAATTTTTCATGTCTTTTAATGCCTTTGATTGTGTTACATGAAGGCAGGTCAGAGAGTCTAAGAGGCAGATACCCTATTTGTCAACAAAAATACTTCTAAGCATCTTTGTCTTTCCTCCATCTGTAGGGGAGCTTCCAGCACCAGGGTGCTTGCAGTTTTTTTGTCTGTACCTGCACTTCCCAGTGGGGAATCCACCGCCACATATGGCTTGAAACGTGGTCCTCCTGACGTGTGCTGTCAATGTGAGACACACACTGGATTTTGAAGACATAGTAAGAAAGGAAAATATCTCAATTTTGGGTATTGATTACATGTTGAAATGGTATTTTGTATAGATTGGATTAAAAGTAAAATATTAAAATTAAGTTCACCTGCTTTTGACCTTTTTAATGTGGCTACTAGAAAATTTAAAATGACACGTGTGGGGCTTCCCTGGTGGCGTAGTGGTTGAAAGACCGCCTGCCGATGCAGGGGACACGGGTTCGTGCCCCGGTCTGGGAAGATCCCACATGCTGCAGAGGTGCTGGGCCCGTGAGCCATGGCCGCTGAGCCTGCGCGTCCGGAGCCTGTGCTCCGCAACGGGAGAGGCCACAACAGTGAGAGGCCCGCGTACTGCAAAAAAAAAAACCCAAAAAACAACAAAATGACACATGTGGTTCTCATTCATGGCTCGCCTTCTGTTTCTATTGGATGGTGCTATTCTGGAGGGACTAGTTATATACTTAAAGTTCTATCATCCATTCTGGGGTCATCTGAGTCCTAGATGGCTTTGAGCTGGGTGCACCTCAGGGAACATACTTGGTCATTCAGATGTGATGGAGACCTAGTTTCTCTCTATGGCTAGGTTACATACATGGTTCTCTGAGCTTCAGAGACTTCATCTGTGTAGTGCGGATGTTAGATCAGATATTTTCCATGGCCCCTTTCAATTAAAAAAATTCTATGATTCTAGCTTGGTGTCAGCTGTTAACTTTTTCTGGGTTCCATTGAAAGGTCTCTACTGCTCCCTTTACCAAATGTCAGAAAAAGTCTGGATTATTTCCTCTTACTTGTGGTCCTTTAGTAGTTCTTGGAGTGGAAAGACTTCAGGGTTCTGATAGATTAAGGAAACCTTCTTACTCTCCTTCTCTTCTCTGTCTGTTGGCCCATCTTGGCTTGTTTCAGTGTGCTCCTGAACAAGGTGGCCCACCAGCTCCTTTAAGATGGTAGAAGCATCAGAGAGCTGGGAGAAGAGGTCTCTCCTTTCTTTGGTTCATGACTGTTAAGACTGCTTTTGAATACCCCATGCACGGTGATCCTATAAACTTTATTTAGACACTGTCTAGGTCCATAAAAACTGAGACTCTGATCTGTATTTTCCCTTTTGGCTCTACTAATGTTAGAACAAATCAGTCATGTCTTTGTAAATATCTTTTCTTTCAGCAGTTCATCCTCTTATACACTGTCCATCTGCTATTCAATAAAATATATCAGGTATTGGGCTAGTTTCCAGAACACAGAAGTAGAAAACTTGGTCTTTATCCTTGAGGAGCTCCTGGATAAAGGGGTTCCACCTTTAAACTTCACCAACAAGGTGAATACATGGTGCTTTCTGTCTTGAGAGGGACATTCAAGCTGGGGTGGGCACAGGTGAGGAAAGAGGGTGGCACCATGAGCACACTAGGCGATGAAAAGTTGACTTTCAGTTGAGAGTTTTTGATGTTCCAAAGTGAGACAAGGTCTTAGTTAACTACCAACACGTCAAGTGAATAAACTCTGCCCTATAAATATATATTATATGTAATTCCATTTAATGGAACATCAATGTCTGGATGCACCTGTGTTGCTATACTGAAATCCCCTCTTATAATACCAGTTGCAATGTAGTTTCTTGCTATTTAATTTATTTTTCTTTTGGAATGAGCCTTTTACAATATGTTACATTTCTTAAAAGTAACAATATAGAAAGGGGGTTATATAAAAGCAAAGTTTTACTGGTTTAAAAAAGGGCACTAGAGGGCTTCCCTGGTGGTGCAGTGGTTGAGAGTCCGCCTGCCTATGCAGGGGACATGGGTTCACGCCCCGGTCTGGGAAGATCCCACATGCCGCGGGGCGGCTGGTCGTGTGAGCTATGGCCACTGAGCCTGCACGTCCGGAGCCTGTTCTCCGAAACGGGAGAGGCCACAACAGTGAGAGGCCCGTGTACCGCAAAAAAAAAAAAAAGGGCACTAGAGAGAGAAAATACTGTTAGGCCTGTGGAGTCCACTTTATTGCAAGTGCCTGAATCTAAGTTACCCTTAATAAAGTCTTGATTTCTCTCTCAGGGTATGGGTGAATAAAATATATCTGCAGAGGTATTTCTGAGTAACCAGCACTTCTTGGCTTTTAATTTGAGGTTTGTAGGAATCCTAATCTGATACACAAATCTACACGTGAAATGAAAATAGGGATAAACTTGTTCCTATGCAGCTCTACCCGTACGAACCATGCAGGTGTTGACCATTTTCCCTGGTGGGGGCAGGTGACAGGGCGGTGGTTGGAGATTGAAGAGAGGCACACAGTAATAACAGTGGTGACAGCAATATTCATGTAGAGGGTTGAACTTATTAACAATGGGAGCAGCACGCTAACTGTTGCCTAGAAACCAGCTTTTGATTGGAGCAGTGATGAGTTCTCTGTATGTCTGTTTCTCTTTTCTCTGATGTGCTGCCCCAGAACACTGTGTATCTTAGTTTCTGTAATCAGAATCAGTTTAGTGTAAAAAGTTTTTTAAAATTCTGTGCCATTTCTGGATGTAACTAAGTTGGAGATCGCTAACATGGAGTTTGGTTGATGTGCTGGTGTCTGATGATTAGAGGTACCCTAGCTGGTTTGCAAGGATTGTATGTGGGCATTTAAATAATTGATACACTGCTTTGTTTTGGACAGCTCAAATAGCTGCCCTTTATTCACCTGCAAGTAGAATAATAAGGTCATTTATTACCATGCATGTAAAATGGAAAAACTCACTATAAATTATAACTTCAAATTATTATCTATCATCTCCCTGCATAATGAGGCATAAAGTTTATTTAATCATTCATTCATATGTTCAGTATTCGTTTAATAAATGTTTATTGAATGCCTACTCTGTGCCAGGCAGGATATGAGAGGTACTAGGGATGTAGCAGTGAACAAGATAGAAAAAGTTTCTGAGCTTGACAGATGAGACAGATAATAAACTCAGCAACAAATGTGCCAATTACAGATAAGAGTAAGTGATGGGAAAGGCGTCCACGTGATGAGAGAAACTCTGTTTGAGAGGTGAGGGCGTGGAGGGGTGTATTTTAGGTAAAGATGATCAGCGGAAGCCTAAGTGAAGCGAGACCTGAAAGAATAAAGGAGCCAGACTTTCAATGTAAAAATGGTTTCACATAGTCAGTGGTGTTTAGTAGACTCAGAACTGAGGTGGTTCTGCTGTGTATGATGCCACTTGTGTGCGAGGGTGATATTCTGAATTGACCCAGGAACTAATGAGGAAAGACAGGAGCCTGGCCCTAGAGCACAGCCTTGGAGCCCCCATTAGGGCAGGTGTTAAGCCCTTAATTGCTGGGTGATTGGGAGGGAGGGTTTCAGGGGAGGGACTAGGTTGGCACTCAGATGCCTTGGGGGCCACAACCGTTCACCTATTATGGTATGGAAGTATTTCAGTATTTAAACAAGCAGCATGGCACGTGTGATGGCTGGTCATCAGCCGTGCTTGTGCATAATTTTATGGTTCAAGGTATTTTGACCATTAACCAATGGCAGTTACAGATCATTTAAGAAATTCTGGCCGCCTCACATAGTTCAGTAGAGAAAAGGAAGGGTTAAAGTGCTGTTTTCAATGCCGGCAGTCATGATTTTATACTCTGGGTCAGATTTTGAGGAGGTAGCAAACTGAATGTATTCTTCCCAAGAAGGTAACTAACCTAACATTCCTGTTTTCTTTTTTCTTTTTTTTAAATTAGGCGGCATCACTGTCCACACCTCCCTACCAAGATATATGATAAAACAGAGAAACCATGTCTTTTCTCCGAATATACCAAGAACTACCCTCTCTATCGCTCTTACCTGCCCAGAGAGTCCTTCAAGCCCAAGCTGGAGTACCAGAAAGCGTCCGCGCCAATGGAAGGCCTGACCACATTTAGGTGAGGGCAATAGTGTGAACGTATAAACGCACACCACTACTGGAGTAACGTACAGCATTAACCTAACGTTCAAATTGCATTGACGTGCACTATCAATACATGCTATTAATGCTTGAATGTTAATTTACTGTATCTCTGAAAGAAAATCCTGCATTTATTAGCCTGATTAGTTTTCCCTAGCCCCCTCTTAAAGAGAAAGGATTCTTACTTGGGGCTGGGGCGGGGGAAGGGGGAGCCGTGGGGTGGGAATTGTAAATTGATCTACATCAAAAGGGTGGGAGGTTACGTTAACTATGAAAGGAAAATAATAACTAGAAAGAGGGTGGCTACTGCAGAAAAAGGAGCTTTGGGCTTCTGCACAGAAGCTCTAGGTCAGCTTGGGTGGTGGTAGTGATGTCGGTCGTGGTGAAAGAGAACTTGAGCTTTTTTGAAATTATGCTATAGAGTTTGAGTTGGGGTCCCCTTGAACATTCTTCAGGAATATGAACAAAGAATAGTTCCTTCTACATTACCCTTGACTTAGCAACTCTGGCTCTTGAGCTCCAGCTCTGTGAGGAGACTGAACCCCGTGGCTCAGCGTGTCAGGCCTGCCGAGGTATCTGTACTGAGGGGGTAGGGACACATGATCAGTCTCAGGGTTGTTCCACACGTTGCAGGGCTCTAACAGAATCTGCTGTTGACAGCTCAGTTAGTGATCTCCAGGTGATGACCTGTGACTGGTGACCCAGAGGAGTAGAAACATCTTTGAGTCAGTTGGGCAGTGTTCCAGGTTGTAGAACTTAGTCCCCACATGAGACCTGAGAGCTGGGCGCCTTCTCTGCCTCCCAAGTTCCTCATCCCTACAGGGCAGGATTGCTGTGTGGTGGAGGTGAAATTGTTCTACCATGATGCCCGCACGTTACGGGTTTGCAAGACCTGGTAAAATTTCTTCCTGGTGCTTCCCCCTTTGCCTCGCAATTTTGTGCTTTTCTGTAAAGGTCCCAGGTGACCCTGGCTGAGCAGAACACCAGTTCATTCAGTTTCCCCCAGGACGGGCCTGGAAATGTCCTCTGTTTAGAATGTGGGTTGGAGGCATGAAGTATTCCTCCTAAAAGCTGCTGTCTTCTAGATCCAAAGGAAGAAGTCCATGTCTGGGTTATCAGAAAAGACCCACAATGTGGGGAATGAAGCCCAGGGATTTCTCGGCTTTGTGGGAACCCCTGGACAGGGGCCGCTTGAGAATGAGAGGGACTCGAGGGTCTTATCTGACTCTTGACTTGAATCAGGTCACCTTTATGCTGGGTAGTTATATTAAATGATTTGAGGTCAGCACAAGGTTTCTGGGTCCTGATTCATGAAAAAAAATGTAATCTATGCAACCTGTTTTTCAACCTGTGACTTACTAAACAATATAAACCTTAAAGTTTGGGCTTCATTTTCCCAGGAAAACGGCGTTCTTTGTTTCTATGAGTCTAAAGACCACAACAAGAGAAGTGGATCATTCTGGAGCATTGCTTTTCGTTTTAAGAAACCACAGTCAGTGCTCATGAAAGGAACTAGGCTTATGTATAAGAGACATGTAATTGGTAGGAAAGGATAAGAGCAGTGTTGAGGAATGGATTACAAACATCACGTTCAGTTTCTAGATGCTGGTCTTCACTTCTCTTTGTACCCAATTTGCAGGAAGTCAAGAGTGCCTTGTGGAATACAGAGTACAGACCAGTTTCAGATATTGTGCTGGAAATATTTGGATACTTGGAGTGTTGGATGTTGAGGAGTGCTTTCTTTTTGTTGCCCACAAGCTCAGGAGAATGAGAACAAATCCTTTCTCTGGAGCAGGCGTCCTGTCCCATCCCCTAGCTCTAAGGCCTCCAGTGGAGCCCCACATGCCCTCCCTCTTCCCGATGGTGCTTTGCAAAACAAAAACTTGCCCTTTGACCTGTCCTAAATTATCCTTGCCTTGTGTCACTTAACAACAATAAACATTTCACCCAGAAAGTCTCTCTGTCCCTGCCAAGGCCAGAATAACAAAATCATTCATGTTAAGATACGGCCGAAGTGGAAGAATGAAGATACTGAAAGAATTTCCAAAACAACTTATTAATGATTGTAAGAGCCTTAAAAAGAAAAGTGGCAGTTTTTTCTACCCATGGGAAGAAAAAAGAACAGAAGTGCTTCTCTCCTCTCCTTTATTTCCTTCCCCAGAAAGAGGACTAAGGGACGGATGAGCAGAAGGCATCTCTTCTCTCCCCCGTCCCTCAATCTCATCATTTCTCAGCCCTGTGCCTACCCTGCTGGGCACATGTTCATAGTCTGAAAAAAAAAAAAAAAACCTATGCCCCTGTCAGGATGCCTTCTTTTTTTTTTTGAGCTTTGGTGGGCTTTTATTGACATAAATTAACAAAAATCGAGATTGTACTAACCATCTTCTCTGAACTTTATAAACTCAGCAGAGACTCTGGCCCGTATCTGAATACATACGGTAAAACTGTTCCCCATTGGGAAATGTAGAGCTGTTGTCATCTAGGTTCTCTGCCAGAGGATGCTGGGGAAAGGATGGGCCAGCCCTGTGTCTGCACACCTCTGTGTCTGTGTGGATTGTCATCCTTTTGCCCTTAGAACTCTGATTATTAGAATGTCCGACCCACTTACCTCTCTAAAGGCTGACCTGGCTTAGTTTCTGAGATTGGGGCTGCCACCTGCTGCATGAAAAAGTCATGTGGCCCGTGGCTTGGCTAGGTTTGGCGATTCAGCTCAGACGCAAAAAACACCTGGTTTCTGGAAAGGTTATCATCCCAGCATGAGGCATGATTACAGCTGCACACAACTCTTACTGACTGTAAATCTTGGGCATTTACAGCAGGTACCATGAGGTGAATGCTTGTGCTTTTCAGCCCTTCTTAACGTTGAACTGTTTCTTGCCGCCCTGAGTAATTCTCTCACAGAGGATCTGCCTTTAGTTCGGGTAGACCTGAGATCAGTTTATGAATAAGAGGTTTGTACTTCAAACCTCATTTCCCCTTAGGCACGTCACCATGTAAAACAGTTGGGCCCCATTTGGGGACATTATTTTGTTAGCTAAGTGAGATCCCTAAAGATGGGCAAAGTGACAGCCTCAGAAAAAAGAGGTGAGTCTTCAAGATGGTGTTAGACCTTTATTCTTAAAGGGAGAGGGGCCGAGGGTAGGGTGAAATGGAGGTGCAGAGGGGGAGGATGGAATCGGGTTCACCCCTGGTGGGTTTGGCTGCAGGGAAGAGGGCAGGAAGTTGGTGGTACAGATTCCTTTATGTATTGACAAGACTCCTTGGTAAATCGGAGTGTAAGGGGGAAGAGCTAAAAGTGAAAGGGCTTCTAGAAAAGCCAGGAAAGAAGCAAGATGGTAGTAGGCTTGAGTCTTTTCCTACCGATTGAATATTACACATTTCCTGTTCAAATACATATTTCTCTACTCACAGCTATCCCAGTGCGGGTATACTTCCTCACCTCTATAGAGTGGACCTGAGAATTAAGACATGCAGTAAAAGGTCTCGGCACTAGACTTGCCTGGGTAGTTTAAGAGCCTTTGATGTGCATCTTTGATTAATTTGGGGGACATTTTGGCCGTTCTTTCTTTAAGTATTTTTTCTGTACCCAAGGCTCTGTTCATTTCTTTCCCCCAGTCTTTTTCTCTCTCTATCCTTCATATTGGAGAGCTTCTATTCAACCATTTTCAAGTTCACCGAGCCTTTCTTTCTTCCTCTATTTCCATTCTGCTATTAAGCCCATCCAGTGAGTGTTTTATTTTAGATGTTGTGTTTTTCAGTTTTAGAATTTACATGTGGTTCTTTTCATATGCAGTTTCTCTTTCTCTTCTGTGATTCCCTGCCTTTTAATTCATTGTGACCTTATTTTCCATTTTGCAACAAAGCATAGTGAAAATAGCAGCTGTCTAATCCTTGCCTGCTAGTTGCAACATCTGGGTCAGCTTGGGGCTGGTCTTCATGATTATCTTTTTTTTCCCTTGAGAATGCGTCACATTTTCTCTGTGTATGTCAAGAAATTTGGATTGATCCTGTACGTTGCTCTTTTTTTTGGATTGTGTTTTTTTATTTTTTTAACATCTTTATTGGAGTATAATTGCTTTACAATGTTGTGTTAGTTGCTGCTGTATAACAGAGTGAATCAGCTGTATGTATACGTATATCCCCATATCCCCTCCCTCTTGCGCCTCCCACCCTCCCTCATTATCCCACCCCTCTAGGTGGTCACAAAGCACCGAGCTGATATCCCTGTGCTATGCGGCTGCTTCACACTAGCTATCTATTTGACATTTAGTAGTACATATATGTCCATGCCACTCTTTCACTTTGTCCCAGCTTACCCTTCCCCCTCCCCATGTCCTTAAGTCCATTCTCTACATCTGCGTCTTTATTCCTTTCCTGCCCCTCGGTTCATTAGAACCATGTTTTTTTTTAGATATGTATGTATGTTTTTTAGATATGTATGTATGTTAGATAGATATGTATGTTAGCATATGTTGTTTGTTTTTCTCTTTCTGACTTACTTCACTCTGTATGACTGACTCTAGGTCCATCCACCTCACTACAAATAACTCAGTTTCATTTCTTTTTATGGCTGACTAATATTCCATTGTATATTTGTGTCACCTCTTCTTTATCCATTCATCTATTAATGGACACTTAGGTTGCTTCCATGTCCTGGCTACTGTAAATAGTGCTGCGATAAACATTGTGGTATGTGTCTCTTTCTGAATTATGATTTTTTCTGGATATATGCCCAGTAGTGGGATTGCTGGGTCATATGGTAGTTTTTTAAGGAACCTCCATACAGTTCTCCATACTGGCTGTATCAATTTATATTCCCACCAACAGTGCAAGAGGGTTCCCTTTTCTCCACACCCTCTCCAGCATTTGTTGTTTGTAGAGTTCTTGATGATGGCCATTCTGACCGGTATGAGGTGATACATCATTGTGCTTTTGGTTTGCATTTCTCTAATGATTAGTGATGTTGAGCATCCTTTCATCTGTTTGTTGGCAATCTCTATATCTTCTTCGGAGAAATGTCTATTTAGGTCTTCTGCCCATTTTTGGATTGGGTTGTTTGTTTTTTTGTTATTGAGCTGCATGAGCTGCTTGTGTATTTTGGAGATTAATCCTTTGTCAGTTGCTTCATTTGCAAACATTTCTCCCATTCTGAGGGTTGTCTTTTCATCTTGTTTATGGTTTCCTTTCCTGTGCAAAAGCTTTGAAGTTTCATTAGATTCCATTTGTTTATTTTTGCTTCTATTTCCATTTCTGTAGGAGATGGGTCAAAAAGGATCTTGCTGTGATTTATGTCACAGAGTGTTCCGCCTATGTTTTCCTCTAAGAGTTTGATAGTGTCTGGCCTTACATTTAGGTCTTTATTCCATTTTGAGTTTATTTTTGTGTATGGTGTTAGGAATTGTTCTAATTTCATTCTTTTACATGTAGCTGTCCAGTTTTCCCAGCATCACGTATTGAAGAGACTGTCTTTTCTCCATTGTATATTCCTGCCTCCTTTATCAAAGATAAGGTGACCATATGTGCATGGGTTTACCTCTGGGCTTTCTATCCTGTTCCATTGGTCTATATTTCTGTTTTTTGTGCCAGTACCATACTGTTCCGATGACTGTAACTTTGTAGTATAGTCTGAAGCCAGGGAGCCTGATTCCTCTAGCTCCGTTTCTCTTTCTCAAGGTTGCTTTGGCTATTCAGGGTCTTTTGTGTTTCCATAAAAATTGTGAAATTTTTTGTTCTAGTTCTGTGAAAAATGCCATTTGTAGTTTGATAGGGATTACATTGAATCTGACAATTACTTTGAGTAGTAGAGTCAATTTCACAGTGTTGATTCTTCCAATCCAAGAACATGGTATATCTCTCCATCTGTTTGTATTGTCTTTAATTTCCTTCATCAGGGACTTATAGTTTTCTGCATACAGTTCTTTCGTCTCCTTAGGTAGGTTTATTCCTAGGTATTTTATTCTTTTTGTTGCAATGGTAAATGGGAGTGTTTCCTTAATTTCACATTAAGATTTTTCGTCATTAGTGTGTAGGAATGGAAGAGATTTCTGTGCATTAATTTTGTATCCTGCTACTTTACCAGATTCCTTGATTAGCTCTAGTAGTTTTCTGGTAGCATCTTTAGGATTCTCTAGGTATAGTATCATGTCATCTGCAAACAGTGACAGTTTTACTTCTTCTTTTCCAATTTGGATTTCTTTTATTTCTTTTTATTCTCTGATTGCTGTGGCTAAAACTTCCAAAACTATGTTGAATAGTAGTGGTGAGAGTGGGCAACCTTGTCTTGTTCCTGATCTCAGAGGAAATGATTTCAGTTTTTCACTACTGAGAACGATGTTAGCTGTGGGTTTGTCATATATGGCCTTTATTTTGTTGAGGTAGGTTCCCTCTATTCTTACTTTTTGGAGAGTTTTTTTTTTATCATAAATGGTGTTGAATTTTGTCAAAAGCTTTTTCTGCATCTATTGAGATGATCATATGGTTTTTATCCTTCAGTTTGTTAATATGGTGAATCACATTGATTGTGTATATTGAAGAATCCTTGCATTCCTGGGATAAACCCCACTTGATCATGATGTATGATCCTTTTAATGTGCTGTTGGATTCTGTTTGCTAGTATTTTGTTGAGGATTTTTGCATCTATGTTCATCAGTGATATTGGCCTGTAGTTTTCTTTCTTTGTGACATTTTTGTCTGGTTTTGGTATCAGGGTGATGGTGGCCTTGTAGAATGAGTTTGGGAGTGTTCCTCCCTCTGCTCTATTTTGGAAGAGTTTGAGAAGGATGGGTGTTAGCTCTTCTCTAAATGTTTGATAGAATTCCCCTGTAAAGTCATCTGGTCCTGGGCTTCTGTTTGTTGGAAGATTTTTAATCACTGTCTCAATTCCAGTGCTTGTGATTGCTCTGTTTATATTTTCTGTTTCTTCCTGGTTCAGTCTTGGAAGGTTTTGCTTTTCTACGAATTTGTCCGTTTCTTCCAGGTTGTCCATTTTATTGGCATAGAGTTGCTTGTAGTTATCTCTCATGATCCTTTGTATTTGTGCAGTGTCCGTTGTTACTTCTCCTTTTTCATTTCTAATTCTATTGATTTGAGTCTTCTCCCTTTTTTTCCTCATGAGTCTGGCTAATGGTTTATCAATTTTGTTTATCTTCTCAAAGAACCAGCTTTTAGTTTTATTGATCTTTGCTATCGTTTCCTTCATTTCTTTAACATCTATTTCTGATCTAATCTTTATGATTTCTTTCCTTCTGCTAACTTTGGGTTTTTTTTTGTGTGTGCTTCTTTCTCTAATTGCTTTAGGTGTAAGGTTAGTTTGTTTATTTGAGATTTTTCTTGTTTATTTGAGATTTTCTTGTTTGAGGTAGGATTGTATTGCTGTAAACTTCCCTCTTAGAACTGCTTTTGCTGCATCCCACAGGTTTTGGGTCGTTGTGTTTTCATTGTCATTTGTTTCTAGGTATGTTTTGATTTCCTCTTTGATTTCTTCAGTGATCTCTTGGTTATTTAGTAGGATATGGTTTAGCCTCCATGTGTTTGTATTTTTTACAGTTTTTTCCTGTGACTGATATCTAGTCTCATGGTGTTGTGGTCAGAAAAGATACTTGATATGATTTCAATATTCTTAAATTTACTGAGGTTTTATTTGTGACCCAAGATATGATCTATCCTGGAGAATGTTCCATGAGCACTTGAGAAGAAAGTGTATTCTGTTGGTTTTAGATGGAATGTCCTATAAATATCAATGAAGTCCATCGTGTCTAATGTGTCATTTAAAGCTTGTGTTTTCTTATTTATTTTCATTTTGGATGATTTGTCCATTGGTGAAAGTGGGTTGTTAAAGTCCCCTACTATGATTGTGTTACTGTCGATTTCTCCTTTTATGGCTGTTCGCATTTGCCTATGTATTGCGGTGCTCCTATGTTGGGTGCATAAATATTTACAATTGTTATATCTTCTTCTTAGATTGATCCCTCAATCATTATGTAGTGTCCTTCTTTGTCTCTTGTAATAGTCTTTATTTTAAAGTCTATTTTGTCTGATATGAGAACTGCTACTCCATCTTTCTTTTGATTTCCGTTTGCATGGAATATCTTTTTCCAACCCCCCATTTTCAGTCTGTATGTGTTCCTTGGTCTGAAGTGGGTCTCTTGTAGACAGCATATATATGGGTCTTGTTTTTGTATCTATTCAGTGAGCCTGTGTGTTTTTGTTGGAGCATTTAATCCATTTACATTTAAGGTAATTATCGATGTGTATGTTCCTGTTACCATTTTCTTAATTGTTTTGCGTTTGTTTTTATAGGTCTTTTCCTTCTCTGTTTTTCCTGCCTAGAGAAGTTCCTTTAGCATTTGTTGTAAAGTTGGTTTGGTGATGCTGAATTCTCTTAACTTTTACTTATCTGTAAAAGTTTTAATTTCTCCATCAAATCTGAATGAGATCCTTGCTGGGTAGAGTAATCTTGGTTGTAGGTTTTTCCCTTTCATCACATTAAGTATGTCCTGTCTCTCCTTCTGGCTTGCAGAGTGTCTGCTGAACGATCAGCTGTTAACCTTATGGGGATTCCCTTGTATGTTATTTGTTGCTTTTCCCTTGCTGCTTTTGGTATTTTTTCTTTCTGTTTAATTTTTGATAGTTTTTTAATATATGTCTTGGCACATTTCTCCTTGGATTTATCCTGTATGGGATTCTCTGCACTTACTGGACTTGATTGACTGTTTCCTTTCCCATGTTAGGCAAATTTTCAAGTATAATCTCTTCAAATGTTTTCTCAGACCCTTTCTTTTTCTCCTCTTCTTCTGGGACCCCTATAATTTGAATGTTGGTGCATTCGATGTTGTCCCAGAGGTCTCTGAGACTGTCCTCAATTCTTTTCATTCTTTTCTCTTTATTCTGCTCTGTGGCAGTTATTTCCACTGTTTTATCTTCCAGGTCACTTATCTGTTCTTCTGCCTCAGTTATTCTGCTATTGATTCCTTCTAGAGAATTTTAAATTTCATTTATTGTGTTGTGCATAATTGTTTGTTTGCTCTTTCGTTCTTCTGGGTCCTTGTTAAACATTTCTTGTAGTTTCTCCATTTCCAAGATTTGGACATCTTTACTCTCATTATTCTGAGTTCTTTTTCAGGTACACTGCCTATTTCCTCTTCATTTGTTTGGTCTGGTAGGTGTTTACCTTGCTTCTTCATCTGCTGCATATTTCTCTGTCTTCTTATTTTGTTTAACTTACTGTGTTTGGGGTCTCCTTTTCTCAGGCTGCAGTTCGTAATTCCTGTTGTTTTTGGTGACTGTCCCCCATGGGTGAGGTTGGTTCAGTGGATTGTGTAGGCTTCCTGTTGGGGGGCACTGGCACCTGTGTTGTGGTGAGTGGGGCTGGATCTTGTCTTTCTGGTGGGCAGGACCACATCCGGTGGTGTGTTTTGGGGTGTCTGTGAACTTAGTATGATTTTAGGCAGCCTCTGTGCTAATGGGTGGGGTTGTGTTCCTGTCTTGCTAGTTGTTTGGCATGGGGAGTCCAGCACTGGAGCTTGCTGACCGCTGGGTGGACCTGGGTCTTAGTGTTGAGATGGAGATCTCTGGGACAGTTCTCGCCGATTGATGTTAGGTGGGGCCGTGAGGTCTCTGGTGGTCCAATGTCCTGGACTCTGCTCTCCCACGTTGGAGGCTCAGGCCTGACACCCGGCCGGAAAACAAAGACCCTGTCAGCCACATGGCTCAGAAGAAAAAGAAGAGAAAAAAGAAGAAAAAAGAAATTAAAAAAATATTTAAAAAATAAAAGGAAAAAAAATAGAAAGAAGAGAGCAACCAAACCAATAAACAAATCCACCACTGATAACAAGCACTAAAAACTAAACTAAGATAAATAAAAAAATCAGAAACAAATCAGTCGCAGACAGCAAACCCGAAGTCTACAGTTGCTCCCAAAGTCCACCGCCTCAATTTTGGGACAATTCGTTGTCTATTAAGTTATTCCACAGATGCAGGGTACATCAAGTTGATTGTGGAGCTTTAATCTGCTGCTCCTGAGGCTGCTGGGAGAGATGTCCCTTTCTCTTCTTTGTTTGCACAGCTCCTGGGGTTCAGCTTTGGTTGAACCCCGCCTCTGCGTGTCGGTCGCCCTCAGGCATCTGTTCCCAGACAGGAGGGGGTTAAAGCGGCAGCTGATTAGGGCTCTCTTGCTGTCTCAGGCTGGGGGGAGGGAGGGGTACAGAATGCAGGGTGAGACTGCGGCAGCAGAGGCCGGCGTGACATTGCAGCAGCCTGAGGCACACTGTGTGTTCTCATGGGGAAGTTGTCCCTGGATCTCGGGACCCTGACAGTGGTGGGCTGCACAGCAGCAGCAGCGTTAGCATTTCATGCCCATCTCTGGGGTCTGAGCTGACAGCCGTGGCTCATGACCATCTCCGGAGCTCACTTAGGCGGTGCTCTGCCTTCTGTGGGCACACGGGGAAGGAATCCCCTCTCCTTGTGCACCTCAAAACAGGCAGGTCCAGACTTTTATCCGGGCTCCCTCCCAGCTAGCTGTGGTGCACTAGCCCCCCTCAGACATGTCTTCATGCAGCCAACCCCAGTCCTCTCCCCGCGCTCCGACCAAAGCCCAAGCCTCAGCTCCCAGCCCCGCCCACCCCGGCGGGTCAGCAGACAAGCCTCTTGGGCTGGTGAGTGCCGGTCGGCACCGATCCTCTGTGCGGGAATCTCTCCGCTTTGCCCTCCGCACCCCTGTTGCTGTGCTCTCCTCCGCGGCTCCGAAGCTTCCCCCCCTCCGCCACCCGCAGTCTCTGCCCGCGAAGGGCCTTCCTAGAGTGTGGAAACCTTTCCTCCTTCACAGCTCCCTCCCACTGGTGCAGGTCCCGTCCCTATTCTTTTGTCTGTTTATTCGTTTTTCTTTTGCCCTATCCAGGTACGTGGGGACTTTTTTGCCTTTTGGGAGGTCTGAGGTCTTCTGCCAGCGTTCAGTAGGTGTTCTGTAGGAGTTGTTTCACACGTAGATGTATTTTTGATGTATTTGTGGGGAGGAAGGTGATCTCCACGTGTTAGTCCTCCACCATCTTGAAGGTCCCTCCAGATTGTGTTTTTGTTGTTAAGTCTTGCATGGCAGTTGCTACATGTTGGCTACTCTGTTCCACAGGTCTTCTTATTCTGGGGTACCAGAGTCAAAGAGAAGCTCCTTTTGGGGACATGCTACTCTTGTGGCAGAAGGCAAACAGCAGAACCTTTTTTTTCTTTTCCTTTGTGCATCATCTAGTTTCACTTGCTCATAGGGTGCCAAATGCAAAGGCCTCTTGCCCAACCCTTCAGAGTCCCTCCTGCCCTGTGCATTGTTATTGTTATGTTGTGGAGACTCTGGATTTAAAAAAAATTTTTTTTATTGGAGTATAGTTGGTTTACAATGTTGTGTTAGTTTCTGCTGTGCAGCAAAGTGAATCAGTTATACGTATACATATATCCACTCTTTTTTAGATTCTTTTACTGTAGAGGGCATTACAGAGTATTGAATAGAGTTCCCTGTGCTATAAAGTAGGTCCTTATTAGTTATCTGTTTTATATATGGTAGTGTGTATATGTCAACCCCAATCTCCCAATGTATCCCTCCCCCCATTCCCCCTTGGTAACCATAGATTGTTTTCTATGTCTGTGACTCTATTTCTGTTTTATAAATAAGTTCATTTGTACCACTTTTTTTTAGATTCCACATTTAAGCAATATCATATGATATTTGTCTTTCTCTGTCTGACTTTCTTCACTATAACAATTTCCTAAGTCCATGTTGCTGCAGATGGCATTATTTCATTTTTATGGCTGAGTAATATTGCATTGTATATATGTGCCACATCTTCTTCATCCATTCCTCTGTTGATGGACACTTAGGTTGCTTCCATGTCCTGGCTATTGTAAATAGAGCTGCAATGAACATTGGGGTGCATGTAGAGTCTGGATTTTTTTTACATTCCTCTGTAGAGTGTGTTTTTTAAAGCAGATAGTAAGTTGATTGGACTCAAAATAGAAACTTGGTGTTTTGGGTTCAATTCTGATCTCAGTTCAGTTCTTTATCTTTCGCGCAATTGTTTGAAGTCTGTCCCATGCAAGTGAGGTCAGCCAGAGATTTGGGCCCAGTTTAAAAAACAGAATTTGAGCCTTCCTGTCTCTGGTCTCTCCTTTTCAGGATTCCTTCCTCACTTTCCAGCATCTGTGGTTGTCTCAAACTTCATCCTCTGGTTCTTCAGTCAAGAAGGATGGAAGGTTTTCTATTCACATTTTAGCTGCCTTGCCTGGCACAGACTGGAGCCTGCCTTCAGACTGGGAGCACTGAAAAAAAAAAAGGAAGCTTAACACAGAGACTCACCCAGTACCATTCCCTTCTCCCACCTGTTGGTTCGGCTCCAGAATTTGCCTATCTTTGTTGCTCTTTAGTGCTCACAGGTAGTTGTTTTCATATTTTGTCCAGAGTTTATATGAAGCAATGACAGATTTTATCCTCAGCTTTAGTGGGGTTTGAGGAGATGAGAGAGTAGAGGAATAGACAGGTACAGTCATCCCTCCATATCTGTGGGTTCCACATCTGTGCATTGAAAATTTTTTTGAAAATTCCAGAAAGTTCCCCAAGGCTCAAGTTGAATTTTCCATGCACTAGCAGCTATTTACATAACATTTACATTGCACTGGGTATTGTAAGTAATCTAGAGATGATTTAAAGTATACAACAGGATGTGCACAGGGTATCTGCAAATACTACAGCATTTTATGTAAGGGACTTGAGTATCCAGAGATTTTGGTAGCTATGGGGGGTCCTGGAAGCAGTCCTCCACAGATACTGGATACTGAGGGATGTCCATACTGGAGGCGTATTCTTGGAATCCGTCTGTCACAGAGAAGATTGGGAGGGCTCAGTGTGTCCTTACCAGGATAAGCGGCGCGAATCAAGCCCTGTGAATCAGCCTAGGGATCTTTCTCGGTGTGCTGGAGTGGCCTGCCCAACCTGCCTGCAATGACATAATGGTTTCCTTAGAGGGTTCCTGTACCCCGGGAGTTTCAGAATTACATGTGGAAGTAGTGAAATGAAATTAATGGAAAGACAAAGAGCAAAACCCCATAGAAGAGATTAAGAGGACAAATGACAAGGAGGAGTGTCGCAGAAGTCAAGGGAGAGAGTATTACAAAAATGAGTGAGGGGATGGACGCCATGAAGATGTGCATAATGGTAAAAACCTGGGGACCAGTGACTGGATTTGGAAATAAGGTGGTACTTTTGAGGCCTTGGCTGAAGCAAGGAGTGAATAGAATGAGATTTGATAGATGGCGCATGAGTAGGGGGTGAGGAAGGCAAGCCCGTATCTGTAGACAGCCCTTTCTAGCAGAGAGAAGTGGAGGGGAGAGAACTGGAGGAGAGTGAACTCCAGTGAGGATTGTTGTTGTTTATTGTTTTCCTTTAAAAGTGGGAAAGACTGCAGCATGTTTAAATACTGATAGAGGGAATTCCCGCACTTTTACTACCAAGGGCCTGGGTTCATTCCCTGGTCGGGGAACTAAGATCCCACAAGCTGCATGGCGTGGCCAAAAAACAAACAAACCCACCCCCCCCAAAACTGACAGAAAGCAGCCAGTAGGAGGAAAAGGTGAAACCACTGACGGGCTCCACAGAAGGGGTCCTTGAGAAAGAGGTCGGGGAGATTTAGGGCAGGGGTGAAGGGATTGGCTTTGGGCCAAGAGGAGGAACTCTTTTTTTTTTAAAATTGGAGTATACTTGATGTACAGTATTGTATAGGTTACAGGTGTACAATATAGTGATTCACAATTTTTAAAGATTATACTCCATTTATAGTCATTATAAAATATTGACTGTATTCCCTGTACAATATATACTTGTAGCTTAAAAATTTTTTTAAATTAATTTTTATTCGAGTATAGTTGTTTTACAATGTTGTGTGAGTTTCTACTATATATCCTTGTAGCTTTTTATGCATAATATTGATAGTTTATACCTCTTAATCCCCTACCGGTATATTGCCCCTCTCTCTTTCCCTCTCCCCACTGGTAACTGATGGTTTGTTCTCTACATCTGTGAGTCTGCTTCTTTTCTGTCGTATTCACTAGTTTGTTGTAATTTTTAGATTCCACTTCCACATGTAAGTGATATCATACAGTATTTGTCTTTCTCTGTCTTATTTCACTTAGAATAATAGCCTCCAAATCCATCCATGTTGTTGAAAATGACAAAATTTTATTCTTTTTTATGTCTGGGTAGTATTCCATTGTGTGTGTGTCTGTGTGTGTGTGTGTGTGTGTATATATATATATATATGTATATATATATATACACACACACACACAAAGACACACCACATCTTCTTTATCCATTCATCTGTTAATGGACACTTAAGTTGCTTCCATATCTTGGCAATTGTAAATACTGCTGCTATGAACATTGATGTGCATGTATCTTTTCGAATTCGTGTCTTTCTTTCTTTCAAATATATACCCAGGAGTGGAATTGCTAGGTCATATGGTAGCTCTATTTTTAGTTTTTTGAGAAACCTGCATACTGTTTTCTACAGTGGCTGCATCAATTTACATTCCTACCAACAGTGTACAAGGGTTCCCTTTTTTCCACATCCTCTCTGACATTTGTTACTTGTGTTCTTTTTGAT
Source organism: Lagenorhynchus albirostris (assembly GCF_949774975.1). Classification (NCBI taxonomy): domain Eukaryota; kingdom Metazoa; phylum Chordata; class Mammalia; order Artiodactyla; family Delphinidae; genus Lagenorhynchus; species Lagenorhynchus albirostris. The sequence goes on along the minus strand of NC_083101.1, from coordinate 68,064,613 downwards.
GATAGTCATTCTGATAGGTGTGACGTGATATTTCACTGTGGTTTTGATTTGCATTTCCCTGGTCATTAGCAGTTTTGAGCATCTCTTTGTGTGCCTGTTGGCCATCTGCATGTCTTCTTTGGAAAAATGTCTATTCAGATCTTCTGCCCATTTTTTTTTTTTTTTTTTTACGGTATGCGGGCCTCTCACTGTTGTGGCCTCTCCCGTTGCGGAGCACAGGCTCTGGACGCGCAGGCTCAGTGGCCATGGCTCAAGGGCCCAGCCGCTCCGCGGCATGTGGGATCTTCCCGGACCGGGCCACGAGCCCGTGTCCCCTGCATCGGCAGGTGGACTCTCAACCACTGCGCCACCAGGGATGCGCCCCTGCCCATTTTTTAATCAGGCTTTTTGGGGTTTTTTTGATGTTATATGAGCTGTTTATATATGTTGGATATTAACCCTCCTTACTGCTCATATCATTTGCAAATATTTTCTCCCATTTCATAGGTTATCTTTTTGTTTTGTTGGTGGTTTCCTTTGCTGTGTAAAAGCTTTTAAGTTTAATTAGGTCCCATGTGTTTATTTTTGTTTTTATTTCCTTTGCTTTACGAGACAGATCCAAAAAAAATATTGCTACGATTTATATCAAAGAGTATTCTGCCTGTGTTTTCTTCTAAGAGTTTTATGGTTTCTGGTCTTACATTTAGGTCTTTAATCCATTTTGAGTTTATTTTTGTATATGGTATTAGAGAATGTTCTAACTTCATTCTTTTACATGTAGCTGTCCAGTTTTCCCAGCACCAGTTATTGAAGAGACTGTCTTTTCTTTATTGTATATCCTGGCCTCCTTTGTTGTAGATTAATTGATCATAAGTGCATGGGTTAATTTCCAGGCAGGAGCTCTTCTTAAAATGGATTCCATTTAATATGATGAACTCTCTGGGCATACTCACAAATTCTGAAGTTTGCATAGATAAACATTAAAAATAGATTAAAAAAAAGTAAAGTATTGCGTATCCTCTTTATCATGATGAAAATATCCTTTTCCCTCTTCCAGGCTCATGACCCTAGTTAGCTGTTACGTTACAGTTTCTTTCCTTTTGCCAGACTCTTTTCAAATGCCTTTCTTTAATTTTGCCTAATGATGGGAAGTCAAATTGTTATGGCTTCCCAGCAAGTTCTCTTTAACCTTTACTTAACTCAGAGTTTAACTCGGGGCTTTCCATACTAGATAACTTTCATGGCTATGCACCTAAAAGAAACTTATTAACATCTTTGACCAATTTTTTTCTTGGTTCATAGTCAGAATGGGCACACAGACTAGGAAATGTACCACAGGAAGAGAAGGGAGTGTTCTTAAACAAAAAAAAAAGCTACTAAAATTGAGCAATTTCTGGGAAGGATAAAATATTTTTCTTTTACGTGAGCTTAAAGGCTGTAAGATTATGTGAGGTTGGGGACCTGCAGTTATGTTGTGGTTAATGATAGGTTTCAGTGAATGTTCTGAACATAAAAACATAATGAGAAAACACATAAATTCTGATTAAATTCACCCTTAAGCCACAGTAAATAATTTTGGGTGGAAGAGAAATGAATTAGACTTTAAACTTCTTTTCTCTCTTCAGAGGTAGATCACTACCTCCGTAAATTCAACCCCATAAATGTACTTTCATTACAATAACTTAAATTTTTTGTCGGAGGAGGAGATTCAGTTAACAGTTTCATTCCCTGAACATGGTCAGTAAGGATTTTGCTGCGTCACATTTTGCTTTTGAAAAACCAGCTTCAGGAAAGTCCATGAATTGGTGAGTTTGGTTGTGGGCATTTATCTGTTCTTTTCTTGTAGCAGCAGGAAATGGGGGCATTAAGCACATTTTAGTTGCCAGAGAGCTTGGCAGGCCTTGTAGGAAGGTTCTTGCAGTATCTCTGAGGGGAAGTTCGTTCCCTCAGTAGAAGTAACAGCAGAAGAGAATGTTGTGCCCTGTGTGCGGGGTTCCAGGGTGCGACAGGGCCATGACAGGAGAGCGCTCCTGGCTGCTCTGGGCTTCGGGGGGCTCCACGGGGCAGCTTGGGCATTCAGCTTTGTTTCTCAGTGCCTGCCCCTGGCATCCCCTGGTATCTCCTTTGTTGGAAGCAAAGAGGGCTGAACCCTTGGGTAGCCGTCAGTGAAGACAAGTTTGTATGGAGCTGTGTGGTCTCGGGCTGCTTTCAACCCCACTCCACCCCTTTGGAGCCCTTCCCTGAGAACAGAGACTTTCTGACCAAAGCCACTTTGCAGTTAACTGGTTTTCAGCCAGGGTTTTCTGGGCATTTCCATTTCTCTCTGAAGCCCAGGGCCTGACACTTCTAGTTCCCTGCTGCAGTTGGTTTAGCACTGAACAGACACCAGCGTGAGGTACTTGCCCACTAAGGAGAGTAGGAGCATGGAGTTGATTCTTGGGTTCTTGTTTAGCCCATTCCCTCCATCAACCCCGACTTACACAGTCAGCTTCCAGTCGCCTCGGGTCACTGGGCTTCCTCTTGCTGTTTGCCAGCATGGGGCCCCCGAGAAGGCAGCCCAGGCTGCAGGTCCAGTAACTGCTGCTGAGATGTGTTTTTAAACCTACCCAGAGGGTATTACAGGGAGTTCAACTGAAGCATCTCCTATTTCCCCCTTTGAGCCCTAGAGAGACTAATTCTGCGGCTTCCTAACTCCCTCCTCCCATCCCAGCAAGCATTTTCAGGCCCCGGTTTGGGTTTATCGACAACCATGTGTATAATTCATGCAAGACAGGTTACAGTGGAGCGTGTTACCTCTGCTAGTCAAGCATGGCTCAGTAATGCTGCTCCACATTTTGGCCAGGAAGTAGGTTTTATTGGTGTTTGGGCCTGATGTCTTCCTGTCCGGAAGCCTTCCCTTTCCCTTGGTGAGGTTGTTTTAGCAAGCACCACCAGGGAAAACCTACCTTCCTCTTGTCCAGTTGGATAAATGGGTTTCAGGCAAAAACCGGCCATTGTGTAAAGCAGAAGTTCTCGGAGGATGGGGGGGAATGTTTGCTCAAGAGAGTTTGCCCTGGGCAGTGGGAGGCTGAGACTGCCCCGGTAGGCGGTGGGTGCCCAAGCTGAGCCCTGGTGCTGCAGTGTGCTTCGTGGTGGTGTTGCAGTCGCATCTTGGCCTTTTTAGAACTGTGGGATGCTTTGGGAAGAGAGCGCTTCCTAAACTCTTCAGTAAAGGGTGTCTTGCTTTTCCTATCCCATTGTTTTCATATAGCCTGAAATAATGGGGGTGCTGATGCCAGAGAGCTGAGAAGTGAAAGGTTCATTGCCTCCATTTATTGGCCTTTTCTACTGGGTTTTCTGTGAGATCGAATAGAGGCAGGAGATAAATCTCAGCAGGAGCTCTTGGGAGCACAGAGAAAGAGGTGGTGGGACCTGAAAAGCAGAAGTTAGCTCCACAGTGAACAGGTTGGGGGAGGGAGGTGGAGAGAGCAGGCACAGGGGAGACCTTCCCAGGGGTCCAGGGCGGCTGAGGTAGAATGTGCGTGGGGAGTGGGAGAGAGAGGGGGCAGCTGTGGTTGGGGAGGAGGCCGAGGCAGGTCTAGGAAGGCTTGCATACTATGTTGGAAAGTTGGGTTTTATCTGGAAGATTTTTAATCTGAGGGGTGAAAGGTGTGATTTTGGTTTTAGAGAGTTGATTTTGACCACACTATGAGGATGGAAGTAGGAGTGGCGGGAATGATGCAGGAAGCCCGCGGGATGGGTTGTCACATGACCCACATGAGAAATGGTCAGGGTCTGAACTGAGGGGGAGAGACACACCGAGGAGCTGTGAGGCGGGCACACTTGGGGAATGACTGGACCGTGAAGGCGTCTGACTTGAGAGAGGAGTGAATGGCAGTATCTCTCTCGAAAGCCGGAAACAGGAGGAAGAGTGCTTAAGGGATAGAGGAGAGGATGACTTCTCAGCAAGCATTTGTAGAACTGGGTTGAATGGAAACCATGAGCCTTATTCCAAGGCAAGGGCCCCCAAGGTGTGTGCTTATTTTCCTTGCAGGAGAGATTTTGGGCCTCACAGGGTGTTACCGGTGAAGATCCACCAGCCCGACCCGTTTGTCCCAAGCGAAGAGGATATGGATCTGCTCACGACGTATAAACAAGATTACAACCCGTACCCTGTCAGTCGAGTGGACCCCATCAAACCTCAGGACAGTAAATACCCACGCGGGGGCAAGATGGAGTGTCTGCCTACTTACAAAGGTGGGAGAGTGCCCGAGGCGCAGGTTGGGGGAAGGATGGGCTGAGCCTGAGTGCTGGCTGGGAAGTGGGTTTTATACACACACACCTCAGCGCGGAGGTTGGGCAGAGTACTTTTTTTTTTTTTTTAAATATCTTTATTGGAGTATAATTGCTTTACAATGGTGTGTTAGTTTCTGCTGTATAACAAAGTGAATCAGCTATACATATACATATGTCCCCATATCTCTTCCCTTTTGCGTCTCCCTCCCACCCTCCCTATCCCACCCCTCTAGGTGGTCGCAAAGCACCGAGCTGATCTCCCTGTGCTATGCGGCTGCTTCCCACTAGCCACCTGTTTTACATTTGGTAGTGTAAAATACTTGAGGACGTGTCCTCAAGTCCATCCTCTTCGTCTGCGTCTTTATTCCTGTCCTGACTCTAGGATCTTCAGAAACGTCTTTTTTTTTTTTAGATTCCATATACCTATGTTAGCATATGGTATTTGTTTTTCTCTTTCTGACTTACTTCACTCTGTATGACAGACTCTAGGTCCATCCACCTCACTACAAATAACTCAATTTCGTTTCTTTTTATGGCTGAATAATATTCCATTGTATACACGTGCCACATCTTCTTTATCCGTTCATCTATTGATGGACACTTACGTTGCTTCCATGTCCTGGCTATTGTAAATAGTGCTGGGCAGAGTACTTTTTGTGGCCAAATCTGGCCTGCAGCCTGTTTCTGTACAGCTAGAGAGCTAAGAATGCTTTTTAAATTTTTGAATGCTTAAAAAAAAATGAGAAAAGGGCTATTACTTTAGAACATGTGAATAGTAAGTGAAATTCAAAGTTCAGTATCATGGCTGTGTTTTGCTGGAACACAGCCACACCCATCTGGTTTCTCTGTTATCTATGGCTACGTTTGTGCTACAGCAGCAAAGCTGAGGGGCTGAGACAGAGACCGTATGGCATGCGAGGGCTAACACATTTAATATCTGGCCGCTTACAGAAAATATCTGCCAACCCCTGCCTCAGCTTGCCGTTCCCATCCTATATGAGGGAAGCATTTCAAGTTTAAGCTTAGTTGAGTTCCACCACTGACTGATGGATTGGTTCGTTAAAAAAATTATGAAAACGTAACATACAGAAAAAATGCACAAATACATAATGATACAGACCAGTGAATTTTGAGTAAATACACGTGGAAAACAGGATGCAGATCAAGACATATAGCATTGATACTCCCTTCCAGTTACCATTTCCACCCAGGATAGAACCATTATGCTGACTTTTAACTTCATAAATTACTTTTGCCAGGTTTGAACTTCATTTTAATGGGACGATTGCATTCTTCATTGAGCACCTCCTGCATCCCAGGCATGGTATTGGGAACTGTGACCTGCCCTTGACTTCACAGTCTAGTAGGAGAGACAGGGTGTGGAGTGGCGGGTGTGGTAGCGCAGGCAACGTGTCGCTCTCTCCGTGGAGCACGAGCCACAGGGCTGAGACCATGAGGATGGAGGCCCGCTTTGTGACCATTAACTTTGCTGCTTACGATGCACGTGGCTGCCTTAAAAGTATGTGCTAAACTGTTCCTGTCACATGTCTGTGGGTGTCTATGTGATCGTGATGATAACGGCTTTTACTTAGCCATGCCAAACACTTAGCCGAGGGGAGGTGGGGAGGCTTGAGGGGTTGTAGGAATCTTCCTGAAGCCCTTCCAGGAGCTCTAGATCTATTATTCTTGAAGATTCTGCATGTGGCTGAGCTCCTCTGCTTTTTCTTTGTGTGTGTGTGTGTGTGTGTGTGTGTGTGTCCTTTTACTTTCTTACCTTCAGTGTCGTCCTCTTCCACTCTTCTGTAGCTGCCTTCTGCCAAGCCACATTCTGGATGTCGTCATACCCCCCTGCATGGCTCCACCTTCGTGCCCTCCACCACCGGGTCCTTCTGGCTTGCTCCCCTATTACGCCCACCTTGACAGTCCTTGGCCTCCCTGGGATCTCCAGCCCACTGATGCCTCAGCCTTCCTTCTCAGCATCAGCCCCGCCTGTGCCTGTCATCATACAGCCTATTCCACATTATATCACTGCAGCCCGTCTCCTACTCCCTCTCTCTTCTGTCCTGCGGTTGCTTCCTCCTAGCAGCAACCGAACCCTGTCTTCTCCATGTCTACACCTGGATGTGTGCCTGAGCGTCGCTCCGACCTTGTCAGCTCATCTCCACTGTCCACAGAATGGAAGCAGAGAGGGCTTTTGCAGATGGCAATCTCATGTGACCTCTGCCTAAAACTCCTTAAGTAATTATTATGGTTCTTAGGATGAAATCCTCTGCTTCCTTGCAGATTTGGTTCCTTCTCCCTGAGCCCCTCTGCTCCGACCACAGGAACTTCTTTCAGTTCCTTTGCTCTATTTCTTTTCTGTCTCAGGGCATTTTGCACTGCTCTTCCCTCTTTAGAGAGCTGTCCTCCTGTCTCCTGTCCAGCATCATCCTTCAATGAGTGGCGGAAGGATCACGCCTTCAGAGGGAGTCCCAGACCTTCCCTCATGTCAGACCAAACACACCCTGTTAGGTGCTCTAAGAGTGTCTTGTGCTCGCTTGTTTTGTAATTCATTTTGTAATTTTGTTTAACATTGTCTCCATGGCTAGACTGCAAGCTCCTGGAGGGCAGGGATCTTTTTCTTTGCCTGCTACCCTCAACAAAGCAGGCACCATAGCAGATGTTTTACTAAGGGGTCAGCGCAACCAGGCATGCGGTGGGATGGCACTCAGGCCTCTGCAGGGCTCGTTTGTCTCCCTTTTCATCCAGGGTTTACAGGAGGGCCAAAAATGGATGCTGAGAACCAGGAAAAAACAAAGCTGCCGTGAGCACTTCCTTCACTGGGGGAGGGGCAGGGACTTGGTCGGGCTCATCCAACTACATCCTCTACTTTCCACATCCTCCCTGTGGGCTGCCTGGATTTACACATCTTGGAATAGTTAGAGATTCTTCAGAACAACTGCCTGCTCAGCTCAGTTTTCCTTCCCCGCCTTGCCCTACATGCAGGGAGAGGTCTAGGGGTGAGAAATGCTCCTTGCTTTCCTTAGGGGTTGGCAAGGATGGAGTAGCCTAGTGGTGTTATTTTAAGGAAAGTCCCCCCACTTCCTCCCACAAAATACTCACCCCTCAAAATCAACACACAGAAAAAAAAAAAAACAATCCTAATACTTAAGTTTTAATCTCTCCTACCTCCAGCTCTCCCATATTCCTCCCCTTCTCCAAACAGTTACATCTCAAATTGCCCTCTGCAAACCAGAGAATAGTATTCCGCTGCTAAAACTGAATCATGGCTGACTTTTCCCTACTGAGAAAGTTAAGATTGAGAAAACCTTATTTTCTTCTCTTTTATTTTTCTTAAACTTCTGGCACCTGTTAACTGCTATCTACTTACACGTATTTAATGAATGTATACCAGTGAAGTAGCAACAGGACTCTTCTGAACCAGGCAGGCTTAGACCCTTTGTGTTTTTTTTTTTTTTAGTTTAGTTTTGTCTTGTGTTGGGTCTTCGTTGCCGTGCGCGGGCTTTCTCTAGTTGCGGTGAGTGGGGGCTACTCTTCTCTGGGGTGCACGGGATTCTCATCATGGTGGTTTCTCTTGTGGCGGAGCACAGGCTCTAGGCGCGCGGGCTTCAGTAGTTGCAGCATGTGGGCTCAGTAGTTGTGGCACGCAGGCTCAGTAGTTGTGGTGCATGGGCTTAGTTGCTCTGCAGCATGTGGGATCTTCCTGGCCCAGGGATTGAACTCATGTCCCCTTCATTGGCAGGCGGATTTTTTTTTTTGAATTTTTGGTTGTGTTGGGTCTTTGTTGCTGCACATGGGCTTTCTCTAGTTGCAGTGAGTGTGGGCTACTCTTCGTTGCAGTGTGTGGGCTTCTCATTGTGGTGGCTTCTCTTGTCGTGGAGCACGGGCTCTAGGCGTGTGGGCTTCAGTAGTTGTGGTGCACGGGCTCCAGTAGCTGTGGCTTGCTGGCTCTAGAGCACAGGCTCAGTAGTTGTGGCACACAGGCTTAGTTGCTCTGTGGCATGTGGGATCTTCCCTGACCAGGGATCGAACCCGTGTCCCCTGCATTGGCAGGCAGATTCTTAACCACGGTACCACCAGGGAAGTCTCAACCCTTTGCTTTTATTCTGGCTACATCTGTACTTGATGGTGGATTTCGTAGTTCTCCTCTGAAATTCAGGTTTAAAAAGAAACAAATCAGTTTGTAGTCAAAGAGAACATATCTGTCATGAGAACTCACCTATAGGTGTCAGTTTGCAGTCTATGTGTCTTACTAGTTTTTTGAATAATACTTGTCATATCATATAATCTCAGTGGTTTATTTTTTCCATGACTCCTCTATGGTACAGTGGCTTCCAAAACTTGGTCTTGAATGCCAAACACGTACTTACAGTTTTTAGCACAGGAGATGCAGCAACAAAGGTGTGTTTAGTGAGGGAATAAATGAACGAATGGTTCTGGATCACCGTTTATGAGGGCTCCAGGTGACACCTTTTGGCATTAGATTTGCGCAAATCCCCATCAGGTCTGTTACTCTGTGGGTGCAGGCCAAGAGCAGGAGTGAAGATTAGAGAAGACCCATGACGTTTGCTCTGCCCTGTGGTTGGTCCTGCACAGCCTCACGCATCTTTGAGGGTCCACACCCTTGCCTTATCTCTTGGTTTATCACTCATTTGATGACTTGTTTCTCTTGTGGAAATTTGCTTTCCTAAGTCTTTTTCGTAGCAACCTTCATAGTTTTGTGGCCATACATTGATTCTCCTTACAAAGGAGGGGAAAATAGAAATCAAAGACCAAGGTCATTAAATATATGTATTTCAATGGGTGCATCTATATTACGTCTATATGCTCTGCTTACTATTGGTTCCATAGGAAAAATATTCAAAGTTTTCTCTTACTACTCTTATGGCCAGCACCTCTACTGGGCTTCAGAAAACCACCAGTAATATATGCTCCAGTAGCATTTGGTTGTAATTTTGACATTTTCAAAACGCTGTGCAATTGGAAAGACTGAGAGTGTAATTAGTTGATACTCAGCTTCAGGTTTAGCTAAGTTTTTTTTTTTTTTTTTTTTTTAAAGACACATTATTGAATGGAATCTCTTTTAAAGAGGTTCTTGCCAATTACACACATGACACTCTGGCCCTGAAGGGCTTTTACTGGTGGCTTTTCAGGCATGTGAATAGTTTGTCATGTGGAATTCTGAGGTTTTCAGGGTCCTGTGGAGGTTTTTTGTAATATATGCTGGGTGGAGGAAGTTAGGAGGTTAATGTGGTTTCAGCTGTATTGTTGGGTATCAGAAATCACATGAGGCAACTTTCAGTTTAGGAACCTGTTTTCGTAACACTTCATCCATTCCAGAAGAGGGCCAGAAAACCCTGTCCTACCCACCCCCAGGCACCTTGAGGCAGTGTGTAGGCATCTACAGGTAGATGCCCCCATTTCAGTGAGGCTTAAAGTCTGAGAGGGAAACATGTGGTTTATATTCAGCGAGATGGTTCCCTCTAAGGCCCCCTAATGCTTTCAAGATGCTGATAGAGCCATTAATGGCTCTTGGAGAAAGATTAGATTTTCAATTAAAATGAAGCCAATTTAAAATAAATAGTTGGTAGTATTATTAGCCTAAAATAAGCTTAAGAGTGTGCCTGGAGGGTGGGGTATGTCAGGCCTTACAGAGTGGTAGAGTGAGGAGCCTGACAAATTCTCTTCCCAAAAAAGGAACAAAATAGTAAAAACCAATCATTTTAGGACTCTGGAAATCAACCAAAGGCATACAACAAATTGTGAACCATTTATTCAGGAAAAACTACTAAACCTTGTTATGAACAGTGGGGGTGTGTGGTGTTTTATCCTGGGGCTGCTTCCATCACCCCTCCCCCAAGTTCCCTCTGTGTGGTAGGTTCTGCCTGGGTAGGCTGGGCTGTGAAAACCAGCAGCTCTGCTGCCAGTGGGGGCTGATTGGAGTAAAGTACATACGCAGGCATTCCCATAAAAAAATTGTGATATGAATGGCAAAATAACCAGGGAAGATAACTTGTGCAGTTAGTCTGAGGTTGCAGTACTACTTGAAGCAAGCAGCAGTCCAGTAGAAGAGTCAGAAATTTCCCAGAGAGATCCAGAGAATGAGACAGACACAGAGTAGGCCTTGATAAGCTCATACGTATTCCTGGTGGTCTGGAAGACTGTGCATATGGGCAAGGCAGTGTGCAGGCTCAAGAGATCAGAGAAAGGGTCTAGTTATTTACTCATCTTTCCTGGCTGGATATGATGCCTAGTGCATGTGCAGAGGAGACAAGAGACAGCCCAGCAGAAAATAAAAGCCGGGGAAGACTTGTTAGTTGCCTGATCTTTGACTCTATTCTCCAACCCACACACGGATCCATTAGCAAATGGCGAAAGCCTTAGCGGCTTAAGGTGATGAAGTATAACTTCTGGTGAATCATAGGCTGATTGCTAAACTATGCTGATAGAGGGTGGCGCTTAGGAACCTAGGCTTAAAAATAAAATCAATTAAAAAGAAAACACTCAGCAAAAACATCAGTGGCCGCACATTGCAGGGGAGATAAGTCTCTATAGAATTACTGCAGGCAGGTCACTAAACAAACAGCAAAAACTATTCCCGGTGGAAGATCAGAATCCAGGGTTGCTGAGGCATATTGTCCAAAGTGTTGAGTTTTTAACAAAAAATGATGAGGCATAAAAAGAAACAGGGAAGTGTGATCCAGGAAAAAAGCAGTTAATAGAAACTATCTCTGAAGAGGCCCAGATGTTAGACCTAGCAGACAGATATTTCAAAGTAGCTATTATAAATATGTTCGAAGAACAACAGGAAACCCTGTTTAAAGAAATAAAGGGAAATATAAAAACAGTTTCCAGTCAAATAGAGAATACTATAAAGGGAGATCCTAAAAATAATTGAATGAAAACTCTGCAATGGGAAGGACAGTCATCAAAATAAAAAAATTCATTAGAGGTGCTTAATAGCAGATTTGAGCTGACAGAAGAAAGAATCCATGAAAATGGAGATCTCAGTAGAGATTATCCAATCTGAAGAATGAGAAAAAATTGAGAAAAATGAACTCAGAGACTTGCGAGATACCATTAAGTGTACCAACAGACAGATAATGGGAGGCCCAGAAGAAGAAGGGGCAGAAAAGTATTTAATTGTCGAAACTGTTAAGTTTGATGAAAAATATTAATCTGCACATCCAAGAAGCACAATCCAAAGAGAAGAAATGCAAAGAGATCCACCCCTATTCACATAACAGTCAAACTGTTGAAAGCCAAAGATTTGGAAAAGAGCAAAAGAGAAACAACTCATCACATACGGGGAAATGACAACAATAACTAACTAACCTCTCATCAGAAAGAGTGGTGTGACCTACTCACAGTACTGAAAGGAAAAAAAATCCTGTCAACCAAGAATTCTATAACTATTAAAGATTATGCTTCAAAAATGATGAGAAACGAGGTGAGAAAGTGGCATGGACATATAGACACCACCCAATGTAAAATAAGTAGCTAGTGGGAAGCAGCTGCATAGCACAGGGAGATCAGCTCAGTGCTTTGTGACCACCTAGAGGGATGGGATAGGGAGGGTGGGAGGGAAATGCAAGAGGGAAGAGATATGGGGGCATATGTATATGTATAGCTGATTCACTTTGTTATACAGCAGACACTAACACACCATTGTAAAGCAATTATACTCCAATAAAGATATTAAAAAAATGATGGGAAAATATATTCCCAGATAAACAGAGACTGAGTTTATTTGTAGCTCACTGACTTGCCTTACAAGAAATAATAAAGGAAGTCCTTCAGGCTAAAAGAAAAGAATACTGAATGTTAACACAAATCCATGCAAAGAATAAAGAGCACTGATAAAACTGCTTATATAGGTAAATATATACTTTTCTCTAAATTAAAAGACAACTACAGAACCAATAATTATGAAACTGTGGGGTTTATTCCAGGAATGCAAGATTGGTTTAACATCAGTAAATCAATTAATGTAATATACTATATTAATAAGGTAAAAGACAAACCTACATGATTGAAAGCCACAGATAAAGCATTTGACAAGATCTGATACCCATAAAAGCTCTCAGGAAACTAGGTATAGAAGGAAACTTCCTCAGCCTGATAAAGTGCTTCCACAAAAACCCCTATAGCTAACATCATACTGAATGTGGAAAGACTGAATGCTTTCCCCTTAAGATTGGGAACATGGCTAGGATAGCAGTTCTCACCTCTTTTATTCAACATTGTAGTTGAGGTTCTAGCCAGTGCAGTAATGCAAGAAAAACAAATAAATAAATGCATCTAGATTAGAAAGGAAGAAGTAAATCTGTCTTTATTCTCAGATAAGATAATCCTAAAGAATCCACCAAAAAAACCCTACTAGAATGAATTCATCAGTGTGTCAGTGTTGAAGAGCAATATATAAAAATTAGCATTGAAAAAATATATATTAGCATTGAAAATCTGAAAACAAAATTAAGGACAGTTTTCATTATAGCCTCAAAATGAATAAAATATTTGTAATAAGTTAAAAAAAATAAATGTAAGACTTGTACGCTGAAAAGTACAAAATAGTGCTGAGAGAAATAATATGGAAACAGGTAGCGATAGTCCATGTTCATAGACTGGAAGATTCAATACAGTTAAGATACAGTTCCACCCAAATTTATTTATAGATTTAATGCTATTCCTATCAAAATTCCAGCAGACTTGTTGTTGTTGTTGCAGAAATTGGCAAAGTGATCCTAAATTTTATATGTAAAAATCAAACCAAAAGAGCTGAAAATTTGTCTTTTTGACAAATGATGCTGACATATTAAATATCCACATGCAGAAAAGTGAGCATAGACCTTACTTCACGCCATACTAAAAAATTAACTCGAAAAGTGTTAGAGACCTAAATGTAAAAGGTAAAATTTTAAATCTTTTAGGCTAAGACATAGGGAAAAAACTGAACTTGATGAAAATTCAAAACCTCTGTGTGCTTCAAGAGATACCAGCAAGAAAATGAAATGAAAAGTGAGAGACCGGGAAAAAATATTTACAAATCACATATCTGCTATTGGACTTGTATCTAGAATATGCAAATAACTCTTATAACTCAAAAATAAGCCAAACAACTGTTTTAAAAAATGGGCAAAGGATTTGAGTAGATATTTTACCAAAAAAGACACATGAATGGCTAATAAGCACATACAGAGATACTCAACATTTTCAGTCATCAGGGAGATGTAAATTAAAATACGATGAGATACCACTAAACACCCACTACAGAATGTCTGTAATTAAAAAACAAACCGTAATAACAAGTGTTGAAGATGTGGAGAAATGCGAACCTTCATACGTTGCTGGTAGGAAAGTAAGCTGGTACACCCACTTTGGAAGAGCTTGCAGTATCCTGAAAAGTTAAACATAGATTTAACATGCAACCTATCAATGCTGCTTCTTGGTATCTAGGTAAGAGAAATGAAAAGATATATCCACACAAATACTTGTCTGTCAATGTTCATAGCAGAAATTTTCATAATAGCCAAAAGGTGAAAACAACTCCAATGCCCATCAGCTGATGAATGGATAAACAAAATTTGGTATATCCATATACTCTAGTACTATTCAACAATAAAAAGGAGTGAACTGATATATGCTATGACAGGGATAAACCTCCATTACATGCTTAGTGAATGAAGCCAATGCAAAACACTACCTACCGTGCAATTCTCTTTATAGGAAATGTCCAGAAAAAGGCACATTTATAGAGACCAACAACTGATAAATGGTTGCCCAGGGATGGGAATGAAGATTGCAGATGGGCTTGATTGATATTTTTTGGGTTGATGGAAATGTTTTACAAATAGATTTTTTTTTTAACATCTTTATTGGGGTATAATTGCTTTACAATGGTGTGTTAGTTTCTGCTTTATAACAAAGTGAATCAGTCATACATAAACATATGTTCCCATATGTCTTCCCTCTTGCGTCTCCCTCCCTCCCACCTACAAATAGATTTTTTAAATTTATTTTTTTATTGAAGTATAGTTGATTTACAATGTTGTGTTAATTTCTGCTGTACAGCAAGGTGACTCAGTATAACTAGATTTTGATTATAGATAGTTGCACAACTCTGTAGAAGTTATTGAATTGTGTATGAAGGATGGTACGTTTTATTTTATGTTACACAAATCATACCTCAAGAAAGCTGTTTAAAGAAAGTGTGCCTGTGGACTCCACTGGTGTTGGCTATATACCTCAAAGACTCCTGGGAAGCTGCTTTCGTTTTCTTTGTAAAGTTGTAGGCAAGAGAATTCCCTGTGGATTCCGAGTTGGCTAGCCAACACAGTGCCCTTATTCCCTTGGAGCGATATTTGATTTGCGTAGATTATAGGGACTTAATGGCTGTCACGCCACGGATGACCAGGGAGGCCTGGTAGGTCTGGCTGGTGGCCCAGCAGTGGTGGGTTGTGAATCCCCTGTCTCACTGCCCTGCCTGCACCTTCACAGCCACTCTTTGCTGATTCACAGAGGCCACCTTCCCCTTAGAGGAGTGGAACTGTTCTTGGATCAGGGTAAACCAGCGGTTGGACTTCTCTGTTGGAATCGCTTCCCTGTATCCTCCCACGGCTGTGGACCCTCTAAAATCCCTGCATGCAGCCTCGTGGGTATGATGAGACTCCTCTAAATTTGTCTCTTCCGCACAGCAGCCCTCAGATACCACAAAGTTGGAACACCAAGCCCTTGGTTGAGGTGGTAGCAGGGATCTACTCTGTTCTTTGTCTCAGGGAACATCTCACTGGAGATTGGCTTGTGGCTTTGGGGCTTCTTGGAATACATGCAGGTTGAGTGACTGGATTTATGAGTGATGACCACTTCTGCTTTATTTTCAGCTGATTATTTACCCTGGAACCAACCAAGACGAGAACTGCTTCGTGTGCCACACAGCTACCGGCCAGCGTCAACCAAGTTTGATAGCCGAACCACACACCAGGATGACTACTCCATGAAGGGCCTGGTGAACACCAAGAGCTGTAAGCCTCCGGCCGCACTCAGGCTCTGTAACATCCCCCTGGAGGATCTGACAGACTACAAGATGAGCTACGTGGCCCACCCCATGGAGAAACGCTATGTGTATGAGCCGGAGAAGTTCAAGCCCTGTGAAATCCCCTTTGAAAGCCTTACCACTCACAACGAGTCATACCGGGGCCTGATGGGGGAGCCAGCCAAGAGCTTGAAACCTCCAGTCAGGCCTAGTGTGCTAGACACGCCGTTCTCTAACACCAGCGAATTTCGAGATAAGTACCAAGCTTGGCCAACGCCCAGGATGTTCTCCAAAGCTCCCGCCACCTATGTCGCTCCTGAAGAAAAGATGGACCTTCTGACAACAGTGCAGGCCCACTACACGTACCCTAAGGGTGCCCCAGCTCAGTCCTGCCGACCGGTGCTCTCGGTCAAGAAGGGTGGCCGCTTTGAAAGTTCCACCACGACCAAAGAGGACTTTAAGCAGTGGGTCGGCGTGCAGACCAAGCCAATCAAGCCCGTCTCGCAGCTGAAACGTCCCACCGAGCCCTTGGACCACCTGACCACCACACGAGCCCACTATGTGCCCTGCCCTCCCGTCACTACCAAAAGCTGTAAGCCCGCCTGGTCTGGCCTCCGACGGAATATCCCTGTGGAGGGCCAGACCACATATACCATCAGCTTTACTCCTAAGAAAATGAGCAGGTGCCTGGCTTCATACCCTGAGCCTCCCGGCTACATCTTTGAGAAAACAGATGCTTTGGGGCACAGAATATACAGGCCAGTTTCCCAGACAGGCTCTCGGCCGAGCAGCCGTCTTTCTGTAGGTGATTCAGAAAATCCTAACCAGCAGGAGTTGACAGTGTCAGCTTGATTTTGAAAGATTGTAATTTAGAAATTGCAGACTACTTTTAAAAGCAGATGATTGAGTTATTCGTTGGACAAAAAAAAAAAAAAAAAAAGAATTCCCCAAAATGAAAAAAAAGAAATCTTCACCATCGTTTCCAGCACACTTGAATAAAATGAGAATCACTTGACTCAAGGAAAATGACATTTAATCACTGGGTAATTAGTCCCCTTAACCCTCCTTCTGCTGTCTCCCCCTCTTGGGTCCTTTACCTTGTGCTCATGGAATCAAAGCTGGTCTCTGAGGGTTTTTTTTCCCATCCAGATGTATTTTATTAATTTAATCATTGTATTAATTGACATTATGATTAACCCTTGCCAAGTATGAAGTGCCAAAGAATATAAACTTTACTTTGGGGGGATCGAATCTGCAGGTCCACGTGTTCACCCCACATGCTGTCTACACAGAGAGCAGGCTGTGTTCTTTGCAAGCTTCGGGGAGATTCCAGCCTAACTCTCTCATTGCCTCCGCGTCCTGGTGGGAGTGCCTTGGGCCTGATCTGGAGTCTTGTTTTGGGTTCTCTCTGCCCAGGGCTGTTGCACAGGGCATCTTTCTACCTCTTTACATCATGGCATATGAGCACAAGCAGTGTTGTCTCAATGGCTGTGGGTCTGGTCGTGGGAGTTGGAGGGGTAGGAAGAGGTTCTATGGCAGTCCCAGGAAAGCATGGACCTGCCAGACCTCTCTCACTCCCAAACCAGCGCAGGCTCTGAGTCCAGGGAGAGGAGGGGGAAAAAGGGACCCTTGGCAACCAGGCAGTTGGCAGCTGGCCCTTGAGCTGTGAGCTCTTCGAAATGCTCAGAACCTGGAAAAAATGGCCTCAGCTTGGGCTGGTTCCTGGACCTGCTTGTCCTAAAATGACAGCTGTGATCAGACCTCTCACAAGGCTTGACACAGTGGTGAGCTGGATCCTATCCTGGAGAAAGGGCTGGAGGTTCCTCTTTGGGGCCTAAGGTTTGATCCTAAGGCTAAGTAGTTTGGAGATTTTTTTTTTAATTCAGAAGAGTCAAGGAGGGACTTTGTTCAGGAGGGCCCAGGCCAAGATCAGATGGATTCAGGGTCTGGGTGAGCCTCATACAGAGGGATGCAGATTGACACCTGGGATACCCACCTCTCTTTTGAGTCTGTGGAACCCTAAAATATACTCCATGGTCTCAGGGAACTGGGGAACAGTGTGGAGGGGAGAGGGGAAATTTCAGCTCAGTGCCTGTTCACAGGCAAGAAACCTGTGTCTCTTATCCAAGTCTGTCTTTCCATGGCTCTCACTTGCCTGGCCCAGACATTCAGGTCCCCACCCTTTTCTTCTCACGAGGTGTGCTTCACTGGGTTGGGATCTATATTATTTAATCCTCTTGGTTATATCAGGTCTGGATGCCTGCCCTTACGTGGTAAAGAAGCTGAGAGAGATTGTGCAGCTTGCGGAAAGCCACAGAGCTTGGAGCACCAAGGCCAGGCTTGGAACCCAGGTCTTCCGTTTCAAGATCCAGGGCTGTTCACCCAACACCAGGCACCCCCGCATCTGCAGTGGCTCAGATCGCATGGCTCCACAAACCACATCAAACCACACTGTCTCTGTCTGAACTCCTTTCTGGAGTCCATTAAGCTAGAGGAGACCACTTAGGAGGGTAGGTTTTATTATTTTTGTTTCATTTTCACAAATCAAATATTGGCACTTGATTTGAAACACCAAATGGTGCTAAAATGCTTATAAAAATGTAGCAATCTCTTAAGTAGCTGCCCCTTGGCCTCTACTATGACTTCCCCAGAGAACAATTTGTAAATTATTGGATCTGTTTCTGCTAATATTTTCCTTCAAATTCCTAAATAATATACTGCTGTCTGTTGATTCATCAATTTTTTTTAATGAAAAAGAAGTTTAAAAAATATTTTCTCACTATTTTTATTTATTTTTTTTGGCTGCATTGGGTCTTCACTGCTGCACATGGGCTTTCTCTAGTTGCGGTGAGTGGGCTTCTCATTGGGTGCCATCTCTTTTTGCAGAGCACGGGGTCTAGGGCGCAGGCTTCAGTAGTTGTGGCTCATGGGCTCAGTAGTTGTGGCTCACGGGCTCTAGAGCGCAGGCTCAGTAGTTGTGGTGCACGGGCTTAGTTGCTCCACGGCATGTGGGATCTTCCTAGACCAGGGATCGAACCCTTGTCTCCTGCATTGGCAGGCGGATTCTTAACCCCTGCACCATGAGGGAAGTCCCTGACTTATCAATTTTAGACATTGTCTGTTTTGGTAGATTAGGAATATTAATTCTTTTACATCCCTTCCTTTTCTCCCCCGTCTTCTTAGTATAGTTATATGATAGTGTGTGGTTATATCAAAACTAATAAGCTTTTCTAATGTGTCTGATGAGTAGGAAGGGAAGAAGCTGAAGAAGGATGTGCAGACCTGGCTGATTCAGGAGCACTGAGTCCCCTTGGGGTGAGAAATTTCCTCTGAGCCCTTCCTTTGGTACATTTGGGGTCACCTCCATGGTGATCCCAGGCTAGATGAGCCACCCAGGGCATCCCTGCCTTACCTGTCTCTTTAGGACTTAAGGAATTGGCTCTCCCTCTGATACCTGTCTTCCTTCTTATGAAAGTGGTTAATACAAGTAAAAAAAATTCATAAAACACATAAAGAAGGACACAAGTGGCTATTATGGGAACTAGTGGAACACCATGACTAAGAGTGTGCAAGGAGAGTCCAGCAGACCTGGGCTTGCATCTTGGCCCTTGTCACCCACTAGCTATGGGACCTTGGTCAAATTCTTTAAAATGTGGATAATAGCAATACTGGTCTCATGGTTTTGTTGTTTGGATTGAATGATCGAGTATGTTTCAGTCACTCAGGCCTGGCTCACCTTTAATTTATTAAACATAGGTGAGGATGAGGACGGTGGTGGTGAAGACAGTGGTGGTGATGGCTGAATTCCGCCTGGCTGAATTTACCTGTGATTTTATTGGTCAGTGTTCACAAGTGTGCAGGTAAGGATAACTGCTCATGTTTTAAATTTTGTATATTTTATAAAGTTAAAGTACCTCCTTTTTTTTCATATAGTTAAGTTTACTTTTTAGTTGTTCCGAGGCAGGGTTGCTAACTGTGCTCCCTGGAAATGTCGTTTTAGGAAGTTACTTGGGCCACGAGGAGGGAAAGAGAAGGTGAGCTGCGCAGATGGGGCCTTGATTCCCCTCCCCTGCTTTGCCATGGTAGCTTCTTGTAATCAGTTCTGTGTATTGGACTCCCATATAAGAGTTTGTGGGAGAAAGATTCTTTAGCAGCTGTGAAAACACATGCACATGCGTGCACACGCTGCTCTAATACCCCATAGCATCCTATTCAACAAACTCCAATGATGGAAGACTTCAAACACGTTGCCTTCTTTTGAAATACACATTTATAATTTATTTCATGTATTTTTCATTTGTGGGAATGATGTGGGAGCTTAATCACCTACGAAAGCACAGGGTTTTCAAGGCTTTCAGCAGGTTATAAAAGAAAAATTATTAGAGACCAGAAATCAAACACGAAGAAAAGTTACGGCCAAGCAGGGAACCTGCTCCAGTGCAGAATCCAATATGCTCTGAGGATGAGGCTCTGGAGAAGAAAACAGGTGGAGCTTTTAAAGCCCAAAGATGGCAAACTCTATCCTGCTTAAGGAAGGCGGGGCCTCAGGGTGAGGCTGATTGGCTGGAGATAGTGGGACTAGTTGGTGTGGAGACCCTGGGTGGGGTGGATGTGGTCTGCTGGTGTAGCATATGGTGCCCGGGGGCATCTGCTAGGATGTCCCACTCCTGACGATCGTGTCTTCCTGCCCGTGCTTTGTACGGGGCAGCCCTGTGTCAGCAGGCTAGGTGGCCAGGGAACCCCTTATCCCCTGGTTCACCTTCCAGTGGGGCCACCTGTGTGGATAAAGACCCTGGCACATCACTTGTATTTTTTGAAGATCAGGAACCGTCTTTCGACTTGGCTTCCCAATTATGACATAAATACAGCACCAAGAATAGCTTGAAGGATCTCCGTTTTCCTGCTTGTTGCGTTTTCACAGGGGTCAAAGTCTTTGAAGATGGGCCCCCCTGTTTTGGCTTGGCTTTGAGATCTTATGCCAGGCGGTGTCTAGAGGCTGGGGAAGGTGGGGCCCATTGTCAGTGATTCTTTCAGCAGTCCCCGTTTTCAGCACTGTTTGTCTCTCTGCTTTCTGTGGTACCTGCTGTTTCAAATCCTGAGCCCCTGCTGGGTTCTGCCTGGCAGACCTGCTCCCTATCAGCCCCAGCACGCCTGCGGCATTTTTATTCTGGGCTTTGCTCTACGCTCGTTCTGCCATCTACCTCCCATCTTCTTCCATTTTCTTGAAAACCCTTGTTCACTGATGACCCTCCTCCCGTCTTCTTGCCTGTGGTATTTCATAATTTCATTATTGCTTTATTAGAGTTGAATGGTGTATGTGACGTAGCGGGAAGGCACTTGCCTGGGCAGAGGGCCTGTTGAAGGTGGTGCCGCACTAATGGACTTCTGTGGGGTCTTCTCCACTGGAAAGCACACATGGAGGGTGACTTTTAGCGCCTATGGGACCGAACGGCAAACCTGGGCAGTCGGTGTAGAATAAGTGCCGGGCCAACCAGTGTATGCAGTGATGGGAGCCCTGGATCTTGGGCCACTACCCTCTGAGCCCCAGGCCACTCCCCAACGCTGTGCAGACGGCATCAGACAGTGCTCTCCCACTCCGTCCTCGGTCCCAGTCACCCTCCTTCCTACCCCTTTCAGACATCACCAGCAATTTCATGGCGGAGGGTCTGGGGGCTCAGGGAGAGCCCTCCACTAAGTGGAAATCACAGCCCAGTTCTGACACCGGGAGCAGCTGTCCCGGCCAGGGCCTTGCTGGGGGTGGCAGGGGAGCAGGCTCTCCCTGCTCTGTGTCCAGACGCCTTTTCGTTATAGTCACACGGCCCTGAAAGTGTTTGCAGTAATGTACACGGTTAGAGTAGCTGTGCTCCCCACCCCGCTCCGTGCTTCTGCCTCTAATGCAGGAGTGAAGCAAAGTGCCCCAAGGCCATGGGATCGGCACAGCAGAACCTTCCCAGAGGGGCGCACCTTTTTGGGATCTGGTCATTTAGGCCATGAAGATGGGCTGAGCAATCCGTTTCCTCCAAAAGTGCTCTTCAGCTGTGCGGTTGTCAAGAGGAAGTGGGCAGGGCGGGTGAGGGGTGTGTACAGGTCCTAACTGCGGCTTAAATGGCCCCCTGGCTCCTCAGGCCTGCCCAGCCATCACCCGGGCCCGCATCTGGTCCTCAGGCCTTGAAGTGAAGTGGAGGACAGAGGCCCTTCTGAGCATAAACACCAGGGGTGGGGACAGACAGGGGTGTTTACTTTGGCCAGGCAGGCTCAGAGTTTCCACATGGCTGGCTGAGCAGGTGCTTGGTTCCTCCCCACGTTGGGGGTGCCCTGGGGGAGCCTTTCAGAACACGTGCTCTGGATTCTGGAAGAGGCATCAGGGCAATGCTAAGCTGGGCTCCTCTTTAAGCCGTACCTCTGGGTCACAGGGTTGGATGCCGACGTGAGACGTACTGATGGGTTTTCCTCGTCAATTGAAGTGTGGCAGCAAACCCAGCTTGATGCTAACTGAAAGGATTCAGGAACTTTCCATTCCTGTGGTTGAATCTAAAACACTGATTTTCTTGGGCTTTTAATGCCCAAGACCAGCCAGCCCGCCTGCACGCCTCATCTCATCGGGACCAAGGCTGTTCTTTCAACGACAAGGGGGAAGCTTGGTTTCTTCCCTGATGTCCCCAATACCCCATCCATTTCATGTTATAGGACAGGGGAGCCCACAAATACTCCTTAAAACAGGCAAGCAGCTACTTGAGAGTTATAGGCAGACAGAATACCTGAAAAATGACTGAAATTTGACATCTATGCCAGTGAATGACTTATAAACTAAGAAATGGAATTTTTTTGGACTATAGGCTCTCCTGGGCATAAAAAAAACCAACAAACCTTTTTCATTTTGGAGTTTCTAAGCAGGGCGCGATGCTTACTGTTGACTTGGAGGGGCTGTTTTCTTGGCTAAGCATGGTAACATCTCTTACATTTGGAGGTCAGTTATTTGGAAACTTCAGCTGTCCCAAACTGAGGCAAGAACCTGGAAATAAGCAGCTTTTAAGCTGCCAGTCATTGACATGCAATTCATGTATGGAAACTCAGGTGCTTTACGCAGCGCCCACTCTCAGCATGTTGGCCCGTCCTCCACATTTTTTTTTTTTTTTTTTTTTTAACACACAAAGTTCCCAAAGAGCTTCTCTTACCTGGTTTACTAGCCCAGAGAAGAGTCAGAGACTCTGCTGCTAGAAGTAGACACGTTTAGAACAGAAAGCAGTGACAGCTAATAGCTTGGCAGTGGGACTAGAGGCCAAAATAAAATAAAATAAAGCCAATTAAAAAGGGCAGAACTCAAAAGTATGGCAGCTCATGAATTATCCCAATATAACACACACACACACGTACGTGCATACATACTAAGTCTAAAAAATATACCATAGTTTGTGCTTATGACCCCAATTTAGTAAAAAGAATAAAAAATCGTACACATTTTTAAAGTCTGGACAAATGCATCGGTAGTGTTGGATAAATGAATTCCCGTTTATCTCATTTATCCAGAATAATAAGGGAATGGGGATTTGGGGTATTTTAACTTGAGGTTAACCTACAGGTCATATGTATCAGCCCAAGGTCTTTTCCTTGGAATACCAGTCCTGTGATATGGTTCTCAAAAATGTTCATTGGACATCTAAGTTTGGGAAAGGCTGCATGTTAGAGCCTCCTGTTGGAGATGCATGATGCGTATTAATCCTTTGAAAGGTCTGTGAAACACTATAGGAAAGGCACCTTGTTTAACTTTGTATAACCCAGGCTGTGACTCAGCATTCTTTTATTTCTTTCTTTCTTTTTCTTTTTCTTTTATTTATTTTTGGCTACGTTCGGTCTTCGCTGCTGCGTGTGGGCTTTCTCTAGTTGCGGCGAGCGGGGGCCACCCTTCGTTGGCGGTGTGCGGGCTTCCCACCGTGGTGGCTTCTCTTGCTGCGGAGCACGGGCCCTAGGCATGAGGGCTCAGTAGTTGCGGCACGTGGGCTCAGTCTTTGTGTCTTGCTGGCTCCAGAGCACAGGCTCAGTAGTTGTGGCGCACGGGCCCAGTTGCTCCGCGGCCTGTGGGATCCTCCTGGACCAGGGCTTGAACCCATGTCTCCTGCACTGGCAGGCGGATTCCCAACCGCTGCGCCACCCGGGAAGTCCCGACTCAGCATTCTTGTAAGTGCTCAGATTACACGTGCTCAAATGAAAAAGGGAATTTGTTGGTTCAGGCAGTTGAACAGTCTAGGGCTTTATCTGTGGGCTTTAGGCACAGCTGGGTCCAGGGGCCTGAATGCTGTGATGGGGGCTTGGTCTTCGTCTTTTGGCTTTCTTTTCTTCTGCATTGCCCTCTTAGGCAGGCTCTTTCCATGTGGTAGTTTCCAGCAATTCTAACCTTACAGTATCCTTTTAGCTAAAGGGCTTCTTTCCGGTGGTTCCAGTAAAAATCCCTAAACTGAGTCTGTCTTGCCTGGCTGTGTCTCATGCTGGTCCCTGAACTGATGGCCATGGCCAGGGAGATGGAAAATACTCACTGTCCAGGCCAGAGTCGGGGTCCACCCCTGCACTGAGCAGTGTGTGTGTGTGTGTGTGTGTGTGGGGGGGTCAATCCCACGTGAGCTACACGAACTGTAGGAGGGCTGGGGGTGAGGGGGATGCCCCAAAGAAAACTGGGATATGGTTTCCAGGGAAGGGAGGGATAAATGCCGAGCAGGCAGAAACAATCATTTCCAACTCCAACAACAGAGTCCTTTTATTGTGCAAAACCTATTGGAACACACATGGAGAAATACTGCCAAGAGCTCATCATAGATTTTTTGTTTTTAAACGTCTTTATTGGAGTATAATTGCTTTACAATGGTGTGTTAGTTTCTGCTTTATAACAAAGTGAATCAGCTATACATATAGCCCCTTATCTCCTTCCTCTTGCGTCTCCCTCTCATCATACATTTTTCTCAAAGTAGTTTAGAATGCGATAAAACACATACGCATGCAAACATGTGGTCGGACCTTTCTTCGATGATGCAGAAACACAGTGGATCCTGCCGTGCCTCAGGGTCCCGCTCACCGTCCGTTGAGATCGTGTGGCTTCTTGGTAAATGGGAAGTTATGGCACAGCCGGAGCGCAGGGCACAGGGAGCCTGAGAAAGTTCACGCACGGGACGGTGGACACAAGTGCGTATCTCCTGTGTCGTACTCTGTCGAGTTCCCACAGCACCAGCGCGTACCACCTCACTTTATACACACACAAACCTTGTGTATGTAAACCAAACCTTGTGAACAGTGAAGATGATTTTGAATGAGGCCATGGATTTGGAGGAAGGGGAGCGCTACTAGAGAGAGGCAGGAGGCTCTTGAAGTTGAGAGAAAAAAATGGAATTTGGAAAGCTTTTAAAAGGCTCTGTGGTTTGCAGGTGTGTGGCTTCAGAAATAATAATGTTGAAAGAACTTTGGGAACGGTAACTGTATGTGTGAGTGATTCGCCACTGTACCTAGTACTGAGTTAGCATTCAGACCTAGTCACTAATTGCTTCTGGACACACACACACACACACACACACACACACACACACACACAGATACAAAAATGTTGATTAAGTTGCAATAGGGCTTCTTTCCATGATACTCACTTACTTACAAGTGTAATGTATAATGAGGAATGATTACATTTAGAGATGAAGGTTATTTGCAGAGATTTTTACATTTTAAGCTTTTGGTCTAAAATAGTTAATCACTTTAGAAAAAGATCCCTTGGGATTTTCCAAGGAAAAAGTTATTTTCATCTTGTGATTTGGTAACATACAGTCACATCTGCTGTGTATGTTTTATTATGAGCTCTCAGAGGGAGGCTGTGTCCCTGAGATCTGAACATTGCTATATCTCCTACCTCTGCTTGCCTGGCTGCCCCAGGGGTCTGTCTGACTTGAGGCTATCACAGTGTCTGTGCAGCCCTTTTCCCCAGACTCCTGGGTCAGCCATAGTTCTCGCCATGCCCTTGCCCTGTGGGCACCTCCAGGGGACCCATCCAGATGGCCCTTAGGTGTTCTCCCGCGTCTCCATGGGCTTTCGTTTCCTCTACTCCATCCAATGAATTCCCTGTCTGATGGGTGGTTTCTCAGAAATCTTCCCTTCTCCCTCCACACATCCCATCATATGTGCCTCCGCCCCCTAGATACGCCTCCCTGCCCCCCACAGTCCTACAGCTACTGTCTCAGCTCCGTCACCAGGAGGGACAGCACGCCCCGTCTGTCATAGCGCTGACCACCCTCCCTCGTCCTCCCCCTCCCAGCCACCTGTACACACATACATACATAGATTGGTTCATTCCTTCAGAAAATATTTATTAGGTGCTTCGGGCTATATCAGTAAACAGAGCAGATGCAGATCCTACCCGTCGTGGGGCTTACAGTCTAGTGGGGGAGACAGACGTTCAATAATAAATAGGTGTACTGTGCAGTTCACTAATGTATGACTGTATCTAATAGTGTGGAATATATAATAGAAATGCAGTAATACGCACATGATAAATAAAAAGCCTCCTGTGTATTGTAAGTTAGAAGGTGATAAGAGCCATGGGAAAAGGAAAAGGAGATCGGGATGAAAGAGGGCCCGGGAGCTCTGGGAGGTACAGGGTGTCTTGAAGGGAACGGTCCGGGTGGACCTCACTGAGAAGGGGGTTCTTGAGAGTCTCAAAGGGAGAGGTGAGGCTGTCGGGGAGCAGCTAGCGCAAAGGCCCCAGGGTGGGCACAGTTTGGTCTAGGGGTGTCCAGGGAGCAGTCAGGAGGCCAGTGAGGGCTGTAGAGACCATTGCCAGGAATTTGGCTTTTACTCTAAGGGGCGCCAACTGAGAGGTGCCCAGATCAGGTTTCTATTACAACTGTCCCTGTGGTCACCCTGACGGCTGCTGTGAGGGGCGGCAGTGGGCAAGGGTAGAAGCAGGGCTCAGTAGGAGGCTTATGACGTAGAGAATGATTCAGGTCCACGCCTGGCTGGTAGAAATGGGGGCAATGAGTAGACTACACTGTGTTGCTCATTGGAGGTGGAGTGAGATTAACAGGGAATCAGCATGACTCCAGAGCATTTGGGCTGAGTGCCTGGAAGGATGGAGTTGCTGTCCGCCGAGGTCGAGGCGGGCTGGGATAGGGCATCTGAATGCAGGACTGCCATTCAAATGGGAAGTGAGGTGCAGTGAGGCCTTTGAAGGGGCTCTGCAGCCAGACAGGCCTGGCACTTCCACTTACCGCTGTGGTCCCAGTGTGGTCCCTGGTAAGGGGTGACTGGAATATCCTAGAATTTCCAGACATGTTTCCTCTTTCTGCCTCTCCTTTCTCCACTACAGCTTTTAGGGAGAAAGGGGTCTTTCCTGAAGTACAGAAGGAAAGATCCTCTGAGTTACCAGGCACCGGGATGGGTCAGGTAATTGTCATTGTGTTGGGTGCTTTGAGGGAGGGAAAGGGCAGGGAGTTAGCTTGAAGGGTGGTGATGGCTTCCTTGAGGTTGTAGGTATGATGCTGAGGTGGGACTCCCCTCACCTCTCCCCCTTCCCTCCTCTGTCTCCTCTCTCGCCAGCCTCTCCAGCCACAGTTATCCAGATCTTGTCCTTTAGGATTTCTTCGTCCTTCTATCACGTCATGCAGTATAGTCTTCCGTTGGTCATTGTCGTCTTTATCCCCACCCATCATCATCTTTTCAGCAAAACAACAGATCGTTTTAGCACTCTATTTACAAGAGGAGATGTGGTAAATAAATCTGACAGCCTCCATATTCGTCCCACCCTGGGTGCCAGGGAAACTCCCAAGGGAGGAGTAGGTGGTGGGGGGTATGGCGGCCAGTGTTCCATGGCTCATGGGAAGGTGACAAGGGGAAGGAGGATGGGCCCTGGAGCCTTCAAGGAACTGAGGCCAGTCACCCAGAGAAAGCAGCCAGAGATGAGGCTGGGCTTTTGCAGGGTGCCTCAGGACATTTTAAGGAGTCTGTCCCTCATCCTGACAAAGTAGGAAGGTGGAGAAGGCTTTAAAAAAACAGAGGACTCGTATAACCCAAACCGTCTTTTGAGAATATTTCTTTGTGAGTGAATTTAAGCTGTTTTGGCTGACCAACAATTTCCAGGTTATCTTGGTAAAATGGGAGCTCCGTTAAGAGAGGCCGGAGTTCTGTGTTTCCACCTACACAGCCTCACTCCCTAAGATGGTGTGTTTCAGTGGAAACCATCTCAGACCAAATCCTGGCACAGGCATAAATGCTCGCCAACTGGCCCAGTGCTGCCACATAACCTGCTCTGTGAACCTGAATAAATCCTATCATTACAACCCTAGGCACTCTGACAGTTACTCCACGGTGGATGTTCTTGTGGTAAGATCAGCCAGAAACTTCTCTGGTCAGATCAAGCAAGGGTTGGGTGCGGGGAGTGGGGATACACAGGACCAAGGAGAGCTCTGGACTTGCAGCTCTAGGCTGCTGGGTTTGCTGGATACTTAGATGGTTTGTACAAGGGCAGTGGTGCTTGTGTACCCTTTGCAGTCCTCTAATATAGCTAATTTCACTGGTGTGTAATTAATGAACTTTGTGTAATTAACAAACCCTCTGGTGCAGATTTAGATAACGATATTTGAAATGCTTGCCGTGGTCACTTTTGGAGGGTAGATTCATGAAGAGGTAATTAAATTGTTAGCTAGCTGCCCCCTAGGGTGTAGGGCTTTTTAAAAAAGTATTTATTTATTTATTTGGTTGTGCTGGTCTTAGTTGCTGCAGGTGGGCTCCTTAGTTGTGGCTTGCCGGCTCCTTAGTTGCAACACATGGGCTCCTGAGTTGTGGCTCTTGGGCTCCTTAGTTGTGGCACATGGGATCCTTAGTTGTGGCATGCATGTGGGATATAGTGCCCTGACCAGGGATCGAACGCAGTCCCCCTGCATTGGGAGCGTGGAGTCTTACACATTGAGTCACCAGGGAAGTCCCAGGGTGTAGGTTTAAGTTAATTTTACACGTATGCACCAGTTTACGTTGATGTATTTGCAGGTAGTATAAGAAGAGTGCTAGCTGCTATATGGGAAGTGGATTGGAGGAGACTGGACTCCAGTCGGGATACCTTTGTAAAAGCCCCAGTGAGAGAGGATTAGGAATAAAAGGAGCGATCCCTGGCTTGCTGACTGGACAGGACCGAATGAGGAAGAAAGCTGGGCTGGAGAATCCCCCAAACTTGGAAGAGTAGGGCACGTTGGCGTTAGTGGTGGGATGTGTCTGCTTTCTTGGTTGGACTCTGAGCTCCTTGGGGGCTCAAAGCAGAGACTAGGCTTTCACCCTGTGTCCTCAGGGTCCAGCCTGGGCCTGGCACAGAGTTGGTGCTTAGTTAGAGCTGGTCAAACTCTGAGGGAAAGGAGAGGTATGTGATGGGAAAAGAAACCAGGGGGAAGGATATGAGATCAGAAGAGACAGAGGACTGCCTGGTGGGGGCGAGTAGAGTGAGGTCCAGTAGGACCAGATGAATAGGCTGGTGGTTTTCCATCCCAGCTGGGCCCAAGTTGCAAAGGCTAGACCTTCACAAGTGCAAAAGGAGGGGAGGATCTAGGTCATGGGGGTTTGCTCCCAGGTGGTTACCTTGAGTGTCTCCAGTCCAGTAGCGGGGAGGTGTGCAGGTGAAGAAATCCAGCTCAGGAGTGGCTGGTCCGTGAATCTGGCGCCTGCTCTGTGCCCTGGCACTGTGACTTGCTGAGCTCCAGCTGTGGGACAGAGAGCTACCTGGATGACTGGCGAACAACTTCATCAACCCTCAGCTGACCTCAGCTACGTCATTTCCTGGCCCTTTCATTGTTATTTAAAAAAATGGTGGTGGGGATTGGGGGAATAAAACCAAGCCCATGACACACTTCATCACCGCACTCCCTTCCTTGACCATTAAACCTTTCCTAGAGTTGCTCACCTGGTAACTAAGTTGTTCACAGCTTGTCTACTGTCCTTCGTGGGATTTGTAACGAGGTCAACCCTGGTATCACAAAGACCTGGAGGAAGGCTGTTTATGGCATCTTGGAGGGGGAGGGAGCAGGTTTCCCAGGCCTACTTTCTGGTCTGGGTGCTGACTGTGCAACCTCTCAGGTCCTCCTAAGCATTCTGCTTAAGCAAACATTATTTATGTTCGGCAGGAGAACCATTCCCCACTGTCTGCTTTCTCTTCACTCACATAAAACTGCACATTTAATGTCTGTTTACACATATATAAACTATATCTTTAGGAGCAGCCTGGGAAATCCTTGGTTGAAGTTGGATTTTGCCTTTGGAAAACAGAGGTGAGTGACATCTGTATATTGTGTTATCAGAAGCGTGACACATGTGGTTGATGGAGACCAGGTGCTTCACAGAATCCATCTGAGTGAAGCTGTAAACCTCTTGTTGACAGAGAAGGTGACAGCTCAGTTCTTATTAGCAGACGCTTCATTACCCATACCTGCCTTCCAATTTTAGGGGTGGCAGCAAACAGTTGAAAACCTTGGGGTGCTGTGAGTAAGAAGCTAAGATTTGGTTGAAGATAACAGTCTCTGATCAGCTCACACACATTTGACCTGTGCAAGTATCTCCAAGTGGACAGGATGGGTGGGTGGGGGCAGATAACAATTTTAGATTAATCTTAGAGGATTGGTAGAATTCATTGGGTATTCACTTCTTTACTATTCGCTTCAAGGCTTGCATCAACACCGATATTTTCCTCACTGGCAGTCTATGACATGGGTAGATAACCTTCCCTGATTTAACTCACATTCAGTGCATTCTGAGTCTGAATCCTGAAGTCCTTAAATCACAGTTCGTGCATCAAACGAAATGCGGGACAGAGAGAGAAAAAACCAAGGGGGTGTCACCTCATTTTGTTTCCTAATTTATTCTCCCATGGGTAAGCTTGCTAGACAGGTCAGCTTTCATTGGGTTATTTCCCAAAAGCTTCATCCTTCTCTCTACCCCACGATTCCGTTTCTCCTTGTGGATGAATTTGCCTATTTTGGGGAGCCCTGCGGATAGATTATCGAGATCTAACTTGTCTCATTTAAGCTGAGAACCATTAATAAAATTGGGTTATTTCCTTTAGGTTTATTTGCAGGATGAGGTGAGAGGATAATACCATGCTGTTGATGAGAGCGCGTACCACTTGGTAAGTGAGATATCCTTAATTTTACCTTTTACTTTACTTTACTTGTGTATTTGCTCATGAATGACTATTTCTCCATCTTCTTTTTTTTTTTTTTAACTAAATCAAAGGAGATGGGATTTATGTGTACATTTGGGTATTTTGAATTGAGACTATGTTGTACTTTGGGATTATAAAATAATATCTGTCTCGGGAAGTATTTCTGGAAGTTTGTCAGTATTTTGGTGAATGTTTGAGTTTGCTACGTGGATGGATCTGTTTTCTTCCAAGATACAGAGCTTGGTTCACTAATACCTCTCTTGTTTACGCTATTGTCTGGTACTCAACTTTTAAGGAATGACTGATGTGTTTCTCAATTGAAAATGGAAACATAAGCGAGGGTCTCTGAAAGCTGACGATGGGAAGTAACGTGACATAGCAAACGTTCTGCCAGCCCTGCCCGTCATCTCCCCATCTCTCTAAGGTAGCCTGGATGATGATAATAGCAATTAACATGCAGTGAATGGTTCAGTGACATGCCAGGCCCCCTTCTATTTCCTCGACAGGAGTGAACCAGTTCTTTACAACAGCCCTATCCCATGAGGTATCCTCTCTTCAAAGGTGAGGAGGCTGGGACATGAGTGAGCTCTGGTGATTGTTGATCAGTCTGGTCTCGATGGGCCCACAGATTTTCTGAGCTCATCTCGTCAAAGTCCTGGAAACTCCTGAGGCCAAGCAGGGCACTCTCGCAGGAGGCGTTACAATCCTAGGACTGGCTCATGGTTAAGGTTCCAAACTTTTACACTGTGGTTGGTGGCATCTTGGTCAGAATCTCTCTTTTTCGCCTGCTGAATGAGCTTTGTGATTTTGGCTGGAAGATTTTCCAAACGTGCTGTCTGAGCCCATCCCACCCTTTGAGCCTTCCTGGCTTTTCGCTCTGGCGTCTCTGACTCCTTCCCCCCCAAAACCCTCCACGGGGGTCTCTGTGGAACATTGTTTGGTTGCTGGTATGTGAGTATTTATCGCGCTAGCATCGGTCTTTTCTTTAAAGCAAACCCCACAACTCCTTAGAAAATAGTTAGAATTTCAAGAAGAGCTTTCTGGCATATTTTTACGCCGTTCGGCAGAGTGTCGCGTGCGGGGGTGAGTTGCTGGAAACAGGCTGGAGTTGGGCTTTCAGGCTGGGGTCCCCTGGAGCGTATCTCACACAAAGGTCCCTGTGTGGACATCTTCCGGGTCTGGGGACACGCTGCCCTTTCACCAGAGCCTGTTTATATAGAACCCTACAAGTATGCTTTTGTTTCTGCACTCTCTATAGTAGCTTTATTAAATGCTTTAAAAGTAGGGGGAGCTAGGAGCCCTACAGTGCCATGAGAATTGATTTTAGGGGCTGAGAAAGCAACAACTCCATTAAGAGTCCCGCCATCGCCTTCTCCCAACCTCTGAGCGGTAAGAGAGAAAGGTGCCCGCACCTGGGCGGCCACAGCTGCTTGGCTTGCGCACGGAGGAGCTGAGGCCGGCATAGCGGGGAAGAGCAGGGCTCTGGCTGAGAAGCCAGGCTGCTCAGGTTTGAATTCTGGGTGACCTCGGGCTTCTGTGGGTCTCTGTCTACCCACATGTCAATGGAGATGATCACAGGGTGCATGTGAGGATTGAATGTAGGAATGATCTATAGATGGGAGCCCCGACAAGGGCGCACACCCAGGATTTCAGCACGCAGCCACTGCATGCGGTGCATGCCCTCGGGGGTAGGAAGCCTGACCGGGAGTGAGACCCCTCCTGCTCCGAGTCTGCACACCCCCCCACCCCCCACCGAGATGCCTGCACTCGCTCTTCTTCCTGACGGTGCCGTGGCTCCCTTCTTCCCACTACAGGCGTGTACCACGCTTCATCGTGCTTTGCTCTGTTGTGGGTCGCAGATACTGTGTGTATTACAAATGGAAGGTTTGTGGCAACCCCACCCTGAGCAGGTCTGTTGGCGCCAGTTTTCAAACAACATTCATTCGCTCACTTTGTGTCTTTGTGTCACGTTTTGTTAATTCTCACAATATTTCAAAATTTTCATCATGATTACATTTGCTATGGTGATCCGTGATCAGTGACCTTTGATGTTACTACTGTGACTTGCTGAAGGCTCAGGTGATCTTTAGCATTTTCTAGCAAAAAAGTATTTTTACTTAAGGTATGTACATTGTTTTTAAAGACATAACGCTATTATACACTTAATAGACTACAGCATAGTGTAAACATACTTTTTATATGCACTGCGAAACCAAAAACTTCGTGGGAATTCCTTTATTGTGATATCTGCTTTACTGCTGTGGTCTGGAACCAAATCCTCCATCTCTCCGAGGTCTGCTGACACACAGGGTCATAAATGAGATGATTGTCAAAGACAGCAGTAAGCCTCAATTTGTGCACATCTAGCTCCTCTGGGTTCATGGCCCCCGGCTTCCCATGCAAAGCTGCAAACTGCGATTCTTCCATTTTAGCCAAACTCACATAAGTGACTGGGAACCAGCCTCACCCCCCTGCCCAAAACAAGATAGGAAGGCTGAGCTTAATAGAGACTCGGACGACAAGATTTAAATAAATAAGCTGTATTATCTGTACAAAAAATATAAATAGAGTTTTGTGTTTTAGGGGAGGAAGTGCTGCCTTCCACATTCTTCAGCAGCCCTAATAATCTTCTGGTGCTGCCGAGTCACAATTCACAGAACAGACAGTAAATGTACATTCATCTCATGCAAGGAGCACGCTGCTGCCCGCCCCAAACCTAGGTCCTCCAAGCTCACTCTGAAACCCACCTCCACCTGCTACAACCCGACACGTGGTGGAGCTGGAGGACACCTGCTATTTAGGAAATGTAAATATTGGCCACTGGTTTTCCATAGCTATTGAGCTAGATAGTATCAACCACATTAGTAGTAGTATGGAATCTGTCTTGCACATTCCATGCATAACTATTGTGTCACAAACGAATCCCCTCTTATTGCCCTGTCATCCTGTGCTAGCTTTTACAATGTATTCTGTACACAGCGAATGGATCCAGAGTTAAACATCAGGTTCTATTAAAAATAGGAACAATACAATAATCACCACCGAGTTTACAGGAACACAACTGCAGGAAGTTAATAAAAAGTCCCCCAAATATTTTTTTTTTCTGGAAGACAATGTACAATTATTAATATTGCACTTTTTTATACAGGAAATCCTAATAAATATTCACAAAAGATATACATAGAAAACATTCTCTTTTATTTTAAATAAACATTACACTGATTTTTAGGAACATGATTTCTTA
Organism: Lagenorhynchus albirostris; assembly: GCF_949774975.1. Lineage (NCBI taxonomy): Eukaryota > Metazoa > Chordata > Mammalia > Artiodactyla > Delphinidae > Lagenorhynchus > Lagenorhynchus albirostris. Next base: position 68,030,917 of record NC_083101.1, on the reverse strand, counting down.
GAGCCCATTATTGTGGTGAGGAAGAAAGAACCACCTTAACTGTCCATAGCTCACCTGGGGAGAACACAAAGCGTAATGTCTCCCCCACTAACTTGTACTTCCAGGCTGGCTAGAAAATGCAGCCCTGATGTCAGTGGTGGCCCCGAGGTGTGTGACGTTTTGCGAGTCTGTATGTGAGGGGGCGGTTCGGCTGAGGGGTGAGTGACTCCGGCCACCCTGCTCTGCCCCAGCTGCTACTAAATGGTGGCCACTGGGATTGGGGGGCGCAGGCCAAAATCACTCGCCCCCAAACCGCTCCGCTGAGTGAGCACTTTCATTGACAGTGAGCCACGATGTCGCAGATTTTCAGTTTTGCCACTTTGCTGCAGCCATGTTACTGTAGCTGACGGGCATTCCTGGAGTGCGTATGCCGCCTTGCCCACTGAGTTAGCAAAACCAATGTATTTTAATTCTGGTAGAGTTCATAGTATTTCACTGTGTGGAGGGAATGGGTTGAAAAGCCTTTGAGGAGCATCTGGGAAGCTTTAGTTATCCTTTGGCTTTGCCTCTGCGCCCCATCGCCCCGCCCCGGCCTGTTGTCTGAATACAGGGCAGCCGTCACCGTGCCCCGGGAGGGGCCCACGCAAGCCTGGGGTTCCACAGGTGCCCTGGTTGCTCTCATCTGATGGATACCCTGGCAACTTGGCCTGGGGTTCCACGGGTGCCCTGGTCGCTCTCATCTGATGGATACCCTGGCAACTTGAATAATGGGTTGGTTTTTGGCCAGCTGACCCCAGTCCTTGGCCCTCAGGTGGAGCAGTAAAAACCATATAGGCAGGAAACCCAGCCTACTCATGAGCGAAACACCCTGGCCCAGGTCAGCAGTTCGTTCCGGGCTGGGGGATGCTTGGTTCGGAGACGCCAGGGGTGGCCTGACTGCGCAGCTAGGCCCCGCCGCTGTCTCACCAGCTCTGCCAGGGAGGCACGGGCAGAAGTTCACTGAGCGGCTCGCTCGGGGACCCCTCTCCGCTGCAGGGAGGGGCCCGGGCCCCAGGGCTGTGCCTTCCTGGGGGCAGCAGAGCTGAGCACCGCAGACTCCCCTGAGCCTGCACTGGTACACCAGGCACTCGGGCTCGTGGTTCAGAGCCTCGTGTGGCTGCCCGCTCGCTCCCCTGTCCCCTTCGCTCCCCCTCTCAGGAACTCGCACAGGCTTCTTTGTGCTTCTGTCCCTTCCTTCCCCACTTCGTTTTCTGCATCGCTGTGCGCTTTAGGCCTACTTGGATTGGCTCCCCTTTACCTCCACCGGGGTTTGAGTTCTCATTGCTCTGTGCCCCCCACTGGAAGAGCTGAGTCCTGGGCTGGGTTCTCAGCATGGATGGTGTCCTCCCTCCCCTGCCTTAACCGTCTCCTGCCAGGAGAGATGCTGTTGGCTGTCCGGAGTCAGTACCGATGCTTCACAAACCCTCTGGCATCCTCCCCTTCTGCCTCTCTCTCCGTCTACCGTGGCTCTGGCTCCCTGCTGGCCCCGGGGGGCTGCGCTGGCCTCTTCCTAGGTCTCCCTGGGACCCAGGTTGGGGAGGGAGCTGGCTCTCCCAGGGAGCTCTTTCTGTCTGGCCCGGTGTGCTCTGCAACCTCCGTTAGACCTCCGTCCTTGTCCTGCCCCCTCGTTCTGTCCTCCAGCTAACTGAGAGAGAAGACATGCTGGGGTCCTCATGTCTGGGGAGGGGGAAGGGCAAGGGAGGAGGTTGACGAGGGTGTGTGTGGTGGAGGGTGGAGAGGGGGAAATAAATAAATAAAACGAAGAAAGCTTAAGTTCTGTCCAAGGTGGTTGCGTGAGTCCTCCGTGCTGCCAGGGTAGCGTTCTCCCCGCGTCCTGTCTTCACGCTTTGCCGCAAGTCCCACAGCAGCGAGATTTGAACTGGCTGAGTTGGCAGAGTTTCAGCTGTTTCACCTTCTCACAGTACCTGGTGGTATCTCTGCACTCCACTGGGAAAGGGGACAGAAAGGAGAGGTGAAACGGAGGCTCGGTAACAGCCGTGGCCACCGGGTGCCTCCTGGGGTCTGCCTTGGGCACCAGACACCCGTGCTGGAGGCCTCTGGGCTGGCCTTGCTCCGGTGGAGCTCGGCCACTTGCTCCCCAGGCTGCCAACCATGGGGGCAGCTCAGGCTGCGACTGGGGGCCGAATACCGATAGCCCCCTTCCTTCCTGAAGGCGCTCAGGACCGCCTCACCTCCTGGGCGGGGGGGCCTTTTCCCATGGCGTTTGAGTGTCTGACTGATTGATGCTTTTCCTCCTTGAGCTGCTTCCCAGAAGGACTAAATTCTGCTCCACGTCGGGGTGGTGTGCAAGTGAGGACCTGCCTGGTGGCTTCACCCCCTGTAACGCGAGCCTTCCTTCCCCCCGTGAAGCTTCATTGCTCGTCCTCTCTCCCGAGCCTCTCTACCCCTTCCCCCCACCGTGCCTACCAGAGCGCCGTGGCGTCCTAGTTCGGTATTGGCCCAGGCTGACGTGGATTCGGGCCGTGGACACCTGTGGTTAATATAGTAAGTCTGAACTACTTTCGTGGAACGGTGGTCCTGAGCATGGGGAGCTGACAGAGATGGGTCAGCATCACACGAGAGGACATATACAATCCCACCCCGTGTAGAAAAAGGACTGGCCCTGTTGGCCTACATGGCACGTGCTCAGCGTGGGGACTCTGAGGCTCAGTGTGGCCCTGTTTGCGGGGGAAACGGCACAGCAACATTTAAAAATTCCCTTTTCTTTGCTTCATGCTTTGTCTCCTTCCCTGTGGAGAAGCACCTCCAATTTGTTTTGGGTCCAGAGGAAGAGAAAAATAGATCCTCACCCAGTGGGGATACAAGTGCTGGTGCTGGGCTAAGGAGGAGGGGCCCAGACTTGAGGGAGGAGGGGGTGAATGAGCATCGGATCCCAGGTGCGGCTCCTGCACAGGCCGGCGGGCGCCCACGGGGCTGCGAAGGGGGAGGGTCGGCGGGCCCTCGCTCTGTGAGGCGCAGAGCCGTGATGGGTGCGGGGTTGGCTGAGCGGGAGGTGCTCTGTGCGCTGCTTGGGCGCAAACAGTGCTTTCTCCCCAGGAGCCATGGTTTAGTTGTCCCCTCTGGGTACCAGCCAGACTCCCGTAGGTGAGCTGGAGGCTGATTTCACCCAGCACTTGCTGGGTGAAAGATACTGAAAGGATCTTTCAGTATTTCTTCAAGCAGGATTTCTGCCCCTTTCTCACTTTCTTTTCCTTCTGGGACCTATGTAATGCAAGCCCTTTAATCTAGCATCACTTTTTTTCCTGAGACACTGGCTGTCTCAGGGGCCAGGATGGAGCCCTTGGGCCACACCCAGCCATCTCTTGTGGCCTGGACACATATCCTCGCATGCACCTTTGCTCGCCTGCATGCACCCATGCACCCTCTGAAAAGAAACAGCTCCAGCCCTAGCTCAGGATCCTTGGGAAAGCTGGTCCACTGCCCTATGCTCAGGCTGAGTTCCGGGGACTGCCCGCTGCACCTGACGCCTCGTGGGGAATCTGCAGAAGGCTCTGTGGGGTTGGAACGTACTGTTTTCACACGGGGTGATGTTGCAGCGCTGCCAGTTGGTGGGCCGGGGCCCCCAGGAGCACAGGTGCTCGGGCACTGCCTTGTTGGTGCGGGCGTGCACGCACTCCACGCGCCGGGACTGGAAGCCGTAGTTGCCGCAGGTCGCCGTGCACAGGGTCCACAGGCTGACCCTCCAGTGTACGCTGCAGGCTTCGGACCAGCAGTTCTGGGTGCTCACGGGCCTGTGGTAGGAGGGTGGCAGGATTAGGGTCTGCCTCTCTGGGGGATGAATTAGGGGAGCTGATGTGAAAACAGTGCTGGAAACCCCAAAATCTCAGGTATCCCTGAGAACTCCCAGTTCTCAGAACTCCCAGCGCTGCCAGCCCTGGGTTCTGATCTCTGCTCTGTTACTGAATGGCTGTAGGGTCTCAGAAGACCCCTTCCTCTCACTGGGCCTCTGTCTGCTCATCTCTACAATGTCCGTGTCACTGGATGACCTGAGAATGAGCTCTACCGGGGTGGGGGACGGCAGAGCCGCTCTCAGGGGCGGGGACCTTAGCCGGGGGGGGGGGGGTGATGAGCCCTCTCCCCGAGGGAAGGAAGGATGACAGGGGCTGGGGGCTGGATAGGAGTGGTAGGCTGAGACCTGGGGACAGGGGTCTCAGCATAACTTCTAGAGGGAGGTGGACAAGAGTGAGAGGCTGGTGGAGCCCTTGGGGTCTGGTGCCCACTTTGTGGACCTGACCTCCTGCCCACCCTGTAGCCAGCACGAGTCTCTTGTGCCATCAGGCCTCCTCAGAGGAACAGCATCCTCTGCATTCTCTCTCCATCTCCCAAATGGGAAAGCCCAGCCTGGCCCATTCAGTAAGCACGAGGCCACCGCTGAGCCATCTACCTCTGAGGCCAGTGACCTGGGGAGAATGGAGGTGACCGCTGGGACCATGGAAGGTTGGAGGAGAAACGTTTACTTACCACCGTCTTTCCGTGCTATTGACACAGGGCCTGGGAAAAGGCAGTCCGTGGCTCTCTCTTACCTCGGAAGGGCGCTGCACTGCTCTGATGGTAAGGTGATGCCATCCCGGGTCTGGCAGAAGACTTGTCTGTGCTGCACGGCGAGGCGAGGCCCGACGCAAGGCCCGTTGCACTGGGAAGCAGAAACAGGTGACATACACGTTAGCCAAGTCACAGGACAGGCTGCAATGCCCAGGCTGCGTGGGGCAAAAGATCCTTGTGCGGGGGCTTGTTTGAGGCCCTGAGATCACTTATCTTGCCCCTCTTTACACCAACTTAAAGGATATCCACCAGCACATTTTTGCTTAGTCCATAGTGGGAGGGTTAGCTTTGCTGTGGTCTGTGAGTATTCTGCTAGCAAATGGCTAATGGCAGTATAGAGCCAGTCAGAGATGTCAGCCCCCTCCCAGAGTAACCATATGGAAGGTTAATCTTGGCATAATGGACTAGGAATGTGGTGGTAGGCTTTAGAGTTGAACACCTCTAAATAAGCCCCTCTTCCTTCCCTCCTTCAGTCCAGAGGGTAATTTGGTTTATTGTTTTCTTGCAAAATTCGTCCAAGAAACCAAGTCCATGATTTCTTTCCTTTCTTTGGTTTCATTTTCTCCAGGATAAACCAAGGGTGGCTGAACAAAGGTAGACTTAGGTGTGTATAGTTAGTCCATGCTCGTGGAGATGGTTAAGCTCTCCCCAGGGCTGGCAGAGCCAGACCATCGTGGCGAAACCCGCCACCAACGATGGTGTCTGTAAAATACGAAACATCTGCTATTTGAGTAGGGTAAAGGGACAGACATCCCTCGGAGGTCACTTTATAGAGCAAGGGCTCTTAAACGTGGAAGTATCTGGACTCCTAGGGGTCCACAGGGGAGCTGTTGACCCTTAAAATTATAAGCAGCAATCCTGTTTTGTGTAACATTTAATTTATTTTTTTAGTCTTTGAGCCCTTCACCCATTATTTCCACACCCCACCCGCGCCTCTGGCAACACCAATCTGTTCTCTGTATCTACGAGCTTGCTTTTTTTTAAAAAAAAAAAAATATTCCACATATAAGAGAGATCATATGGTATTTGTCTCTCTCTGTATGACTTCTCTAACTTAGCGTAATGCCCTTGAGGTCCGTTCATGTTGTCGCAAATGGCAAGATTTCATTCTTTTTGACCGTATACATGTGGGATTATTTATGATCTCTTTGTGTTCATCTTATTTGGAGCCCTATGGGCTTCCTGGAGCTGGGTGTCTAGTTCCTTCCCCAGGTTAGGGAATCTTTCAGTATTTCTTCAAGCAGGATTTCTGCCCCTTTCTCACTTTCTTTTCCTTCTGGGACCTATGTAATGCAAGCCCTTTAATCTAGCATCACTTTTTTTCCTTCTCTGATTAGGTGAGTTCCACTGCCCTGACTTCTAATTCACTGAGCCTTTGTTTGCTTCATGTAGTCTGTTGTTGAACACCTAAACAATTTTCAGTTAATGTGTTCCTCCTTCAGCTCTGACTTCTATTTGGTACTTTTTAATATTTTCTATCATCACTTTGTTGAATTTTTCACTCTGTTCACCCATCTTAATTCATCCATGCTGAATTTCTAAAAGCTCTCAGGGAACGCCAATGTTATTGGTCCACGGACCACACTTTAAAGAGTAGCAAGGCTTGAGGCATTACAAATTACAGGGAACTGCTTGATCTCAAAATCCTTTTAATATAATTTTTTATAAATTTATTTTATTTTTGGCTGCGTTGGGTCTTCGTTGCTGTGCTCAGGCTTTCTCTAGTTGCGGCGAGCTGGGGCTACTCTTCATTGTGGTGCACAGGCTTCTCATGGCGGTGGCTTCTCATTGCGGAGCATGGGCTCTAGGCACGCGGGCTCAGTAGTTGTGGCTTGCGGGCTCTAGAGCGCAGCCTCATTAGTTGTGGCGCACGGGCTTAGCTGCTTCGCGGCATGTGGCATCTTCCCGGACCAGGGCTCGAACCCGTGTCCCCTGCACTGGCAGGCGGACTCTCAACCACTGCACCACCAGGGAAGCCCCCCTTTTAATATTTTTGCATTGGTGATATATTGTTGGGATGTGATTCAAACTATAGATGCCCACCAAACCTCCATATTCCACTCCTGTAAGAATGAAAATGATAATAGTTTCTGACAAGAAAATCCTTTTGGAAGAGTGTCATTCAAAGATCTATTCCTTCATCTTCCTACCTCTTTGAAGTCTTTGAAAACCATGCTGGTTTTAGTCTAAGTAGAACTAAGACCACCTTCTCAGTTCTAACAACCTGGCTTCATGTAATAATTCAACATTCTTCTTTTAATCCAACATACATTTATGAGGCACCTGTCTTGGGTAGGGAATGTGTTCCATAAAAGCGTATGTGAAAGAATGATGGCAAAAACAGCCCCGGAATGTTTGCAGGAGAATTATATGAGAGGTAGAATTATAACTGTGGCTGTGAAACATGTGCCAGATCATGAGACGTATTGTAAGCTGTCTGAGGAGTTTGCTGTCTGAGGAGTTTGCTGTCTGAGGAGTTTGCTGTCTGAGGAGTTTGCTGTCTGTCTGAGGAGTTTGCTGTCTGTCTGAGGAGTTTGCTGTCTGTCTGAGGAGTTTGCTGTCTGAGGAGTTTGCTGTCTGAGGAGTTTGCTGTCTGTCTGAGGAGTTTGCTGTCTGAGGAGTTTGCTGTCTGTCTGAGGAGTTTGCTGTCTGTCTGAGGAGTTTGCTGTCTGAGGAGTTTGCTGTCTGAGGAGTTTGCTGTCTGAGGAGTTTGCTGTCTGAGGAGTTTGCTGTCTGTCTGAGGAGTTTGCTGTCTGTCTGAGGAGTTTGCTGTCTGTCTGAGGAGTTTGCTCTCTGTCTGAGGAGTTTGCTGTCTGAGGAGTTTGCTGTCTGAGGAGTTTGCTGTCTGAGGAGTTTGCTGTCTGTCTGAGGAGTTTGCTGTCTGTCTGAGGAGTTTGCTGTCTGAGGAGTTTGCTGTCTGTCTGAGGAGTTTGCCGTCTGTCTGAGGAGTTTGCTGTCTGAGGAGTTTGCTGTCTGAGGAGTTTGCTGTCTGTCTGAGGAGTTTGCCGTCTGTCTGAGGAGTTTGCTGTCTGAGGAGTTTGCTGTCTGTCTGAGGAGTTTGCTGTCTGTCTGAGGAGTTTGCTGTCTGAGGAGTTTGCTGTCTGAGGAGTTTGCTGTCTGTCTGAGGAGTTTGCTGTCTGTCTGAGGAGTTTGCTCTCTGTCTGAGGAGTTTGCTGTCTGAGGAGTTTGCTGTCTGAGGAGTTTGCTGTCTGTCTGAGGAGTTTGCTGTCTGTCTGAGGAGTTTGCTGTCTGTCTGAGGAGTTTGCTGTCTGTCTGAGGAGTTTGCTGTCTGTCTGAGGAGTTTGCTGTCTGAGGAGTTTGCTGTCTGAGGAGTTTGCTGTCTGTCTGAGGAGTTTGCTGTCTGTCTGAGGAGTTTGCTGTCTGAGGAGTTTGCTGTCTGTCTGAGGAGTTTGCTATCTGTCTGAGGAGTTTGCTGTCTGAGGAGTTTGCTGTCTGTCTGAGGAGTTTGCTGTCTGTCTGAGGAGTTTGCTGTCTGAGGAGTTTGCTGTCTGTCTGAGGAGTTTGCTGTCTGTCTGAGGAGTTTGCTGTCTGAGGAGTTTGCTGTCTGAGGAGTTTGCTGTCTGTCTGAGGAGTTTGCTGTCTGAGGAGTTTGCTGTCTGAGGAGTTTGCTGTCTGTCTGAGGAGTTTGCTGTCTGAGGAGTTTGCTGTCTGAGGAGTTTGCTGTCTGAGGAGTTTGCTGTCTGTCTGAGGAGTTTGCTGTCTGTCTGAGGAGTTTGCTGTCTGTCTGAGGAGTTTGCTGTCTGTCTGAGGAGTTTGCTGTCTGTCTGAGGAGTTTGCTGTCTGAGGAGTTTGCTGTCTGTCTGAGGAGTTTGCTGTCTGTCTGAGGAGTTTGCTGTCTGTCTGAGGAGTTTGCTGTCTGAGGAGTTTGCTGTCTGTCTGAGGAGTTTGCTGTCTGAGGAGTTTGCTGTCTGTCTGAGGAGTTTGCTGTCTGAGGAGTTTGCTGTCTGTCTGAGGAGTTTGCTGTCTGAGGAGTTTGCTGTCTGTCTGAGGAGTTTGCTGTCTGAGGAGTTTGCTGTCTGTCTGAGGAGTTTGCTGTCTGTCTGAGGAGTTTGCTGTCTGAGGAGTTTGCTGTCTGTCTGAGGAGTTTGCTATCTGTCTGAGGAGTTTGCTGTCTGAGGAGTTTGCTGTCTGTCTGAGGAGTTTGCTGTCTGTCTGTCTGAGGAGTTTGCTGTCTGAGGAGTTTGCTGTCTGTCTGAGGAGTTTGCTGTCTGAGGAGTTTGCTGTCTGTCTGAGGAGTTTGCTGTCTGTCTGAGGAGTTTGCTGTCTGTCTGAGGAGTTTGCTGTCTGAGGAGTTTGCTGTCTGTCTGAGGAGTTTGCTGTCTGAGGAGTTTGCTGTCTGTCTGAGGAGTTTGCTGTCTGTCTGAGGAGTTTGCTGTCTGTCTGAGGAGTTTGCTGTCTGAGGAGTTTGCTGTCTGAGGAGTTTGCTGTCTGTCTGAGGAGTTTGCTGTCTGAGGAGTTTGCTGTCTGAGGAGTTTGCTGTCTGTCTGAGGAGTTTGCTGTCTGAGGAGTTTGCTGTCTGAGGAGTTTGCTGTCTGTCTGAGGAGTTTGCTGTCTGTCTGAGGAGTTTGCTGTCTGTCTGAGGAGTTTGCTGTCTGTCTGAGGAGTTTGCTGTCTGTCTGAGGAGTTTGCTGTCTGAGGAGTTTGCTGTCTGAGGAGTTTGCTGTCTGAGGAGTTTGCTGTCTGAGGAGTTTGCTGTCTGTCTGAGGAGTTTGCTGTCTGAGGAGTTTGCTGTCTGAGGAGTTTGGATTTTCTTATGAATGCCACTTTGTTGGGGTGGGGGAGGGGAGGCACCTAGAAAGGGTTTTAAGTGGGAGTGTCACGATCAGAGTTACTCTTTAAAAAGATTATTCTGTCAGCAGTACGGTAATTGAATTGGAAAGTGAATAGACCGGAGAAAGTAATCTAGGTAACAAATTTTGCTGATCAGAATGAAGGCACTGGGCAATGGAAATGGAGAGGAGATTCTATGAAAGTATGATTCGCATGGCTTCAGTGGTGCCTTGACAGGGATAAAAGACAGGGAGGGAGCTAAGATGAGTCTCGGGTTTATGGACTGAACATAAAGGTAAGAATTTGTTTTGAAGATGTTTTGTATGAGATGTTTGTGAAATATCCAAATATATATGTTCATAGATCTGTGACTTAAAAGAGAGCTGTGCTGAACACTGTCCATTTGAAAGTCATCAGTAGACCAGTGGTGGCTAGGAGTCATAGGTAGTATAACCCAAGGGGAGGGAGAGCATGAGATGAAAAGGCTTAGGGCAGAACCCTGAGGGACACTGCAGGAAGAGGAGAAAAAAAGGAATTAAACTGCAGGAAAGGAGAAAAAAAAGAACTTAGAAAATGTATTCACAGAGACCAACAAAGGAGTTTCCAGAAAGGAAAAAGGGTCAGTAGTATCAAAATGTGTCAAAAAGAACAAACAAGATAGAGTAAGAATTGGCAGTACCCAACGGAACCTGACTTATAGGCTGCACTGGTGACCCTGTGAAGGGCAGTTTCAGTGTGGCAATTGGCACTTAAGTCAAACCAGCAATGAGTAGAGAAACAAATGAGAGTGGAAGAAATAGGACTCCCGGAGACATATCACTCCTTCAAGAATTCCCAGTTGTGGTCAAAAGACATCAGCAAAATGGCAGACTAGGTAGCTCTAAGTCCTCATTCACACACAGAAATATCAAAAAGCAACTGGAAACTGGCTGAACTAATCTTATAGGAATTCTGAAAAAGTCAAAGGTCTACAGCAACCTAGCAAGTGCCCAATAAAGAAAACTGCCCCCCATCTTTATTGGAGTATAATTGCTTTACAATGTTGTGTTAGTTTCTGCTATACAACAGAGCGAATCAGCCATATGCATACATATGTCCCCATATCCCCTCCTTCTTGAGCCTCCCTCCCACCCTCCCTACCCCACCCCTCAAGGTCGTCTCAAAGCACCGAGCTGATCTTCCTTTGCTATGTAGCTGCTTCCCAATAGCTATCGATTTTACATTAGTTAGCGTATATATGTCAATGCTACTCTCCCACTTTGTCCTAGCTTCCCCTCCGCCCCCCCCCACCCTGCCATGTCCTCAAGTCTGTTCTCTATGTCTGTGTCTTTATTCCTGCCCCTAGGTTCATCAGTACCATTTTTTTAGATTCCATATATATGCATTAGCATATGGTATTTGTTTTTCTCTTTCTGACTAACTCTGCATGACAGACTCTAGCTCCATCCACCTCACTACAAATAACTAACTCAGTTTCCTTCTTTTTTTATGGCTGAGTAATATTCCATTGTATATATGTGCCACATCATCTTTATCCAGTCATCTGTTGATGGACATTTAGGTTGCTTCCATGTCCTAGCTATCGTAAACAGTGCTGCAGTGAACACTGTGGTACATGTATGTTTTTGAATTATGGTTTTTCTCAGGGTATATAGCATGGCAGTTTTGGTCTAGAGGCAGCAGTAGCCCATTTTCCTCCCACCATCTGTAGGGAGCGGAGGAGATCCTATTTGCAGTATGTAATGTTCTATCCTGTCTGTCAGAGGGCTACCTGAAGGACTGGTCTCTGTCTCATCTAACTCATGTATCAAGTGGCAGCCGCTACTTGTGAAAGCTGCAAGGGGACTACAGACACTTGGGGCAGGAGATTACAGATGGAGGCATACAATAGACCACCTAAGGCTCTGGGGACAACCTGGGGTGAGACCATCTTGGAAATTAAGACATTCAAAAGCAGCCATATATAAAGGGGAATTCTGAAAGTCACAAGCAGGCCCAGGCAAGACATATGCTCAGGAAAGATCTGAGAAGACCTTAAGCTTTCATCTCAGGCTGATCCCGAGGTTCAGAGAACACCCAGTTAAGCAGTGAAGGTGTGCACAGGCACAGAGAAAGTATATTCAAAGACTGGGAGAGATGTCTGTTTTTTTCAATGCCCAATTTCCAAGAATAAATCATAAGCACTTCAAAGAAACAGGAAATCATGGCCCATTCAAGGAAGAAAGTGAAGTGGCAGAACCAGCCCTAAAGAAGCAGGGCATCAAATGTATTAAACAAAGACTTTAAAACAACCATCATAAACATGTTAAAAGATCTAAAGAAAAACATGAATAAAGAACTAAAGGAAATCAGAAAAAATGATATTAACAAAGAGTTAGTAATTATAAAAAGAAACTAAACAAATTGTGGAGCTAAAAAATACAATATCTGAATTGAAAATTTCACTAGCAGAGTTCAACAGCAGGTTTGAGGACACAGAAGAAACAATTAGCAAACCTGAAATGAAAACAGGACAATTAAAATTATTGAGTCTAATGAGCTGAAAGAAAAGACATGACAGTGGGACCAACATATACACATGCAGGAGTCCCAGAAGACGGAGGGAGAGAGAAAGGTGCAGCAAGATCATTTGAAGAAATAATTGCCAAACATTTCCCAAATTTGATACAAGATACAAATCTAAAAATCCGAAAAGCTCAACAAATTCCACGTAGAATAAACTCAAAGGGAACCACACTGAGATACAGTATAATGAAATTGTCTTACAAATAAACACAAAGAATCTTGAAATCAACAAGATAGACTCATCAGGTACAAGGGATCCTCAAAAAGATTAGCAGATGATTTCTCAGCAGAACCCTTGCAGGCCAGAAGGTGGTAGGAGAATTATATCTTTAAAGTGCTGAAAAGAAAAAAATAAACTATGTACCTAGAATTCTATATCCAGTGAAACTGTCGTTCAGAAATGAGGGTGAACTTAAGATATTTGCAGATAAGATGAGAGGGAGTTTATTAATTACCACTATACCTGACTATAAGAAACATGAGAGACCCTCCGGTTAAAATGAAAGGATGCAAGACAGTAACTCCAAGCCATAAGATATAAAGATTGCCAGCAAATGTAAATACATGAGCAAATGTAAAAACATGAGCAAATATAAAAATTAGTATTATGCTTTTGGTATGTAACTCCACTTTTTATTCTCTACAGGATTTAAATGACAAAATGCATTAAAAATAATTATATATCTGTAAGTGGATATGCAATGTATAAAGATGTAACTTTTATATTATTAACATATAGGAAACGGGACAGAGCTCTATAGGAATAGAGTTTGTGTGTGTGGTTGAAGTTAAGTTGCTATAAATTAAAACTAGATTGTTATACCTTTAGAATGTTATATGTAATTCCAAGAGCAATGACAAATTAAATATCTACAGACTATACTCAGAAAAACCCAAAACCAAAACATCAGCTAAACACTAAAGAAGGCAGTAATGAAGGTAATGAATGGGGGAAGCTATAAGACACCTAAGACAAATAACAGTGGGAAAAGTAAGTCCTTCCTTATCAGTAATTACTTTAAATGTAAATGGAAAACACAAGCCTCTCCAATCAAAAGGCATAGATTGGCAATCTATCTATTATTTTTAATGTATTTTAAAAATTGAAGTATAGTTGACTTACAATGTTGTGTTTCTGGTATACAGCAAAGTGATTCATATATGTATATATATATAATTTTTCATATTCTTTTCCATTATAGGTTATTACAAGATATTGAATATAGTTCCCTGGGCTATACAGTAGGTCCTTCTTGTTTATCTATTTTTAAATAGTTTAATTAAAAAAAATTATTTTATATTGGAGTATAGTTGATTTACAATGTTGTGTTAGTTTCGGGTATACAGAAAGTGATTCAGTTATACATATACCCATTCTTTTTCACATTCTTTTCCCATAGGTTATTACAGAATATTGAGTAGAGTTTCCTGTGCTATACAGAAGGTCCTTGTTGGTTATCTATTTTAAATATAGCAGTGTGTACATGTCAATCCCAAACTCCCAATCTATCCCTCCCCCACCCCACCCTTCCCCCCTGGTAACCATAGGTTCGTTTTCTAAGTCTGTGAGTCTGTTTCTGTTTAGTAAGTAAGTTCATTTGTATCATTTTTAAAGATTCCTCATATAATCAATATCATATGATATTTGTCTTTCTCTGATTTACTTCACCTAGTATGATAATCTCCAGGTCCATACATGTTGCTGCAAATGACATTCTTTCTTTCTTTTTAACGTCCGAATAATATTCCATTGTATATATGTACCACGTCTTCTTTATCCATTCCTCTGTTGATGGACATTTAGGTTGCTTCCATGTCTTGGCTATTGTAAGTAGTGCTGCAATGAATATTGGGGTGCATGTATGTTTTTGAATTGCAGTTTTCTCCAGATATATGCCCAGGAGTGGGATTGCAGGATAATATGGTAGTGCTATTTTTAGTTTTTTAAGAAACCCACATACTGTTCTCTATAGTGCTTGTACCAATTTACATTCCCACCAACAGTGCAGGAGGGTTCCCTTTTCTCCACACCCTCTCCAGCATTTATTGTTTCTATACTTTTTGATGATGGCCATTCTGCTGGTGTGAGGTGATATCTCATTGTAGTTTTTGATTTGCGTTTCTCTAGTGATTAGTGATGTTGAGCATCCTTTCATGTGCCTGTTGGCCATCTGTATGCGTTCTTTGGAGAAATGTCTAATTAGGTCTTCTGCCCATCGTTTGATTGGGTTGTTTGTTTTTTTTAATATTGAGCCCCATGATCTGTTTGTGTGCTTTGGAGATTAATCCCTGTGGGTTGCATTGTTTGCAAATATTTTCTCCCATTATGTGGGTTCTCTTTTCATTTTGTTTATGGTTTCCTTTGCTGTACAAAAGTTTTTGAGTTTAATTAGGTCCCATTTGTTTATTTTTGTTTTTATTTCGATTACTCTAGGAGACAGATAGAAAAAGATACCACTGTGATTTATGTCAGACTGTTCTGCCTGTGTTTTCCTCTAAGGGTTTTATGGTGTCTGGTCTTACATTTAAGTCTTTCCGTTTATTTTTGTGTATAGTGTTAGAAAATCTTCTAATTTCATTCTTTTACATGTAGCTGTCCAGTTTTCCCAGCACAACTTATTGAAGAGACTATCTTTTCTACATCGTCTAATTAATTGACCATAGATGCGTGGGTTTATCTCTGGGCTTTCTTTCCTGTTCCGTGATCTGTATTTCTGTTTTTGTGCCAGTACCATACTGTTTCAATGACTAACTTTCTGGTATGATCTGAAGACAGGAAGCCTGATTCCTCCAGCTCCGTTGTTCTTTCTGAAGATTGCTTTGCCTATTTGGGGTCTTTTGTGTCTCCATACAAATTTTAAGATTTTTTGTTCTAGTTCTATGAAGAATGCCATCGGTAATTTGATAGGGATTGCACTAGTTCTGTGAAGAATGCCATTGGTAATTTGATAGGGATTGCACTGAATCTGTAGATTGCCTTGGGTAGTAGAGTCATTTTGTCGATATTGATTCTTTCAATCCAAGAACATGGTATATCTTTCCACCTGTCTGTGTCATCTTTGATTTCCTTCATCAGCATCTTACAGTTTTCAGAGTACTGGTCTTTGGTCTCCTTAGGTAGGTTTATTCCTAAGTAAGTATTTTACTCTTTTTGATGAGATGGAAAATGGGATTGTTTCCTTATTTCTCATTCTGATCTTTCATTGTTAGTGTATAGGAATGCAAGAGATTTCTGTGTATGAATTTTGTATCCTGCAACTTTACCAAATTCATTGATGAGCTCCAATAGTTTTCTGGTAGCATCTTTAGGATTTTCTATATATAGTATCCTGTCATCTGCAAATAGTGACATTTTTACTTCTTTTCCCATTTGGATTCCTTTTCTTTTTCTTCTCTGATTGCCACAGCTAGGACTTCAGGATTATGTTGAATTAAAGTGGCAAGACAGGACACCCTTGTCTTCTTCCTAACCTTACAGGAAATGCTTTCAGTTGTTGACCACTGAATATGGTGTTAGCTGTGGGTTTGTCATATGTGGTCATATGAGGTAGGTTCCCTCCATGCCCACTTTCTGGAGAGTTTTAATCATGAATGGGTGTTGAATTTTATCAGAAGCTTTTTCTGCATCTATTGAGATGATCACATGGTTTTCTTATTCAATTTGTTGATGTGGTGTATCACACTGATTGGTCGCGGTGTACGATCCTTTATTGTTGGATTCAGATTGCTAGTATTTTGGTGAGTTTTTTTGCATCTATGTTCATCAGTGATACCGGCCTGTAATTTTCTTTCTTTTGTGGTATCTTTGTCTCGTTTTGGTATGCTGGTGACCTCATAGAATGAGTGTGGGAGTATTCCTTCCTCTGTGATTTTTTGGAATAGTTCCAGAAGGACAGGTGTTAACTCTTCTCTAAATGTTTGATAGAATTCACCTGTGAAGCAGTCTGGTCTTGGACTTTTGTTTCGTGGAAGTTTTTAAATCACCCTTTCAATTTCAGCACTTGTGATTGGTCTGATCATCTTTTCTATTTCTTCTTGGTTCAGTCTTGGGAGAGTGTGCCTTTCTAAGAATTTGTCCATTTCTTCTACGTTGTGCATTTTAATGGCATAGAGTTGCTTATAGTACTCTTATGATCCTTTGGATTTCTGTGGTGTCTGTTGTAGCTTCTCCTTTTTCATTTCTAATTTTATTGATTTGAGGCCTCTCCCTCTTTTTCTTGGTCAGTCTGGCTAAAGGTTTATCATCAATTTTGTTCATCTTCTCAAAGAACCAGCTTTTAGTTTCACTGATCATCTCTATTTCATTTATTTCTGCTCTGATGTTTATGAATTTCTTTCCTTCTGCTAACTTTGGGTTTTGTTTGTTCCTCTTTCTCTAGTTGCTTTAGGTGTAAGGTTAGGTTGTTTATATGAGATGTTTCTTGTTTCCTGAGGTGGGATTGTATTGCTGTAAAATTCCCTCTTAGAACTGCTTTTGCCACATTCCATGGGTTTTGGATTGTCAGGGGTTTTTTTTGTTGTCATTTGTCTCTAGGTATTTTTTGATTTCCTCTTTGATTTCTTCAGTGATCCATTGGTTGTTTAGTAGCATATTGTTTAGCCTTCATGTGTTTGTGTTTTTTCTGTAATTGATTTCTAATCTCATAGCATTGTTTCAAAAAAGATGCTTGATATGATTTCAGTTTTCTTAAATTGATCACAAACGTGATCAAGTTTATAGCAATACAGTATACAAGGAAATAATGTCATGTGCAGCAATATTACTCAAACAAGCATTAAAAAGAAGGAAATAATTTCATTTGCAGCATTAAAAAGAAGCAGTAATGCCATTTGCAGCAATAATGTCATTTGGAGATCATCCATCATACTAAGTGAATAAATCAGAGAAAGACAAATATCATATGATATTGTTTATATGAGGAATCTTTAAAAATGATACAAATGAACTTATTTACTAAACAGAAACAGACTCACAGACCTAGAAAATGAACCTATGGTTACCAGGGGGGAAGGGTGGGGTGGGGGAGGGATAGATTGGGAGTTTGGGATTGACATGTACACACTGCTATATTTAAAATAGATAACCAACAAGGACCTTCTGTATAGCACAGGGAACTCTATCAGTATTCTGTAATAACCTATGGGAAAAGAATGTGGAAAAGAATGGGTATATGTATAACTGAATCACTTTCCGTATACCTGAAACTAACACAACATTGTAAATCAATCAACTATACTCCAATATAAAATAAAAAATTAAAGAGAAAGATCTCAAAGTACCTAACTTTAGCCCTTAAGGAACTGAAATAAGAAGGGCAAACTAAACCCAAAGCTAGTAGAAGAAAGGAAATGATAGAGTGGAGATAAGGAATAGAGAAACAGTAGAGAAAAATCAGGGAAACCAAAAATTAGTTCTCCCTAAAGATCTACAAAATAGACAACTTTAGCTACATTGACTATGAACAAAATAGAGCATTCAAATTATTAAAATCTGAAATGAAAGTGTCAACATTACTACTGATTTTATAGAAATTTAAAAAATATTAAATGAGAGTACTATGAACAACTATACACCAATAAATTGGATAACCTAGATGTAACGGACAATTTCATAGGAACATACAACCCACCAAGACTGAATCATGAAGAAATAAAAATATGACTAGACCTATGAGTGGTAAGGAGATTGAATCAGTAATCAAAGACCTCCCAACAAAGAAAAGCCCTGTACCAGAAAGCCTCACTGGTGAGTTCTACCCAATATTTAAAAAAATAATTTAAACCAATTTTTCTCAAACTCCTCTTCCTGAAATTTGAAGGGGAGGGAACACTAACAAACACTCCCTAACTCATTCTATGAGGCCAGCAATACCCTGATACCAAAGCCAGACAAAGCTGCTATAAGAAATGAAAACTAAAGAATAATATCTCTTCTGATTATTGATGATGAAATCCTGAACAAAATACTAGCAAACCAAATTTAGCAGCATAATAAAAGGAATAAACACCAGGAAGAGGTAGGATTTATTTTTGGAATGTAAGGATGTGTCAACATATGAAAATCACTATAATATACCACATTAGCATAATGAAGGGAAAAAACACATGATCATCGCAACGGATGCAGAAAAAGCACTTGACAAAATTCAACATCCTTTCATGATAAAAACACTAAAAAAACTAGGAGTAGAAAGAAACTACTGCTACCTCAAAATAATAAAGACCATATATGAAAAACCCACAACTAACATCATCCTCAATAGTGAAGACTAAAAACTTCTCCCCTAAGATGAGGAACAAGACAAAATTCAACATCCTTTCATGATAAAAACACTAAAAAAACTAGGAGTAGAAAGAAACTACTGCTACCTCAAAACAATAAAGACCATATATGAAAAACCCACAACTAACATCATCCTCAATAGTGAAGACTAAAAACTTCTGCCCTAAGATGAGGAACAAGAATGCAGTGTTCAGCATTCTTGGACATAGTATTAGAAGTTCAGAGCAGTTAGCCAAGAAAAAAAGAAAAAAGCCATCCAAGTTGGAAAGGAGAAGAAGCAAAATTATCACCGTTCACAGAGATACATTAAAAACCCTTAAAATCCCAATGAATGAACTCAAAGTTGAAGGATACAAAATCAGCATATAAAAATCAACTGCACTTCTATAAATGAATGATGAACAATCTGAAAAGGAAATTAAGAAAACAATTCCATTTATGATAGCACTAAGAATAAAATACCTAGGAATAAACCAAAGAGGCAAAAGACTTGTACATGGAAAACTATAAAAAGAAATTAAAGACACATAGCTGAAACAATCTTGAAAAAAAAAAGTTGGAGGTCTTAAACTTCATGATTTTAAAACTTACTATAAATTCAGAGTAGTCAAAACAGTGTAGTTCTAGCATGCAGACAGATATGTGGACCAATGGAATAGAATAGAGAGCCTAGAAACAAACTTGCATATATAGTCAGATGAAGTATGCCAAGATCTTTTAATGGGGAAAGGACAGTCTTTTTAACAAATGGTTCTGGCAAAACAATATCCACATGCAAAAGAATTAGGCTGGATCCTTACTTTACACCATATAAAAATTGTCTCAAAATGGATCAAAGACTTAAATGTAAGTGTTAAAACTGTTTGAAGAAAACAGAGGGGAAGAGCTTCACGTTATCGGATTTGGCAATCATTTCTTGACTATGACACTAAAAGCACAGGCCACAAGAAAAAATTAGATAAGCTGGACATCATCATAATTAAAAGCTCTTCTTCATCAATGGACACTACCAAAAGAGTGAAAAGGCAACCTACAGAATGGGAGAAAATATTTGCAAATCATAAATCTGATAAAGGATTAATATTCAGAATATATCAAGAAGTACAACTCAAACACAAGGCCTTGAATAGACATTTCACTAAAGAAGATGTATGAATGGGCAATACACACATGAAAGTATGTTCAACATCACTAGTAATTATGGAAATGCAAATCAAAACCACAGTGAGATACCACTTCACGTTCACTAGGACGTCTACTATCAAAAACCCAGAAAATAACAAGCATTGAAGATGTGGGAAAATTGGAACTTTGGTGCACTGATGGTGAGAATGTAAAAGGATATAGCTGCTGTAAAGAACAGTATGGCAGTTCCTCAAAAATTAAACAAAGAATGACCATATGATTTAGCAATTCCACTTCTGGGCATATACTCAAAAGAATGAAAGCAGGAACTTGAACAGATACTATACAAACATGTTCATACTAGCATTATTCATGATAGCCAAAAGATGGAAACAACCCACATGCCCAGTGACAGATGGATGCATAAACAAATGTGATATATACTTATACTGGAATATTATTCAGCCTTAAAAAGGAATGAAATTCTTATACATGCTACAACATGGATGAATCTTGAAAACATTAAAGTGACAGTAGCCAGATACAAAGGGACAAATACTGTATGATTCCACTAAACTAGTGTAGTCAAATTCATAGAAACAAAGTAGAATAGTGGTTACCAGTGACGGGGAGAAAGGGATAATGGGGAATTATTGTTTAATGGGTACAGAGTTTAGTTTGGGATGATGAAAAAGTTTTAAAGATGGATAGTGGTGGTAGTACAACAATATGAATGTACTTAATGCCACGGAATTGTACACTTAAAATAGTTAAAATGTTATGTATATTTTATCACAATAATTTAAAGAAAAGGACTTCCAGTTGTCCACGTCAAGGGGGCATTTTTACATTTTCCCTACCCTTTGTGTGTTTGTGAACAACATTGTCATGCTGGATCCTTCAGAGCCTTATTCTTTTATCTTCTCAGTTCATACCTCCTAGCGTCACCTGGTCAGACAAAAAGATGTGTTTGGCAAGACTTTGGTGTACTTGGCCGTAGCAGGAGGAGCAGTAACTGGCTTTGGACATATTTGCCTGACCAAGAGGACTGCTTTTACCTTAAATCCTTCTTCAGTGGTTGGTAGCCTTCCAGGTTCTCTAAGCATTTGGTGAAACCTGGAGCCTCTTGGTAAAAAAATGTCAATAAACACAAGATTTGGGGTTCCAGTTTAAGATGATGATACAGGAAAATCCTGAATTCACCTCCTCCCACACATACGCTGAGTCTACATCTACATATGGAACAATTTCTTCTTAAAAAATCCTAAAGGCTGCCTGAGTGACAACCACACATTAGGCAAACAAGAAGAAAACCACATCAAAGCAAGTAGGAGGGACTGGGACATAAACCCTGCCCCCAGTGAGGTGACCAACAATTGGGAGAAAACTCAAAACCTGGAGCTTCTCCCCAAGGAGCAAAGGGTTCAAACTCCACATTGGGACCTGTATCTGAGAGATGAGTCCCTCAAACATCTAACTTGGAAAACCAATGGGGCTTACAGCTTACGTCCCAGGGCCCAACTCAGAGACAGCTGATCATACCCAGACTTAAAGTAAAGGAGGCTCACCTGCTTATATTAAAGCATCAGCCTGAGGGCAGATATCTAATTTAACACACAAATCTAGAAGCCTGCTGGAGCACTCTCCAGGACTGAGACTTGTGGGCACCATCTTCACACTCTCCTTTTGCCATGTTCCAGAGCACCAGTATCTCCTGGAAGGGAGCTTTCGCATGTGTTTGGTGCCCCAATCTTTGTGGCTGCTGCCCAGGGAAGGCCTCTTGACTGCCTGGTTCTGGAGGCTAGGGGAGTTTGAATTCTTGGTCCCAAGGAGCTGTAATAATCAATATCACCCCACAAGGAGCCCAAACCACTGTCTGCTGCCAGGGGACACCACTACATAGCCTGACTCCTGAGAGCCAGTGGGGCTTATGCTTGTGGGTCCTACAGGACTATAACCAATGGAGAAAAGCGTTCTTAAACAGCAATCACCCCTAGGGCTCAGCAAGAGGCAACAGAGCCAGAACCTTGGTATATCTGTGAAGGAGCCTTATTAACCAGTCATCATGGCTGCAGTCTGAGAGGTAGACTTCTAATTAAACATGCATCTAGGGACTGACTGTAATCCTTTCTAGAGACCTCAGAGGGTAGGCACTAACTTTGCACTCTCCCTCTGCTGTGCTCCAGAGCACATGTTTCCTGGAG
This sequence comes from Lagenorhynchus albirostris, assembly GCF_949774975.1. Lineage (NCBI taxonomy): Eukaryota > Metazoa > Chordata > Mammalia > Artiodactyla > Delphinidae > Lagenorhynchus > Lagenorhynchus albirostris. The sequence continues at coordinate 68,009,368 of NC_083101.1, read as the reverse complement.
GGGAGCTTTACAT